>NC_044042.1:18692184-18992783 GCF_901765095.1 Microcaecilia unicolor
AAATGGCAGAGCCGAGCCAAGTCCCTGCCCGGTGCATTCTGGGATGCACTGGGCAAGGCTAAACACCACATAAGGTTAAAAAAAACGCCACCATTTTGTTACAGGCAGGCCCGAGACAGGAGAGGGGAGCCGTTGCTCCTGCTCTCCTGCCTGCACCTTGTTGTAAGGTACAGGGTGGGTTGGGGGTGTGGGAGGGAGGGGTGTGTGCCTGTGCAGGGGAAGGGGTTTGGTCCACTGGACCACCAGGGAAAATTAAAAAAAAAAAATTCCGGGGTCACGGGGGGGGGGGGGGGGGGTTCATGGTCCAGTGGACCACCAGGCTAAATTAACAAAAAACAGTGGCGGCCCAGTGCATCAGAGCTGTCAAATGGATTTCACAGCTCGCAAACAGTGAGCGTGCACAAAGTGGGATCCGTGCAGTTCATGTGCATGAGATCCCCTTTGTGCATCGCAGGCCATTAGCGATTCACTAAATTTCTGCAAGGCAGCCGTATTTTACAGCTGCCTTTGTGCATCGGGGCCCTAGCTTCTTCCTTTTCCTACATCAGTGTTCCTAGGCCCAGATGCATCAACCAAACGTTAAAAAATAAGAATCGTAAAAGTGCTTAACGATTTTTTAAAAACGAGGAATGCACTACAAAAACACTCCAGAAATGTTTGGATCGGTATTGCAAAGTAGGATGTATCACAGAATCGTTAAACCCATCGTTAATCAGCGCCTAAAGCATGCGCAGAGCAGCCCAAGCGTTATGCTGGCTGCTCTGCGCATGCCACAAAGGCCAGCTGTCAAAACAAAAAAAAAAACAACCCACAAACACGTGTGTTTCGGGAGGGGGCAAAGGCACTCGTCATGAGCGTCCTGTATGGAAGCCTTGCCCCCCCCCCCCCCCCCCGCACGAAAAATCTCCAATTTTAGCAGCCCTGGGCCAGCCCTCTTCCCTTCCTGTATTCTCCCACACTAGCTCCGCCTCCTGCCATGCTCCGGTCCCGTGCCCCGCCGCCCCCCCCTTTGGTCATGGCTGCCGCTCCCCCCTCCAACGACCCCCTCCCCCTTTGCCTTACCGGCCCGTGCAGCGCCTGTCACCTCTGCCGCACGGGCAAGAACAGCTGATCGGCGAGTCAGAAGGCCTCCTCAGACGTCCCTTCTTTCTTCCTGGGCCCGCCCTCCTCTGACGTAAACTACGTAGTTACCTGGAGATTTTTCGTGCAGGGGGGGGGGGCAAGGCGTCCATACAGGACGCTCATGACGAGTGCCTTTGCCCCCTCCCGATCCTTTTTTGGTGCTGAGGGAGAGGGAAGCAGCGGACCTGGGGCATCAATAAAGGACGCCCCTGACGCGTTTTCGCCCCCCCCCCCCCCCGGTTATTTTTTTAATTGGATTTTGTAAACTTCTAGCAGACAGACAGCCCTAACCAGAGGTACAGACTCTCGTTAGATTTCACGGTGTTCTCCTGCGTTAAACGAATCGGAAAAGGTTAGTGCATGTCATTTCAATGGGATTTGTAGAAGAATTGCTCATCTGCATTCAGTTTTCGTTAGCTGCTACTGTCATCGGAAAATAGGCTTTAGTGCATAGGCGTAGTTTGACTGTTTCATTTGGGGGGGCAAAGGATGGGGCGGAGCATATTAGCATATTCGTTTGCATATATACATATGCAAATGAATATGCTAATATGGAGGAAGGAATTTAAATTTACAGACAAATATCACAGATGCACATTTCAAAAAGCTGACATTTTTCAGTTAATAAATTCTGAATAAAATACTTTTTTCTACCTTTGTCTGATCATTTAGTTTCTCTATTCGCAAATGATATGTATGCTTAATTTGCAGTTCCCTCTCTTTCAAGCATCCCCTCCTCTGCAGTTTGGCAGCTGGCCTCTCTCTCAACTGTCCTCCAATTGTCCAGCAGCTCATCCTTCTCCCTCTCACCTCCTGATTCTGCAGGCCTTCTGTCTCTCAACCCCCCCCCCCAGCCTTGTGATTCAGCTCATTCAACCTCCCTAGTCCAACAGCTTCTCCCCTTTCACCCCCTCCCCACACTGATCTGGCAGCTTCCCTCTCTCTGACCCCCTCCAATTCGACAGTTCTCCTCTCTCTCAACCCCCCAGGTGCCTGTAATCCAGCAGCTCCCCCTATCTCAATCACTCCCAGCCTGTGTGATCCAGCAGTTCCCCCTCTCTTAACCCCTCCTGCCCCTGTGATTCAGTGGCTTCCTCTCTCAAACAACCCCCCCCCCCCCCCCCATTCCAATAACTCTCCTCTCTCTCAAGCCTCCCCACCGGCACTTGCAATCCAGCAGCTCCCTCTCTCTCAAATACTCCATCCATCGACCAGCTTCCTTCTCTCTCACCCGCACCAATACGGCAGCTCTCCTCTCCACCCCCCAACCCATCTACTTTTAAATAAATGCTTCTCTTCTCTAGCAGCGGCGAATGGACAAGCATAAAAACAGCAAGCAAGCGCAGCCAGGCTCAAGTACTCTGTCCTTCGCTTTCTGAATCCTGACCTCTCAGCGTCCCGCCCGAAAGGAAATGACATCAGAGGAAGGCGGGACGCTGAGAGGTCAGGATTCAGAAAGCGAAGGACGGAGTACTTGAACCTGGCTGCGCTTGCTTGCTGTTTTTACACTTGCCCGTTCGCCGCTGCGGAAAAGAAGATTAAGTTGTTTTCGTCGTCTTCGTCGTTTGGGGGGGCATTGCCCCCCCTCGCTCCCCCCCCCAGTCTACGCCCATGTGGAAAGGATAGGAAATTCTTCCTTGAGGGCTCATTTAACGATGAAAAACGTTTAGTGCATCTGGGCCCTACTCTTTATCCTAGGCCAGTGATGGGCAACCTTTTGAGCTTGGTGTGTCAAAATTCGCCAAAAAACCGAGCATAACTTGGGTGGTGTGTCACTTCGAGAAAAATCACTGCTACTAGGACCGCCTCCGGGCCCCCCCTACCCGAGATCGCTGCCCACCCGAGGTCGCTGGGCCCCCCTCCACCGGGCCCAGAACTAACCTTAAAGCCTCCTTTCATGTCGCAGTAAGCAGCAGCAGGGCAGACCTCTCCTCCTTCCTTCTGTGCTCCGCCCTCGCGGATGTTATGTCAGGCGAGGGCGGGACACGGAAGGAAGGAGTGGCCTGCCCTGCTGCTGCTTGCTGCAACGTGAAAGGAGGCTTTAAGGTTAGTTTCCGGGAGCAAGGAGAGAGGGTGGACCACACTGCGGCACCGCCGCGTGTCATCGAAAATGGCCATAGGTTCGCCATCAGGGTCCTAGGCCCTAGTCCGTGTGGCCTGTCCCCACTCCACTCTGCTCCTCACATAGCTATTGCTGGTGTCAAAATTGTTCGGCTATTTTTGGGCTACTTTTGGTGACGAGTTGGGATGGGAAATTTTTCACATCTGGCAACTCTGCCACAAACGTTAGAGCCGTGGGGGGGGGTGGGGGGGACTTTCTGCATTACTTGCTAAATAACGTTTGCCGGTACAGCTGCTCCCTCCTTCGGATGAACTTGAAGTACCCAGAACAGTGCAGTGGTTCTTACCCACAGCACTGCAGCCCCGCCTCTGCTGCAGAAGCGCAATGAAATCCCTGGAAACCCGTCCTACGCAGCACGGCAAGTAGGCGGGACCCTGGCACCTCACGTGACCCCCCGACGCTCTTAACTACTTTTTCAGCCTCCGAGCGCGCGGCGCGGCCATTTTGTTGAAAGTCGAACGAGGAGGCGGAGGAGGAGACGGAGCGGCGAGAGGCAGTGCGAGTTAGTGGCGTGAAGCGCGTTTTCTCCTTCAACGAAAAAGCGGTAAAATGACACCTAGAGAGCATAGCTTGATCCTCTTCCCCCCTGTTCTCCCTTTATATACACGTTGTGCCAAGGGGCCTCTCGAGCCTTAGCCCTTGGCGCGGTTTTTAGTGCCGGCTGGAAACAAAGGGCAGCCGCCATTTTGTCGTAGTGTGAGGTGAGCGCCGGATCCGAGAGGGATTTTGCGGGAGGCTTCGGGTGTGCTTTTTGTTGATTTTTTGTTTTGTTTTTTTGGCGAAGTCCTTTCCCGTCAGTGCTGTAGGGATCGGAATATATAGTGCGAGAGGTCCGGGGCGCAGACGGAAGGGAGGCTGGGCGTGGACGCCATGTTGTGCATCCTCGTGAGCTGGAGCGATGGCTGGGAGGCTTTGGGTCGTTTTTTAATTTTTTTTTACGGTTCTGGGTACAGGGTCCGGCTTTCTCGTCCCTTTTCCCTTCTTGTATGTCTTCGGGGTCATGATTGTTTTACCGGCCAAATCCACCGCCGATCATCGGCATGTGGAAGATTTTTTCTTTTTTTAAAATCCACTTGCAGACACAAAAATAACAAACACGATTTAAACGTTTAGGTGATGCTGTGTTGAGGACAGCAACGACAAAACACCCGACTAATACACTGTCAAGAACCCCCCCCCCCCCCCAAAAAAAAAAAAATAAAAAAACAAAACCCTAGCGACTTGGCTTGCAGATGGGGGGGGGGGGGTGAGGGAGAGGATGGTTCTTTACCTTGTTACTGTACGAACAGAAAAGTCAATGCATTAGGTCCAAAGCATGAACCAGGATCATTTAACTGCACCTCTTCCAGCCCCTTCAAAAGACAGCATCCTTGCCCTCAACCCCCCCCCGCCCACACCCCCAAATAATAAAAATATAGGGTAATAATGCTGGACTAACCGAATACATTACTTAGTTAACATTAGGGAGCCAATGCTCCCCTTTATAAGGTCACTTGGAGTTAAAGGATAACATCTAGGTTTAAAAAAAAACGCTGCTATTGCTTGTGACCTAGATTAGCCACTGCTGGAAGCAGGATACTGGGCTAGATCATGGGCCACTGGTCTGACCCAGTATGGCTACTCTTTATAACTGTGTCACGATTTCTATTTCATTGTATAAATATATAGGATTGCCTGCTCTGTGTGGTTTGCAGCCGGAGGAAGAGAGCCAAAATTAAACATTTAAAATCAGCATTAAAAAGTCCAGTGTGTGGGTCTTGAGCCTTGAAAGTCACATTGTGACTGGTTAAACTACTGCAAATGGTAATGTTGTGAAAAAAAGTAAGACATAGGGCATTGAATTACAGCAAATGTGTTCATATTCAGTAACTGCCCATAACTGAGCAGGCATGAGATGACGGAAAGACACAACAGACTGATTTCCTGGGTGGACTGTCTGATTTAATTTTTAACCAAAGCACAATCAACATTTTAAAGGGAAGAAAAGGTGAAGAACAGTGTAACACTCGTTTCCGTTGAATATATGGGATTGCAAAGTGAGTCAGTGTCTATTGTTGCAGTAAAGTAGACTAAATGTGCATAGATGCGTATGCGTGCAGCGCTGCGTATGCCTTGTAGCGCTATAGAAATGCTAAATAGTAGTAGTAGTAGATGCATTCAACTAGGGGAGTGCAGGTAAAAATTAAGGTAAGAAAGCTTTAAGTATCATTGTAGGCACACAGCAAAGAACTGGCAAAGAACAACAAAACCTTATGAAACTACATTTTCCACCGGAGAAGAAAAATTTCTGACTCCTAAAATAGTTTGGCTGGCATGTGAACACTTCTTTAAAAATACTTTCCACCCTCCCTATCTGAATGTTTTCAAAGCAATACTCATGTTGAACAGCACATAAATAAACCTTTTCCCCAGAAGCCTTCATAGTCCAAACTTGCAGCAGATAGATGTTTGCACAACAGCTAGTCCCCAACACGTTTCCCCATGGAGCACAAAGAGGCAGAAATAACTTGTATAAATATCTAATCCTCTGGGTACACCTTTTCTGGTTTTTTTTCTGATCCCAAATGCTAGTAATTAGAATGTGCTGTTTTAAAATGAAATGGTGATGTTCCTCCATTTTGTGAAAATATATTATCTGTACTTTTTCATTAAGGTCCTGGTTTATACTTTATAAAAGCTTTATTGCAGGCTTGCCTGCCTCCTTTCCCCATCCATGGGTTTTCAAATGATTTGGGAACAGTCTCTAGTTGTTCCCCACCCATCTCTGATCAGAGGAATAAGTCTATTTGCTTTCAGTGCATACTGCTAATAGTATGCACAAAAGGAAAGTAAAGAAAATGAAATAATCTAAGAGCATAAAATGTGCGTGATGAATTTAGAGCACGGAAAAGTTAAGAGCCTAGTACTGATTTTCAGTGTTACTCATTAATCTAGGCAAATGAATGACAGACCTACATTTCTAAGCATAACTTTAAACTCCTTAATTAAAATTTGGCTCAAAATAGGTTGCTTAGGAGCCAAATATTAGTCGGTAATGGAAAACAAATTTGTTATGACTTCCAAAATAGAGCAGGAATATCAGGATATGTTTATAAGTGTAGAAGTTAATTTCTGTTTTCACGCAGTCTTCATGTTACCCTTTAAATATTTTGCAGTAATTTATATAGAATTTGCCTCCCAATAAAGTCTGTGTAACATCTCATAAGAGTAAGAACCTATATTGAGATCAAATGTACCAGGAACCCTATCTTGTGCTTCTGCGTTCCTTGGGGTTATTGTAGAACATATGAAGGAATAGTTCTCCCAGCCACTGTTGAAACTTGGCTTCTTTCCACCCACTGATGTCATCACTACCAACCTTCCTTCTCACTTAGTCTCCTTGCATAACCACCTTTTCCCCCATCTCTTGCTTCTGCTGCTACATACCACCATATCTGGCCCTGTAGTCGCATGAGCTTCACCTGCCATATGTGGTTCTAATGTCATAAGGAAGCTGATGGTACTTAATGCATGCAACAGTAGCTGTGACCCACCCCATCTTTCTGTAAACATTTTTGTGGTGCCTGAAAGGCCTGCCATGATTTACTGATTGAGAGCCTCTGATTTATAAATGTGGTGCTGCCAGAAATTAATGCACTGAATATTTGGCCAAACCTGTTCGCCATAACTTGCATAGTTAAGGTAACTGTTGAGTACAGTACGTAACAGTAATAGTGCCAGTGTTCATTATGAAATGTGTGGTAATATAATCAAATGGCAAGAACTACATTTTATTCAATATTTTTTGCCCTGGTGTCCTGCTCAAACATTAAATAATAACAGCAGCAGGGTTTTTAAAATACATTTTATACACTTGTATGGCATAAAAAATATTAGTAATTGACTGGAACAGACCTGGAGCACATGGGCTGGAGATTTACAAATTGATTAGTCCTCCATTTGATTTTTCTTTTCCATGTAGTACATCAGAGGGAAATAGTTCTTTCTCATAAAAGAAAACCACTAAAGTGCCTTGCTTTAGCTTCTGAAGGCTGAGAACCTGGGGAACTGGGTTCAGTCCCACTGTGGCCCCTTGTGACCTTGGGCAAGTTATTTAACCTTCCATTGCCCTAAATACAAATACTTAGATTGTAAGCCCACTTGCATAAATGTGACTTTCAAAAAGCAGAATGTACAGTGGCAATCCCAAATATGAGGTAAAACTGAAGTGATTGTTGCTTATAGTCTCCTATTTGGCTGCACATGGGGAAAGGCACTCCTTGTCCCTAGGATCTGTAGCATTAATCTTGCTACTATTTGGGATTCTAAGTCAGGAAAGGGTGAAGTAAAGAACCAGTGGCAGTTCAGAACCAATACTGTTTACTAGTGGCATGACACAAAAAGCTAGGATGTATCAGAAAGGTATATGAATGGGCTATTAGGTTGCTTCTAGCCCCATCTATTTCAAAATTGAGCCCAACACTGAATCATTTGCCTCCAAAAGCTTGAAGGACCTATTTCAACTTTTATTCCATTTTATATTTCGCATAAAAAGATTTTATGCTAAACTTCACCACACACCAACACAGCATATGATATGAAAAGGAACGACTACTTCCATAGCGTCCCACAGATCAATCCAGAGACTTGTGGGTTGTGTCCCTATACCGACGGGATAGAGAGACCCTCCGAGGTTTGCTATATGTAGACCGGGGCAGCTCTGGTTTGATCTGGCTACTGGTGTCCTTTGGGCCTAGTTTAGTACAGTCAGGGGTTGAGTGGCTGTTTGTAGCTTCTGGTGTACACCTGGTCTCCCCCTACCTTTCCTCTGTCGCCCGGGGCTGTAGGCCTGATCGAGTGTTGCCTTTCTGTCCTGAGTGGAAAAAAAAAGTAAGCGTCTCTTTAAGAGACTTTGTTTTATCATACGGAGGAGCTAGATGGCTGCCGAGTCTGTTTGAGGGGCAGGCGTTTGTGGAGTATGTCAGTGCCTTCTGAGGCGGCTAAGCGCTGCTCCCAGTGTGGGGACTGGAGAGCAGCGTCGGGGGTGTGTGAGCGGTGCCGCTGTCGGCCCACAGCAGGTGTTCAGCTTGACAGGGTTTCCCCTCGTGCATCCGGTGAGTCGGAAGTGCAGGGGATAGTTTCAGGCGTTTCCTCGGGGCAGTTAGTGCAGCACGCGTTGGTGTGCACCATTTTTTCTTCTCAGGCGCGACCAGCTCTGCACGTGGCGGTTGACAGGCATAGCGTGCTTCTGTGGCACAGGCTCCAATGGAGGAAAGCAATTTAGAGGGAGCAGGGGAGTTCCTGTCAGTTCCTTTTCCCCAAATTTTGTTTTATTAATGCACAATGCTTTCTGAAGAAGTCAGGAGCGTCTCTTCAGGCAGCCCCGTCTCTTCCTCAGCAAACTTCGGTTGCTGCAGCCTCTCAGTCTTTCCTGCCAAAACATCCCTGGGTGGAGATTTTGGATCCCAAGGAGCTGACACAGATGGCTTGGTTTTGTCTCCGGGCTGTCCCTCGGAATCATTGAGTTGGCAGATGAGGTCACCCTGCCTTCTGAGGAGGGGGATGACCCGATGGCTTGCCCGCCTTTTTCGCAGGGAAGAGCTTCCCGCCCTAATTGTTAGGGCTTTTGAGGTTTTGGCTATTTCACCCCCTGAATTGTCAGGGGGAACAGGTCCGGTGCCCTCATGTCTGGCACCAAATGCCCACCTCGTTCCTTTCACGTGCATGAGACCATGAAAATCCTTATTTTGGCACAGTGGGATACGTCGGACAGTGGGCTTAAGGTTGCTAGAGCTATGTCGCGTCTTTACCTGCTGCCTGCTGCTGACTTAGACTTGCTGAAGGTTCCTACGGCGGATTCATTAATCACAGCGGTCACTAAGAAACCACTGTCCCTGTGGAGGGGGGCACGGCGCTCAACGACCCTCAGGATCATAAGTTGGAGACTTGCTTGACATTGTCCTTTGAAGTAGCGGCCCTTTCCCTGTAAGCTTCAGTTTGTGGTTCCTACGTGGCGCAGGCATGCTTATGGGTACAGAAAGCCTCTCCGGGGGACCTTGTGGCTGTTTTGCCGGCCTTAAGAGTCCGATTTAGCCTTCCTTGCGGAGTTTCTTTATGAACTTTTGAGGGCTTCGGCGAAGGAGGTTTCCCTAGCGGTCCTCGTGCGTCGCTGGCTGTGGTTGCGACATTGGGCTGCAGACGTGGCCTCTAAGTCACGGCTGGCAAGGCTTCCTTTTAGGGGAAAGCTTTTTGGGACAGACCTAGAACAGATTGTGACAGGTCTAAGTTTGTGCGGCCGGCTGGACCTAGACCTAAGTTTAGGGATACACGTCGTTACTGTCCAGGTCGCGCGGCCTCTTTTCAGAGAGCAATGTCTTCTCAGAGACCTCAGCCCTTTCGAGGTGACAGGCAGGCCTTCCTTTCTGGTAACAGAAGCCATGTCCGCCCAATGATGGGGCCCTGGTCCATATCCAGCTGGTTATTGGGGGTAGGCTGTCCCTGTTCCTGGTGGAGTGGACCAGGGTAACATCCGATGGATGGGTCTTGGAGGTTGTCAGAGACAGCTACAAGTTGGAATTGGCTCGTCCGATAGTAGACTTGTTTCTGGAATCTCCCGCCAAGGTGCGGGCAGTTCGTCACACCCTCCTCAACTTACAGCGACTGGGAGCCGTCCAGCCTGTACCCCCAGCATAAAGAGGTGCGGTCTATACTCCATTTATTTTGTGGTGCCAAAAAAGGGGCAGATCTCGGCAACCTAGATCTCAAGTGCGTCAACAGGTCCTTACGGATTCGGCATTTACGCATGGAAACCATCCACTCAGTGATCGCAGTGGTAACAGCCAAGGGAGTTTTTGACGTCTCTAGGTCTATTTACACATTCCAATTTGGCCTCCTCATAGGCGTTTGCAGTGCTTGGTCGTCATTTTCAATTCAAACGATGCCCTTCGGCCTAGCCACAGCACCTCGGATGTTTTCCAAGGTCCTTGTCGTAGTGGCAGCCTATCTCAGAAAGGAAGGGATTCAAGTCCATCCTTATCTATACAACTGGCTTGTGCGGGCATCTTCCTTCGAGGAGAGTCGACGGGCAACCGACAGAGTGGTCGGGTTGCTTCAATCGCTTGTTTGGGTGATCAACTTCCCAAAGTGCAGCCTTGCGCCTTCCCAGACGCTGGGATACTTGGGAGTGTGCTTCGATACCTGAACAGGATAGTTTCTCTTCCTTCAGCTCGAGCACAGTGGTTGCAGGGTCAGTTGCGGGCTTGGGACTTTGTACAAGTTCTGGGTTCCATGGTCTCCACCTTGGAACCAGAGCTCACATGCGCCCCCTGCAGTGGCACCTTCTGAGCCGTTGGTCTCCTCTCGTGTGCTCGGGTGCCATGTTGACCCGTCTGTATACAATCATGCACTGGTGGTTCATTCAAAAGAATCTGGTGTCGGGCATTCCTCTGCAAACCCCGGAATAGAAGATTGCCATGGATAAGTCGCTGTCTAGTTGGGGGGGCTCATTGTCTCCAACAGACAGCCCAGGGCATTTGGACCTCGACGGAGGTGTCTTGGTCCATCAACTGCTTTGAGTTGTGGGCGATTCGTCTGGCTCTTCGGTAGTTTCTCTTCTCCGCGGTTGCCCAGTTCGAGTTCTCTTAGACAATGCGACGGCAGTCGCCTACATGAACCATCGGGGGGCACTGGGAGTTCACCAGCGCATGAGGCAGGGCACCCCGTTATAATAGACCGTACCAAAAAAAACCCCGACAAAACAGACCATGACAAAAAAAACAGTTCCAAAAAAAAACCACAACAAAAGGAACCCAAGACAAAATAGACTCTTAATCAAGCTGGATTATGTTTTCAAGCAGATTTGATTCTCACTAGATACTAAGTGTGGATAGTGAAGTCAAGCCATAGGCAGGTGCCAGGACTTTCAAGTGACAAGCCGTGGACTTTCTCAGTAATTTACCCTTGAAATTCATACCATTGAAAAATAAATCTGTTTCAGCAAGCCCTTTTGTCAGGAGTCTATTTTGTCTGGGACTTTTATGTCGGGAACATTTTTGGTTTGGAACTTTTTTGTCTGGTTTCTTTTGACCGGGTACCGCGAGGCGGCCCTGATCTGCCTTTGGGCAGAGACTCTTCTCTCTCTTGACGGTGGCTCATATAGGGAGGTCACCGAATGTGCAAGTGGGCTTTTTCAGTCGCCACCAGTTGGAGCTGGGGGAGTGGACACTCTCCCCTCTGGCCTTCGATCAGATAGCTGCCCGTTGTGGGATGCCAGTGATGGACTTAAAGGCCACCGCATTCAATGCAAAGGTTCCCCCGTTTCTTCAGCAGAGGAAGAGAGTTGGGCTCAGAAGGCATCGATGCTCTTCTACAACCTTGGCCTATGGTGGGCAGGTTACTGACTCGCATTGCCAGTCATCCCAGTTGAGTGATCCTGGTGGCCCCAGATTTGCCCAGATGTCCCTGGTATGTGGATATGGTCGGGCTCCTGTTCGATCGTCCTCTCCGGCTCCAGGAGCAGGATGGTCTCTTGCTGCAGGGACCAGTTAATGATGGAGGATCCCTCCCCCTTTGGTCTTACGGCCTGGGCCTTGAAAGGGCGAAGTCGAGAAAGAAAGGCTATCTGGACGCGGTTTTCGCTATGATGCTTCAGGCTCGGAAAAGATCCACTTCGATAGCTTATGCTAGGGTGTTGTGTACCTTCGAGTCATGGTGTGCGAGTTCGAGATTGTCAGCGGCTTCGGTATCTGTTATCCTCTCGTTTCTTCAGGAGGGTGTACAGAAATCACTCTTGTTGAGTTCTCTTAAGGTACAGGTGGCAGCTCTGGCATGCTTTAGAGGCCAGCTTCGGGGGGCATCGATCGCCTCCCACCCGGATGTGGTTCATTTTTTGAGGGGCGTAAAACAGTTGCGTCCTCCTTTCGAACTCTTCATCAGGGATGACGGTTAAGGATCTTATCTTGAAGGTGATTTTCCTGGTGGCCGTTACTTCGGCTCGGAGAATTTCTAAGTTGCAGGCTCTTTCTTGCAGAGACCCCTTTCTGTGTTTTACAGAGGCGGGGCTATCGATTAGGACAGTTCCTTCGTTTTTGCTCAAGGTGGTTTCTCGTTTCCATTTGGGGCAGTCTCTGCATTTGCCGACTTTTCGCTGGGAAGATTACACTGAGCAATTCTGGGCTCTTCGCTGCCTCAACGTGAGACGTGCTCTTCTCAGATATTTGGAGGTGACGAATGAACTCCTGTTGGGTGCGGGAGGCCATCACTTCAGCCTATGTGGCATTGGGCAAGCAAGCCCCTGCGCAAATTTGTGCTCATTCTACGCGAGCGCAGTCTTCCTCCTATGCAGAGTCCCATTTGGTTTCTCTGAAAGATATCTGCAGAGCTGCTACATGGGCTTCGGTCCATATGTTCACTCGTCATTATCGGGTGGATGTGGCACCAAGGCAGGATGCGGTGTTTAGCTCGTCAGTGATTTCTGCTGGGTTGGGGGTGTCCCGCCCTACTTGAGGACTGCTTGGGTACATCCCAAAAGTCTCTGGATTGATCTGTGGGACGCTATGGAAGGTAATATTACTGTATTTTTCAGACTAAAGGCACACTTAGGTTTTAGAGGAGGAAACTAGGGAAAAAAATTTTGAAGCAAAAAGTGTGGCGGAGATCTACTGGAGGACCACAGGTTATGCAGCACTCTTGTATGGGGACAGCAGTTTTGCACAACCTGTGTGACTCTGCAGTGGAATTTGTCCTCCCCTGCCATCCATGTCCAGTGATTCGCCTCTCCTCTCCCCTGCCCTCCCCTCCATGTCCAGCAATTCTCCTCCCCTCTCCCATGTCCAGCGATTCGTTCAACCACCTGCCTGTCCGCCCTCAGCTCCCCGACTTTCGTGCTCCCTGCCTTGAAATCTTTAATTTACATACCCAAAGTCACGGCGAACCAGCAGTAAGTAAAAGCAGCAGGCAGGCTCGCCTCCTCATCGCTTCCCTTCCCTCTCAGCGCATTCCGCCCTCATGGAAAGGAAGTTACATCAGAGGAAGGCGGGACGCACTGAGAGGGAAGGAAAGCGACGAGAAGGTGAGCCTGCCTGCTGCTTTTACGTACCGTGACTTTGGGTAAATTAAATATTTCAAAACAGGGAGCACGGGTGCACAAACGGAAGGGAGCAGGCAGGTGAGCCGGACCTCCAAAAAAAAGCACTGGGCGGAGTTGAGGCGAGGCGCGCCGCGTGGGGCCCCTTTGAGCGCAAGACCCTATGTGGTCACAACGCTTGCCTTGGCCTAAGACCGGCCCTGCCCCCCCCCCCCCCCCCCCAGCGAGGAGTTACGCTACATTCGAACTATAAGACACACCCACATTTTCCTCCCAAATTTGGGGAGAAAAAGTGCGTCTTATAGTCCGAAAAATACGGTAATTCTTACCTGATAATTTTCTTTCCATTAGCCCCAACAGATCAATCCAGAGGCCCCCCCCTCCCCCTGGATTTACTGTCTGCTGTTTTTTCGGTTAGTTGTTTTTTTTTTCCCCAGGTTTTGTTGTTCTAAATGTTCCTTTGTTTGATTAAATAATAAAAACAAATTATTTGAAAGTATGTTGGGCATTTGGTCTGACAATGCCCAACATACTTATATAGAGTTTTCTATTGTTTCCATTCCACTGCTTTGGTAATGTTCATACTGAGGTTTACTTGGCTGCACAGGTCCACATATAGCAAACCTCTGAGGTTCTCTCTATCTCCACCTGCTGGTAGAGGGACACAACCCACAAGTTTCTGGATTGATCTGTTGGGACTAATGGAAAGAAAATTATCAGGTAAGAATTAATTTTTCCTTAATCTCGCACCATTCAAGTGGATACAGCACTGTTTGTCTTTTGAAGAACAACTACTGACACCCCCTGTATAAAAAGCATTTTGGTCAAATCAGTCCTCCCTCAGGATTAGCAAGCAGCCAAAAAGCTAAATCTTAATATTTCCATGTTAGCACACAGCTATTATGGCATGTGCCAGCCATGATGGCTGTGTTCCAGTGTGGAAATATTAAGATTTAGCTTTTTGGCTGCTCGCTAATCCTCTGAGGTGTCTAATTTGACCAAAATCCTATTTTTTTTTTCTTTTCTTTTTTTTATGCAGGGGGCATCAGGAGTTGTTCGAGACATGCAGTGCTGTATCCACTTGAGTGGTGTGAGAAAAGTAGTTGTTGCTTTTCATATTATTTATTTGTTGCATGTTGGTGTGTGATGAAGTTTTGCTAAGAAAATCATTTTGTTAAATATAAAATGGAATAAAAATTGAAATAGGTCCCTTTAAGCTTTGGAGACAAATGATTGACAGTGTTGAAAAGGGCTCGGGTTTGAAATGGCTGGGGCTATAAGTGACCCAATAGCTTATTCATATACCTTTCTGATGCCTCCTGTCTTTCTTTGTCCTGCCACTAGTAAACTTTATTGGTTTTGAAATGCCACTAGTTCTTTACTTCACCCTTTTCTGACTTGTATGGGGAGTAAGGTTTACGTTTTCCCCATTATTTTTTTCCTTTTTTACTATTTGGGATTCTGTCAGGTACTTGTGACCTGAATTGGCCATCATTGGAAGCAGGATACTGGGCTAGATGGAGCATTGGTCTGACCTGTTATGGCTATTGCTTAGTTTCTCCAGCTAATCCTCACTCCTACAAAAAAAAAAAATTGTAAGGGGCGGAGGGGAATTTTATTGGTGTTGGTATCTATGCAAACTAGCCGTCCTGCAATACTTGGCTCAGCAGGTCTTTGCCATGCCCCAGAAGCTAAGGTTCAAGACGTATGGCCAGGTATTTTACCGATAACTACTTAACCCCAAGAAAAATGGAAGCTTTTGTCTTAGATCAAATTAAGGGCACTTTTTCAAAGAGAAGTTCAAAATGAACTTCTTAGCCCCTGCAACAGATGAATCCAGCTGACATCACAGAAGTTTTCCCCAGCCCACTGGCTAGTTCTCTATCCCTAAGCTCTTCTCTGCTCTTTGACACTGCTATAGAAAAAAAAACTTCTCCTTGTGGAAAGCCCCCCCTCCCACCAGCTGTTTCTCTGCCACTCTAAAGCTCTTCTCTGCTCTGACAAGTTTTGCTATTGAAAAATGCAAAGCAGACTGCTCCTCCCAGCATTCTCCCTCACAGGACAGCTCCAGACCTGA
The DNA here is from genome assembly GCF_901765095.1 of Microcaecilia unicolor. NCBI lineage: Eukaryota > Metazoa > Chordata > Amphibia > Gymnophiona > Siphonopidae > Microcaecilia > Microcaecilia unicolor. Next base: position 18,707,569 of record NC_044042.1, read on the forward strand.
TGGAAAACTTTGCACGTTAAAGGTGGGCGGTCCTTTCTGTGCATCATTTGGGAATGTCTGTATATTACTCAGAATTCTAATTTTAATACTAATGAGCTCTTTGTATTACATTTGCATAGGATTTTTGTTAGCTGCTATCCTGAATGGTAAAAACTATGCAGAACCCTTTGTACATTAGACGCTGAGTGTGATCGCTAGACTGGCTAGGACCTGTTTAAATTACAGCACAATAAGCTTTTGTTTTTCCATCCTACTATTACTATAGTAATGTAAGTCACATTAAGCCTGCGAAGAGGTGAGAAAATGTGGGGTACAAATGCAGCAAATAAATAAAATAGGCATGCAAGACAATCTTCTTGCATCCAGGAAATTACTGAGATCTGTTGCTTCAGATGGCAAAAATTTTGTACAGTGGTGCCAAGGTCATAGATCTGCTCTTAAGGTTCTTGCTGTTTCTTTCATATTCTAGTCTGAAGAATAATTTAGTACGAGTACACCTTACCGCAGTCTACCATGATATCCTGAATCTAAACCCATTTTGTCACAGCCTTTGATGTCTTAATGAAGGGCCTTGTTTTATTTATTTGTTACATTTTTGTACCCCACATTTTCCCAAAAGATCTCCCATAGTGACATGAGACCTCATTATGCTGCTCATTCAAGTCATGATGGATCTGTTCAAGCCAGTAGAACTTTGCTGATTTTTGTCTTCTGGAAAATCTTGCTTCTCGTGGTCATCCCCTCTGTGTGAAGAATGATTTAACTACAGGCTCTCGTATATTAGTCTCCATATACACTCATCCTAACTCTGATTCTGTGGACTTAACCCAAACTCCTGTCAAAGGTAGTTTTGAAATGCCATTGAAACCAGACTTATTTTTTCCAAGGCCTTTGTACAGACAAGGTTGAGGCATGATTACACATAACATATTGTAGGCGAGATCTACTGAGCATTCAACCATGTAAGGCAACCCAACAATTTCTGACTTTGATCCTAACAGACTTGGAGGCCCCTTAAGGTGTAGCCTTGTGACTTGGACTGTATTGCTTTTTGCTGTTGTCAAGCTTGCATACCTCTCCAACAGAGAAATGCTGTTCTCATGAGGGATGGCGTCTTCCATAGCCCTCGTTTTGGATTTTTAAAAAGGCCACTACATAGGCTTAATGTATGCACATTTTTACAATGTTAACTGGATAGTGTTTAAATGGATAGCAAATTTGGTTTAGCTTTTCTTCATTATGTTTGCCTAAATACCGCTACCACCAGATCAGTTACATTTCCCTAGTCCACAGAGAAAGTGAGATTGTTTTACCTTGTAATAGTGGTTCTCTGTGGACAGCAGGATTAGTCACATTGTCCTCACTGTCCAACCCCAAAGCAGAAGCATCCAAGCCGTAAGTCATCTAACTTGCCTAGCTTTGTAGAGACTAAATGATGGGAGGAGAGGAACAGTTGAGCAGCAGCAGCACATGCTTTGTAAGCTTTGGTTTATAAATCTGGAGAAAACGTTCCATCTTCTGATGAGACATCACCTATAGATAGATGACAAATCCTGTGCACGGAGAGCCCCTATTAGTCTGTCAACTTTTCAACAGTTCTTGGGGTGAGGTTTTCTGCTTCACATTAAGGTAATCATAATAGATCAGACTGATAAATATCCATGCTAAATTGTTAGCCTGCTTCTATGCAACAATTCTTCAGGAAATGTAAAGGGGAGAAATGATTATATATGCCTGCAGAATAGGAAAAATAAAAGCGCATTGTGGATCTGTAAAGAAATACTTTGCTAGTGGACTGAGCTAATCTTAATTATATTTACAGAGTGTGTTTATTTGCAGTGATGCATCGTGACTCTTGTCCATTGGACTGCAAGGTTTACGTTGGTAACCTTGGGAACAATGGCAACAAAACAGAGCTGGAACGAGCTTTTGGATACTACGGACCTTTGCGCAGCGTGTGGGTTGCTAGAAACCCTCCTGGCTTTGCATTTGTGGAATTTGAGGATCCCCGAGATGCAGCTGATGCTGTCAGAGAGCTGGATGGAAGGTAAATTCTTTTTATACAGTAACCTCATTGTTAATTTGGTAATTGTCACTAACTAGCATATCTGATTAGTGTTGACTGCAAAATCTGAAGCAGGTGGTTCCTATCGGTGTATCTCCATAACATTAAAGTGATTTCTGCCACTAGTTTTTAATAGCAAATGCCTAAACAGCTACCTAGTATTTGCATGGCATTTAGTAGAAATTCATTGTTTTGTAGCATTGTTTACTTGTGTGTAAGTTTAGCTTTTGTATATGAAGGGCTTATTTACAAACCCCTCCAAGTCCAATATAGACTTACAAGGTTTGGAAAGAAGCCCTTCATATTGGGTCACTTTAGATCCTTTTGATCCAGCAAAATGATTCTTGTACTTCAGAACATTATGTGGATGTCGTGTAAGAGTGGAACTATCAAATGGGGAAAAACGCAGCCGTAATAGAGGACCACCTCCATCGTGGGGCAGGCGCCCTCGAGATGACTACCGTAGAAGAAGTCCCCCTCCTCGTCGCAGGTGTGTGTTAAGCAGTTTGTGGAACAGTATGGCATTGCTACTAATTAATATTGTATAGAAACTGGGTTTTTGTGAAGCAGGTTAGGGGTAACTTTGTAAGTTATATACACAAGTACCAAAGATAAAAGGTGTATAACACTTCACCTTGTCCATCTGATAGTAAAGGAAATAAACTAATGCTGTTAGAGCCCTTAGCACTACATCTTGTTTTGCCTTACCTTCCCTTCATCTTGGTTGCCTTTCTTGTCATCTTTTACATATTGGGCAAATTAATCACTAGTAGTAGATGGTTATTGCTTAGCTCTGCCTTACACTGACTTGGTTTTCTCTGATTAATTGTAACGTGATTGAACAAGAAAATGGGCAGCTAAGCTATTAATCAAATTTTAAATGTACTTGTGAGAATTGGACTGATTAGACTTTAACTGTTTACTTTATCAGTGCTTTCCTCTAGCTGCCTTTGTAGTTTCGAAAAGCCATAATAGAAAATGCTGACAAGTTACTTTTGGTCACAATCATGCTGGGTATTTTGTTTGGACACACAGATGTTCAAATGTAAATTATGCAGAATTTAGATCTGCAGCATGGTTTCTACAAGACTGAGTATACATTTGCATATTGCAGGTGAGTGAGGTCCTTTTTTAGGTTTTGGAAATCCTCCCCTTGTAGAAATATGCATTTGTTGCCCATCATGGTATTCCATAGTATAGAAGTATTTGTTAGCTAAAAGATGGTTTTACTGATGGCTTGTTTTGTTTTGTTTGTTTTTTTCGTTTTTTTTTTTTGTGTGTGTGCTTTGGTCCATCTGTTAATAAAAATGAACCCCGTTACAGAGTCACCATCATGTCTCTTCTCACCACCCTCTGGGTCTACATTAGCCAATCAACTACCCCTTTCAGCGTCATGTGACCAGCGCGCCCCATTCAGCTTGGCTGGTGTCGTATCACATGACCCAGGCATGGCCAGTCGTCAGGTTGCACCGCCCTTTGGTTCCCGAGCATGCTGTTTCTCTCAGCCTTCTCTCCAACCTTAACCAAATCGGCAGCGGCCTCCTCAACTGCCCACACATTCCCGGCCACTCAGCTCAGCTGTTTACTTTACCAAATGTCTTCACAACAACTGCAGCAACAGCCTTCGGCTAACAAAAAAAGCAGGAAAAATCCACAACACCCCCTTCGCCAACCAACTAAATACAACGCAACACCTGGCAAAACCTTTTCAGCAAATTCTACCTGTCTGGCAGCCTCACCTCACCATTTCTAGCTTGTTGAAACCAAAAACTAGTAAGTTTTTTCCTGCTTATACAGTTTACTGCTGGTTAAAATAAAGAAGTAAGCAGCTTATAAGTAGTTCATTATCTGTTCTCGATCAAAGGCTGGCTGTGCATAATTAAGTGGTAACGTTACATGTGTTGCTTGAAAGGTCTTTTAAGACTTTTTTTTTTTTAAGGGTGATGGTGAAACAATCATGGATATTAAAGAAAATTCAGTGTGCTTGCATGTGAGAGATGCTAAACTAAGATCTAACAATTTTAGCTTTTCCTCATGTTGCAACATATATGTAATCCTATCACCTTTAAATTGGTTTGCTACATTTTTCAACTCTAAAACCTAAGGATCTGGGGTATCAGGGCCAAGCTGTGGTTTTTGTTTAATTTACATACTAACCTTTTTTTTTTTTTTTTTAATTAATTTTAATGCTATTATCACAAGTGTGTGCGTCTAATGTAGCACTTGATGGTATACACACTGAGCACGTTCACTGTCACATAACATCTTTTTTTGCTAGCCTGAGTTAAAATGGTTAGTCTTTTTGGAAGTCATTAATAAGTCTCCTTTTTATTGTGGAAGGTGAAAATCAGACTTAAATGTTTGTAGGAGAGGCCTCTTGCTCTTATTCGTGCAACATTGTGCTTTTCATCTTAAGGTACAAGTTATTTCTTGATCCTTGTGCGTTGAGGACGGGTGCCAGTTTGTGTTCTTGTTCATGCACATTCACTGGGTCCAGCAACAAGGTAGTGGGAAATGCCTCATACCCTTCATGATTTGAGCAAGTCTTAATATTCTTCTTGATTTCTAGATCACCGCGAAGGAGAAGCTTTTCTCGTAGCCGGAGCAGGTAAAGAACACTGCTTCTCATCCTTAAAGTACCAGCAACACACAACGATCATTAAAATAACCACAGTGTACAAAAACTGGCACAAAGTTATAAGAGCTTTTATTGCTGTAGGATACCATTTGTAGTCCTAAATGGGCAACATTAACCTCTGCCAAGTCCAATTTTTGTTTGTGTGCCTTTTTAATAATATGGCACTGGCTGGCATGTCGCTTCTGCGTATGAGTGGAAGAGACTTCTTGGCTGTTTAAATACCTTGTAATCTTCCTTGCACGCACTGTGTGCTTTTGCCATCATTTGTTACATTTTGTACACACCTGTTTCTCTGGCTGTCCCAGGCCAAATTAAAAGTACTCTTGTAACAGAAAGGTGTTTTGTACCTTTGTCAAGATTTATCAGCTTTTGACCAACTAGTTGGTAGACAGGATGTTTTCTTATTCACTAGGGGCTCCAATGACACCTTTCAGGTTTCTGTAGGTCCATATAAGATGAGCCATGCTGAGTCAGATCAAGGTCCATCAAGCCTAGCATCATGACAGTGACCAGTCAGGATCACAAAAGTACCCGGCAAATCCCCAGTCATTTTCATGTTGCCTTCTCAAGCATACAAATCTCAGATGCATGCCTTAGTATTTGGATCAGCCTGTTGTCTTCGGTGCTAGTTTGAATGCTGGTTTGGATATTGGTTGTGTTTATTACCAGAATACACGTGTAAGACTACAGGCCAGATAACACATGAAATGGAATTAAGAAATCAGCTATCTTCCAGCTCTTGCTTTCTCCACAATCTTTGCCTGTATTTTTTTTTTTTAGGTCCCTCTCTAGAGACAGGAGGAGAGAGAGATCACTGTCAAGAGAGAGAAACCACAAGACTTCTCGCTCCTTTTCCAGATCTCGCAGGTATGCATTTGAGTATTGTGGTAGTTTAGCTTAGTTTTTTTTTTTTGTGTGTGTAGGAGCAAATAATTATGCACTTTCCAAGTAACTGCACTTTTGTGAGACTGGGGTGCATTCTGTAATAGATCTGAAATTCTGTAACCTGCTATACTGTTTTCAATTTTAAGATATGCAATTTTCTGTTCTAAATGGGAGATATACTCCCCCGAGCCTTCATGGAGGCTGGAAATCAAGCACCATTATATTCTATAGCTTAGTTACAGTGCTGACAGTTTCCTGGTACAGTGTAGAAAAACAGCAAATGCCCCTGGTTATGAAGGTACCTTTTTTATATATATATATCTCTGCTGTTATAACTCAGCAGTTAATTATATTGCTTTTTGTTCAGTCGCTCTAGGTCGAATGAAAGGAAATAACATCACAACCTTCAGGAAGGAATGTAAAGAAGTTTGGAGAGATGGGTACATTTTGTCAAGAATTTTTTTGGGTTGGGGAGAGCTTAACAGGCTTTTGATGCATTTTTAAGACGTTTTAGCTGTTGTTTGCTCTGTTTATTGTGTCTTGTAACTGGCAACTGATGTGTATCTTTTTTTGAGCAGGTTATTTGAAATATAATAAACTGAATTTTGTTACGTTGCATTGTTTATAAACATACCTTTAATTTTGCATTGAAGGACATTCCTCTCACACTTAAGCCAAATAAAACTTTACAACAGAAAGGATTTGGTCAGGATGTTTCCTTATTTTTGTCTTGTTAAATGGAAGTAGTTTTCAGGTTTAATTTGAGTAGCAGTGGTGGGAGGTTTGTCGCTGCCCAACTTAATGTGTATTTAAATAGTATCATACAGCGCTTGGCACATCTTGTAATACATCGACATTTTATTCCATTTATGCAAGATCCTAATTTTAGAGCCATCCAGCTGACTACCAAGCTAACACATGTAAAGGTGTTATGATTAGGTTATGGGCTCTTTTTAGTTTCCTGTTAAATGCTCATGTTCTGTTTGCTGTTCTTCATTGTCTTTAAGATCATGCTGTTTTCATAACTTTGAAAGAAATTGAAGAGTTAAGTTACAAAACCTGTTAAGTCTGTTTCTTGGATAAATGCAAGTTTATGTTGAATGAAATTCTTGGGAAAAAAATTCATTCAATATCATATACCTTACAAAATGCCTTTAATGCAAATTTCTCACATCCTATGGCTAAAAAGGCAGTCTGTTCCTGTATGAACTCATTTTTTAAAGAAAAAAACTTGCAGGTTTTGGAACTCATATCTTGAATTGTAGCCAGCAGCAGCTCTTCAGCGGCATTGTTATGAAATGAATCAATGTAATCTTTATGTAACGAAACAGGTTTACCACTGCAGCACAGTGGAAATAATTTGCTTTTGACTGTGTTGCGGGTTTATATATAGAAGCTGGAACCAACAAATGTCCTTACTGTGCAAGATTTTCCATGCTGTTTGTAAAATGTTCTGTGACTCTTGGGATTAAACTTTTTGTTACAAAATAAATTTGAAGGTTTCATTTGTTACAATTTTTTTTTTTTTTTTACTGTTCCTACAAAATCCCTTCAATGCTTGTATACAACCATAGTCCTGCAAATGATTTCTTTTTTAAATGGAATGACTCCTTTAAATATTGATGCTAATGCATTAGCCTTTTTGTATACGCTTTCACAGTGCCTTATCCTCCAGATCATGGATTGGGTAATGTGAAGGTAATATAAGGTCCTGGTTAGAAATAAGCACCTTAAAATTTTCCCTTACTGAGATTTCAATTCTAATGTGAAAAACCTTTTTGAGCATTGTTCTGTCTGAAGTGTTGAATTGGAATAGAACCACAGCATGAAAAACATAGGTATATTTTTTTTGTTTGTGGTAGTGCTGTGATGTACTTTCATCACTGTGCTGTCAGTGAACAATGATGTAAATTTCTACATTATGACAAAACTTATTAAATATTGAACTTGAATAACTGTTTCAGAAACAGATTTCTGTTCACTAATAGGTTTCTGACTTTCTAGGTTGGTTAGAAGAAAGTAATCTGTTTGAACCTGGAGCGGCTGCAAGTGGTTACCTCCTTTCTTCCTTGTAAAAGCCAATGATAGCATAGTTTAATTGAGCTGCTGTTGAATATTATGTAGAGAAGTTTCTTAATCTGCTTAGTAATGCTGCTTACAGTCCTATTTTAGGTAGAACAAAGAAATTAGAGTTAATGTTTCCAAGTCAGGAAGTGTACAATTAAAAAAAAAAAAAACTCACAAACCTGCCTGATGTAGAGCCTTTTCTAAAATACATGGAGGAATGCATAAGTATTTCATGTGTAGCAGGAACAGCCATTTTACAATGTTGAAAACCTGAACAGAGAAACTACAACATGTAAGTGCTGGCATTTACATGTAGATTATGGGTCATTAACTAACACATGTATTAAATGTTGGTGCTTTTTTTGTTTGGGTAGAATAGGTATTTTCCTGTCCCCAGGAGGCTTTACAGTCTGTACTTGATGCAATTGACAGTTTAGTGACTTGCCCATGACTCAAAAGGAGCCCTGGTGAGATCTGAACCATGGTTCTCAGCCTACTGTTCTAACCATTACTCCTTTGCTTAGACATGCATGCCTGCCATTTAGTTACATGTTTCTATATAGATTTGCAAATTGAGGCTTTAATGCCTATTTTTAAATTGAAGGTGAAAAAAGTGCTGGGGAATAAAGGACAGAGAATTCCCTTAATCTCTCCTGTTAAGGGTCGACCAAAACTAGCACATATGCAAAATGGTAGCTGTAAATCCAGTCATTGGTATATGGGGGACATACAGCAAGAATGCCCAAGTCCACTCACCGCCTAGCCAAATCGCTTCCCCTTGCATTCTAAACACAGTGCTGACATACACATGTGAATGGTAAATAGCCCTTCTTAAAATAAGGGTTTTGGTATTTAATCAAGCCTCAAGTATCATACATAATCAGAACGTACTCGAGCAGTGGTTTTGAACCATGAAACGTGAATCCAGCTGCACAATAGCTCGTATTCATACAGAACTGTAGGAATACAAAGCAAGACATTTACAATTGTCATGCAGCACAATTACTGCCAAGCATAGAAGTGGGGTGAGGAGAAAGCATCTGGAGAACCTCTTACGGTATAAGACATGCAAACCACCATGACATCATTTGCCTTTCAGCAATTGTCACACTCAGGTTGCAGGGGGTGAGTGCATTCGTTTTGCATACCATTGGATAACATACCTGCTTGCAGTATGCCTCTTAGAGCAGCCAGCATAGTTAGAGATGTAAATAGGCTGTCCATCACACTGTTGACATAAGCAAGTGGGAACTGCTTTTCCAATAATAGCTTGCTTTGTTTTCCCGTTTAGTTGAGACTGGCAGTATTACCAGAAATTTGTGATTTGGGACTAAGTCTATTTTATTGTCTGATTTGTAATGCTGGAGAATATCTTCTACTAGGGGTCACTCATTTTCTCCTATGAATTGGTAGTTTGGCAGCATTGACTTTATAAAATGCCGACAGAGCCACAGTGTTAGTGTAACATCCTGAAATGCACTAAACAGGTATCATTAAGAGCCTACAATGATTAAAAAAAAAAAAAAAATTAAGCGAGGTATGTGACAAGGGTGCCTGCTCTCCCCTACTCTTTACATTGGTTATTGAACAAGCACAGCAGGTATGAGATCATTTGGGGGGCAGGGAACATAAGTAGCTTATTTGTGGACAATGTTTTATTCATCCTGACTGAACCTTAGGATTTTCTAACGTAGATTTGCTTATTTCCGATCTGACGAAGAAGAGCAACCTTCAAAAGCTAATCAAGAAATGTATTAAGTTATGTCCAATAAAAAAGGTATATTTTCTTTTCCATGTTTTATTTTGTTTAATTTCTATTGATAACCTTTAAGAGTGGACTAACACGGCTACCACACCTCTCTACTAATGTAGTAGGGGAGAGATTATAAGCCAAGTATTTGGTTTTCGGCTAACTCTGAATCTGAAATTCTTCCTACCAATTTATTTCCTGATGGGGGGAGAGAGTTGAGGGCCCAATTTCCCCTCAGATTGGCTAGGCAGTCCCTTGCGTATTTGGGAATTCAGATAGCTACTATTTGAATTTACAAAACTTTGGTTCAAAAAATAACCTGTGTTAGATCATTAGAATAAATATTTGTCCTGGGTGAGACATGTAGAGGCTAAATAGTACCCTAACTTTTGTATTTGTTCCAAACATTGCCGGTTTAGATTGGGGAGAAGTTATTGAATAGCTGGAAAATGAAGTGGCTTAATTTTATTAGGTTTACTTGCCAGCCCAGGGTGGCCTGGATAAATTTGTGATTGAGTAAAAAAAAAAAAAAAAGGGGGGGGGGGGGGTTTGGCTGTTCCCAGTCGTTGGAAATATTTTGCTGCCAGCAGTAGGCAGTCATAGCAAAATGAGGTACCTCCACAATGGCTGTAGGTGGAGCAGGCCTACAGGCAGGGATCTTCACTTATGGCTTTACCAGGTTAAGGATGACATTTAGGTGCACTGGGTGGTGATGGATACAGTGAGTCACCATGAAAATTTGGAGGACAGTCTGTATTTGAGAATGTATTTATCCCCGTACAGTACAATGAAGAATTTCAACTGGGGAGAGATGGGCAATATTTCAGCTATTTGGGCTAATTTGAAGAACTGGGAGGGGTGGCATCAATGTTTTGAGGATTTAAAGACAGCTTATAGGCTGTTATCTAAGGATCTCTCCTGGCTTTCTTTCACTGTTATTGAAACCTCTCTGTCAGGACTCCCTAGAGATCCTGTTTCAATGGTGTCTTTTAAGGATACTCCACATTTGAACCATGTGCTCCTGGGTGACACTTGACTACCCCCCCCCCCCCCCCCCCCTCCATTTTAGTTTAAAACCTACTCTATCTCCTTTTTAAAAATTAGCACCAGCAACTGGTTACGGTGGAGCCTATGTTTTCAGAACAGGCTCCCCCTGTCCCAGAATGTTGCCCAGTTCCTAACAAATCTGAATTCCTCATCCCTGCACCATCATCTCAACCACGTATTGAGACTTCAGAGCCAAAAATGCTACCCTGGAGGATCTGGATTTCATCTTTCTATATAGCCTAAATTTGGCTTTCAGAACTTCCCATATTTTCCTATGTCATTGATACCCGGATGTATCAAGACAGCTGGCTCCTCCCCAGCACTATCTAACATCCTATCTAATGTGTGAGGTCTACCTCCTTTGTACCAGGCAGGTAAGTGACCAGGCGATCCTCAATCTCACCAGCCACCCAGCTATCTATATGTCTAATGATCGAATCACCAACTACAGCTGTCCTAAACCTTCCCTGGAGACACATCTTCAGTACAAAAGGATACTGCATTCCCTGGTGGGCAGGTCCTGGTTACAGGATTACCTCTTACTTCACCAGGGTGATGCTCTCCTTTTAGGAGATCTCTCTCCTCCAAGGCAGCATAGGGGCTGCGAGACTGGAGGTGGGACTTCTCTACAACATCTCTGTAGCCCTCCTCTATATATTTCTGTTTCCCTCAGCTCCTCCAAATCTGCTATTCTAGCCTCAAGAGACTGGACTCATTCTCTGAGAGCTAGGAGCTCTTTTCATCGAGAATACACATAACCTCTCGTCAACTGGAAGATAATCATACATGTGACACTCAGTGCAAAAGAATGGGTAGCACTCCTCTCTGCTGGACTGCTGTCTGCATCATAGGATTATTGTGTTGTTTTATTAAAACTTCTTAAGGTATTAGGGATATTAGATTTATAATTATAAAGAGCCTTAGGATGATATGGTATATTGTCTGATTTATTTAGTGTTGGCTTCTCAGAAAGTAATTACATGTAATGAAAACTTCCCTCTTGTTATCCTAATTAGAATAATTGACTTTGAGTTAAGACTATAAATTAAGAGATGTGCTAGGGGTGGGGGGTAGTTGGGAAGGGTGGATGAGAATGAAGACTGAACTAGGCCCTGCTGTGCTTCTAGAGGCTATCTGTTTATGCTATGGACTGTGGTAGAAAGTTCAAGTTTTAAAACTATGGGGAAAAGGGTAAGAAGACTAGTTAATAAGTTGTTTTTTTTAATGCAGTTTATCAATAAGCCTACCTCTTTTAAACCCTAACTTTTAAATCAACAAAGCACAGAGTTAAAAAAAAAAAATTTTCACTTACCCAGAGAAATGTCCTCTTCTCTCTCAACTTCTCAGAATCCCAATTCCCATCACATAAAATGCCTGTACTGTGGAGGTCTGATCCAAGCAACCTATCCAGCGGCTGGCCATTTCATGTTCTGCAGTTCAGAAATTAGGGCCTCTGATCCCAAGCAGAAAGATGGCTTCACGTCAACGAGCTAGAAATCAGAGCAAATTTTTATGAACGTAGAGCATAAAAACTCTCGCATCCTACTTCGTACCCAATTTATGATTGTATTCTTCGAGGACAAGTAGGCTGCTTGTTCTCACTGATGGGTGACGTCAACGGCAGCCCCAGGACCGGAATTGGCCCTAGCAACAAAGAGTTTGCTAGCCTTGCGCTCCCATGCATATCGCGCATGCGCGACCGTCTTCCCGCCCGAACGCGAGCGTGCGCCTCAGTCTTGTTTTTTCTGCAACTCGGGACGCTGCTTCGCTGCTGTTTTCTGCCCCAGAAACCCCTCGCTGCGGTTTTACGGACTCCCTGTGAGTTTTTTCGCCGGTTTTTCGGCTATTTTCGCTTTCGCGATCTGTTTTTTAAAAAATAGTTTTTTTCCTTTTATTTCGTAGAACTTGCTCCCGTAAGTTTTCTTTCTTTTTCTTCTGCGGCCATTTTGGGCCGCCCATGCGGGACCCCTTTTTTCTTTGTTTGGTGTCCTCTTTTTTCGACACCATCGCTTTCGACCTCGCCGGTGTGATTTTTCCGCCCATGTCCGCAAAGCCTACCAGCGACTTTAAAAAGTACACGTCGTGCAACCGGACAATCTCGCTCACAGACACATTTCGTGTCTTCAGTGTTTGGGAGCTGGTCATCGTCCCAACGCCTGTACTTTGAAAAATTGAAAAAGAGGACTCAGGCGGCGAGATTGGCTCAGTGGAACATTCTGTTCTGAGCCAGATTCGGTCCTTCCGTATCGACGGAGTCGGCGGTATTGAGGTCATTGCCGGTATCGATGTCGGTACCGGAGACTTCATCAACGTCCGGAGTGCAGGTAAGGGCTGTCCATAGGTCCCATGCTGGTGGCAGTGAGCCATCAAGCGGGTCTCCACCTGCCCCGAGGACTCCTGTTCTACAGGCCCCCCGGGATCGACCTTCTTCGGACCCGGCCCTGAGGACACGTGTGGATTCCACGTCTTCCTCTTAGGTACCGGAGGGTACCGTTGGCATGCTTCGAGTGAAGGCTAAGAAGCATCGCAATCGGTCACCTTCCCGCCACGGTACCGAGAGCTCCGGGACGCCAAGGTCTTCGGCACCTGAGAAGTGCCAATGCTGGGAGTATCGCTCGCCCTCCATTCAGGAGGTGTCGGTGCGCCCTACTCAGGACAGCCCGGTACCAACTCCGAGCCCCAGACAGATTCTGTCATCGTCACCTGTACTGGCTCCTTTGCCTTTCTCTACAGCTATTCTGAACGAGAGCCTCCGGGCCGTACTGCCAGAGATTCTGGGAGAGCTGTTGCGACCATCTCCGGTACCTTCGGGGCTTGCGCCGTCGGTACCGTTGAGGGAGGCAGCGGTTGGCTCGTCGCCCGTGGTGAGGTCTCCAACCCCAGTATCGGCCACCACCCAGGTTGACTCCCTGCCGTCGCTGGAGGAAGCTTCATCGCCTGCGGCTCGGGGGTCTTCCTCTCGACAGCGCCATGAAGGACATCGTTCCTCGGTGTCGAGACGGGCCCGGCTTCGGACCGAAGTTCACCAACTCATGTCCGATACCGATGGAGAGGACTCGTGGGAAGCGGAGGAGGACACCAGGTATTTCTCAGATGAGGAGTCCTGTGGTCTGCCTTCTGATCCTACTCCCTCACCTGAGAGAAAGCTTTCTCCCCCGGAGAGTCTTTCTTTCTCTTCATTTGTCTGGAAATGTGTATGGCCATTCCCTTCCCTGTGGAGACGGTGGATGAGCCCAGGGCTGAGATGTTCATATCCATCTCCACCTAAGGAATCCACCACAGTTCCTCTTCATAATGTCCTTAGGCAGACATTGTTGACAAACTGGGTGAAACCATTAACTACTCCCCACATTCCCAAGAAAATTGAGTCCCAGTACTGAATCCACGGGGACCCAGAGTTAATGAAGACCCAATTACCTCATGACTCTGGGGTGGTGGATTTGGCCCTTAAGAAGGCCAAGAGTTCTAGGGATTACGCCTCGGCTCCCCCTGGGCGTGAGTCTAGAACTATGGATTCTTTTGGGCGGAAAGCCTACCATTCTGCTATGCTCGTGTCCAAAATTCAGTCTTACCAGCTCTACACGAGCATTCACTTGCGGAATAATGTGAGGCAGTTGGTGGACAAGCTCCCTTCTGAGCAAGCCAAGCCTTTTCAGGAGGTGGTCAGGCAGCTGAAGGCGTGTCGTAAATTCCTGTCCAGGGGTGCTTACGATACTTTTGATGTTGCATCCAGAGCCGCTGCTCAGGGTATAGTGATGCACAGACTCTCATGGCTGTGTGCCACTGACCTAGACATTAGAGTCCAGAAGCGAGTGGCAGATGCGCCTTGCCGGGGGATAATATTTTTGGTGAGCGGGTTGAACAGGTGGTAGAACAGCTCCACCAGCGTGACACTGCATTCAACAAGCTGTCCCACCGGGTGCCTTCAGCATCTACCTCAACTGGTAGACGGTTTTTGGGGGGAAAGAGGAATGCTTCGTACGCTTTTAATAAGCGCAGGTACAATCCACCTTCCCGACAGCCGGCTCAGGCTAAACCCCAGCGCACTCGTTCCCGTCAACAGCATGTGCCTCAGCAGGCCTCTGCAGCTCCCCAGCAAAAGCAAGGGACGGGTTTTTGACTGGCTCCAGTTGAGCATAGCCGACATCAAAGTGTCCGTGCCGGACGATCTGCCGGTCGGAGGGAGGTTAAAATTTTTCCACCAAAGGTGGCCTCTCATCACCTCCGACCAGTGGGTTCTCCAAATAGTCCGGCTAAGATACGCCCTCAATTTGGCCTCCAAGCCTCCAAATTGCCCATCGGGAGCTCAGTCCTTCAGCTTCCAACACAAGCAGGTACTTGCAGAGGAACTCTCCACCCTTCTCAGCGCCAATGCGGTCGAGCCCGTGCCATGGGGCAGGAAGGGCTGGGATTCTATTCCAGGTACTTCCTTGTGGAAAAGAAAACGGGGGATGTGTCCCATCCTAGACCTAAGGGCCCTGAACAAATACCTGGTCCGAGAAAAGTTCAGGATGCTTTCCCTGGGCACCCTTCTTCCCATGATTCAGGAAAACGATTGGCTATGCTCTCTGGACTTAAAGGATGCTTATACTCACATTCCGATACTGCCAGCTCACAGACAGTATCTTCGATTCCGTCTGAGAACACGGCACTTTCAGTACTGTGTGCTACCCTTTGGTCTCGCCTCTGCGCCCAGAATATTCACAAAGTGCCTGGCAGTCGTAGCTTCATGAGAGGTTTGCTTTTGTCAAAGCCCCCCATCAAACCTCCTAAAGTGTCATGGGATCTCAATGTCGTTCTCACCCAGCTGATGAAACCTCCCTTTGAGCCACTGGATTCCTGCCATCTGAAGTACTTGACCTGGAAGGTCATTTTCTTGGTGGCAGTTACCTCAGCTCGCAGAGTCAGGGAGCTTCAAGCCTTAGTAGCTCATGCTCCTTATACCA
Source organism: Microcaecilia unicolor (assembly GCF_901765095.1). NCBI lineage: Eukaryota > Metazoa > Chordata > Amphibia > Gymnophiona > Siphonopidae > Microcaecilia > Microcaecilia unicolor. The sequence goes on from NC_044042.1 coordinate 18,722,967, forward strand.
AGTTTCATCATAACAGAGTAGTCCTCCGCACTCACCCTAAGTTCTTGCCGAGGGTGGTGTCGGAGTTCCATCTGAACTACTACTACTACTACTTAACATTTCTAGAGCGCTACTAGGGTTACGCAGCGCTGTACAAAATAAACAAAGAAGGACGGTCCCTGCTCAAAGGAGCTTACAATCTAAAGAACGAAATGTCAAGTTGAGCAGACTAGATTTCCTGGTAGAGGTGTAGAGGTTAGGTGCCGAAGGCGACGTTGAAGAGGTGGGTTTTAAGCAGAGATTTGAAGATGGGCAGGGAGGGGGCCTGGCGTATGGGCTCTTTCCCCTTCCTCAAACCCGCCCTGCTGAACATCAGCGGCATACATTGGACTGCAAGAGAGCATTGGCCTTCTATCTGGAGCGGACGCAGCCCCACAGACAGTCCGCCCAAATGTTTGTTTCTTTTGTCCCAACAAGAGGGGAGTGGCTGTAGGGAAACGCACCATATCCAATTGGCTAGCAGATTGCATTTCCTTCACTTATGCCCAGGCTGGGCTGACTCTTGAGGGTCATGTCACAGCTCATAATGTTAGAGCCATGGCTGCGTCAGTGGCCCACTTGAAGTCAGCCACTATTGAGGAGATTTGCAAAGCTGCGACATGGTCATCTGTCCACACATTCACATCTCATTACTGCCTACAGCAGGATACCCGACGCGACAGTCGGTTTGGGCAGTCTGTGCTGCAGAATCTGTTTGGGGTTTAGAATCCAACTCCTCCCCCCTAGGCCCATTTTTGTTCTGTTCCAGGCTGCACTCTCAGTTAGTTGTATAAGTTAGGTCAATCTCAGTTATGTCCTCGCCGTTGCGAGGCCCAGTTGACCAATGTTTGTTGTTTTGAGTGAGCCTGGGGGCTAGGGATACCCCATCAGTGAGAACAAGCAGCCTGCTTGTCCTCGGAGAAAGCGAAAGCTACATACCTGTAGAAGGTATTCTCCGAGGACAGCAGGCTGATTGTTCTCACAATCCCGCCCACCTCCCCTTAGGAGTTGTGTCTTCCCTTTCTTTGCTTTTTACTGGACTGAGGAGCACGCTCACATTCGGGCGGGAAGACGGTCGCGCATGCGTGATATGCACGGGAGCACGAGGCTAGCAAACTCTTTGTTGCTAGGGAGAATTCCGGTCCTGGGGCTGCCGTCGACGTCACCCATCAGTGAGAACAATCAGCCTGCTGTCCTCGGAGAATACCTTCTACAGGTATGTAGCTTTCGCTTTATGTCAACAAGTAGGGAGAAGTAGGCTCCCTAAAACTGTGTTAGGAGGCCATGAGAGCATGGAACTTGGTTATCACAACAGGATCCACAATTCTTGCAAACTACATACCTGGTCAGCTCAACCACATAGTAGACTTAGTCGGGTCGGAAACTAGATGAATGGTCCCTCAATCACCACACATTGTGCAGAAGATTTAAGCCTAAAGAGGTTAGGGCTCTTCAGCTTGGAAAAGAGACAGCTGAAAGGAGATATGATAGAGGTCTATAAAATCCTGAGGTGTAGAACGAGCAGAAGTGAATTGATTTTTTACTCTTTCAAAAAGTGCAAAGACTAAGGGACACTGAATGAAATACATGGAAATACTTTTAAAACAAATAGGAGAAAATATTTTGCACTCAAGGAATAGTTAAGTTCTGGAACTTGCTGCCGGAGGATGTGGTAACAGCAGTCAGAGTGTCTGGGTTTAAAAAAGGTTTGGACAAGTTCCTGGAGGAAACGAGACAGACATGGAGAAGCATGGAAAGTTGCTACTGTTTGGGTTTCTGCAGGTACTTGTGACATGGATTGGCCACTGTTAGAAACAGGATACTAGGCTAGATGGACCATTGACCCAGTATGCCTATTATGTTCCTATGGTGTGAAGAAGTAGCCTGATAGTTAGAATGGTGGGCTGTGACCCTGAGGAACTGGGTTTGAGTCCCACTGAGGCTCCTTGTGACCCTGGGTAAGTCACTTAACCCTCTATTGCCCCACTCTGGACAGAGAAAGTACCTGTGTATAATATGTAAACTGCTTTGGTTATACTACAGAAAGGTGGTATATGAAACACATGATCCTTCTGTTTCAGTACTGGTCCTACTGGGGGCAATGTAGACCTATAATCATAAGCCCTGTCACCATTGTGTGATGGCTGGTGCTCAAAATACTGCCTTTGAAATATATCCAGGCTTAGCTGATGAAGGGGCTGGGGGAGGTGCAAAAATATCCAACTTGCCAATCAAGCCCAGAGGCATGACCCTGTTAAGGGGTGAGCGGGATGGTCTTTGAGAAATAATTTAACAATTTAAATCCTGCCTGGGATCATCCACTACCTCCCAAATTAAATCATTCCTCTGCTTAAGGCAGCCTGCTGGGTGAATGATATATGCCCAGGCAAACAACCTCCTATTCCACTGAATCCAAAAGCAAGTCAGGGCATGACTCACTCATAACTTTTACTCTAATTCTGTTCTACAGTGACTGCCTTGAGTTGTCTTAAAATACCTTTTGAAACAAGTTGAAACATGTTAGTTCATGTAAATTAAAAAGGGAAGAGATGCGGTCACAGCCATGTGGTCTGAAATCAGGCACAGCACCCTTGTAATGGTGAGTGCCTTCATACAGCATTGCATCCATCTGCTGTGTGTTTTACAAATTATTAATGCTAACACATTGCATGATGTCTTTCATCCTCTGTGACTTAGTTTGATGTTCTTTCCTAATGTTGTTAGCCACATAGAGCCTGCCATGGTGGGAATCTGTGGGATATAAATGTTCTAAATAAATAAAAAAAATTATGCAGAACAAATTAAACTCTCAACTTTAAGAACATAGAGCTAGGGATTGGCCATTCCCCTATGCCTGCTTGTACTGTCCATTTATCTCCTGGTGACTTCCGTTTCTTTCTGAGGCCAGAAATCTGGGGATTATCTAGGTTAAAAGCCAAACTGGAAGGGGGTAGATCCAAGATGATGTGGGTGCAGGGACACTTGCTCTGAGTTCCCGGTTATTTTCCCAGAATTTTGATATATGGGGAAAGGGAGAAACCAGGCTTACCCCGCTGACCTGGTGACTCCATACCATTGTGGATCAATTGACTCCCATAAGAACATAAGCGTTGCCATACTGGGATAGACCGAAGCAGTGATGTAGCCATGGGTGGGCCAGGGTGCACCCTATTTGGACTCTGGCCCACCCAAAATTGTGCACTCTTGCTATGGCTTGCAGAGGTCCTCAAACCCCGTCAGCTGAAGATTTCCTCCTCAGGCAGCCAGTGCTCTTTCTGCCTCGAGCTGAAACCAACACCAGCCCCTCTTCACATGCTTAGTTTTCATGCATGCACAGCCTGCTGACCGTGGCATCAGCTCAAGGAAAGTGCTGCTGGCTTGTTTGGAAGAACAGGAGGAAATCTTCAGCTGGCGGGGTTTGTAGATCCCCTCCTGCTCAGGTATTTAATATTGTGAGCTAGCAGGTGGAGGGAGGGATGAAGAGCCGAGCACAGGGGGGCTAGGGACAGGGGGAGGGCATCAATTCCATGCCCACCCACCTTGGACTCAGGCCCACCCAAAATTGGCTGACTGGTTACGTCCCTGCTGGGTGCCTATGAGCAGACTCAGGGCTGGCACGAGGCCTTTAAACACAGACCCATGCTGCCCGTGTCCTGTGCCCCTCTGTCACTGGAGTTCCTGGGAGGAAGGGGGATACATGCCAGTGCTTAAGCATGGGTCTGTGTGTAAAGACTCTGCAACAGCGCTGAGCCTGCTTTCAACTTTGGCCTAGGTCTGGAAAAAGATAAGAGCAGCGGCAGGATCAGGGAAGAAGGGGAGCGATGCTGGACAGAGAACAGGAGGGTAAGGAAGGGGAAAGGAGATGATGCTCCCATGCTCCCCCACCCCCACCCAATACATCTGCCCTAGGTAAATGCCTAGGCCATCTAGTGGCAGAGTTGATGACTATTTAGCATTTTAATTGAATTGTTGAAGGGTGATCATGATTGTAGAGTTTAATTATCAAAATCTTGGCGAGAGGTCTGAAAATTAAATGGGGGTTGGAAGGATCCTAAAGCTGAAGATTCACCTAGGGCAACTGTTCACCTTTTTTTGGTTCCTGCACCCCTATAATTGATCAATGAAACCCTCGCACCCCCTTCCTAAACCACATGTCAACTAGTGAACAACTGACAGCTACACATGTCACTAACTAGGGCTAACAATAGTAGTAACACAATTCCACATTGGACTCAGGCCCACCCAAAATTGGCTGTCTGGCTACGCCCCTGGACCGAAGGTCCATCTAGCCCAGTATTCTGTTTCCAACAATGGTCAATCCAGGTCACACGTACCACATTTGCTCTGCTGCCAGTAATATTCCAGAGATGGCAGCATCCTTGGGAGGTATGATGGGACAAGGTTTGGCCGCTAGCTCCCCAGATATAGCAACAAATTTTGCTGCACAGTTGAAGATACCCCTGCTCAGCTGAACTCAGCAGAACTCCCTGCAATTGGAGAATATTTACTCTGCAAAGGCAGAACTAGGCTTGGGGAACCGGATGGAAGAACTGCGACAGTACTGTGAGACAAGGCACATTGGATTTTTTGAAGTTACAGAATCCTGTGGACTCTCAGATAAGTCTTAAATCCTTTAAGCCTACTGTAAGTCTAAAGTTATTTCATTGGTAGGTATATGAGAGGCCTTTGCTTATTCAAGAAGTTAATTTGTGGCCAAAATGTGCAGTGTCGCAGGCAAGTCTGGTAGAATTTGAGATGGCCTTGGAATTATTACAAAATACATATAGGCTGAATGTGTTTAATATCAAAAACTGTGTAATGTGATAGTTATTTTAGAATTTGAGAATGAACTTTCTGATTCTAAACAAATTGATCATGAAAATAGTGAAGCTTCATGAAGAGAAAACAGTTTTGATGCAGGATAATTGAGCTCAAGATCTGAAATAAAAACTTTGGAAAATGTCGAATGGACATTGAGATGTTTCAATGTTCCTAAGACACCACTAACATCTCCCCTGGATTTGTTAATGAAATGTATATATTTTTTGAAATTCTGAAAATTCCAGAGTCTGCCTGCCCCCTTCTAGGGCTTACTCTCTTCCATCCTATACGTAAAAACAGGTGGAAGAGCAGTTTTCGGATGTGGCGAAGGTAACCCTCCAAAAAAGAGAACATGTGTTTTCTGATAAGTCCAAGAATTCTGAAGCTTGGCATTCAGTGTTTATTAACTTTCCTTGCAAATGTGTCATCAAATTTATGGGCATTGAATATGTTTTTTATGAACCATAATATCATTTTTTTCTGGCAAGCAGTTCATTCCTGTTTCTTCCTCTCCATCCTCCTTTCCCATTTCTAAATCTTAGGGTGAGAGTTAAATATCTGTATTAGTTAAATTGCTGCAGAGTCCTTATCGAAATTGCTTAGAATTGTGTGGGTTTCAATATTCAAGGTTACATTTATTTGATATTGTAAGAGTATAACTAGGTTTTTTCTAGTTTTTTTTTTTCTTTGTTTCCCCTCCCCCCTTTGCTGTTTTCTACAGAAGTAGTATATTGTTTGGATTAAACTGTATAATAGCCAGGGCATTTTTTGAGGGGGTACTGAGTACCGGCACCTTTTCCATTGTCTGATAAAATTGACCCATGTCCCCAAGTTTTAATGAAAGAGCTCAGGCTGTACACACCAATTCTGCCTTGTCATAGATTCTGTGACTGGTTGCAGGGGGCCTGGTTATTGTGGGGTGAGTTCCTCGGTGATCTATTAGATTGTAAGCTCTTTGAGCAGGGACTGTCTTTCTTCTATGTTTGTGCAATGCTGCGTACGCCTTGTAGCGCTATAGAAATGATAAATAGTAGTAGTAGTAGATCACCCCACCCCTGAATGGTGGCCTGGCATTTGAGTACCGGCACCTTTTTCGTTAGAAAAAAACGCACTGATAATCGCATAAATAGGAAAACAAACAAACAAAACAAACTGTAAAAGCCACATGAAAGCTGTAGCCAAGATCTCCTTTAGCAAGATAAAGATGGAAAGGTAATTAAACTACTTTCTTTTTTGGGCGTGATTTTAAATCATAAGTACATAAGTAATGCCATACTGGAACAGACTGAAGGTCCATCAAGCCCAGCATCCTGTTTTCAACAGTGGCCAATCCAGGTCACAAGTACCTGGCAGAAAAACAAAGAATAGCAACATTCCATTCAGAATCCTAAAGAGTAGCAAGATTCCATTCAGAATCCTAAGTACATAAGTGTTGCCATACTGGGAAAAGACCAAAGGTCCATGAAGCCCAGCATCCTGTTTCCAACAGTGGCCAATCCAGGTCACAAGTACCTGGCAAGATCTCAAAACAGTACAATACATTTTTATGCTGCTTATTATAGAAATAAGCAGTGAATTTTCCCCAAATCCATTCAGCATCAGTGCTTCTGATGCTGAATATTATAATTTGCTCTGTTTTGGAGCCCTCGACTATATCTGTTGTATGTTCTTTGGCTTATTTAGAACGCTTTAGCTAATTACCATCTATAGGCTTGTATGACTCCATCATACCCCATCTGAAAACACTGCATTGGCTCCCTCTTGGATTATATTGTGGACAGTGTTATAACAGGTTGCCTATATATGAAGGTCAAGTAGGCACCTATTTCTAGCCAAATTTATAAAGACACAAAGGCACTTGTGCATCAGGGGCAAAGTGGCACAAATCACACTTACAGGTCCCTTTACTAAAGTGTGCTAACAGTTTTAGCATGCTCTAAATGATAAGATGCCATAGGAATATAATGGGTGTCTTGTTATTTAGCACATGCTAATAACTAGTGGGTGCTAAATCCATTAGCGTACCTTAGTAAAAGGACTCCTTAGATTTAAGTTGCAGACATCAGCACCTGCTCTGGAGTGGGATAAATGTTCACACATAAAGTACACAAATATACACATATGTCATAAACATAGGCCGATTACAACTCCATCTGTATTCTGCCCATACTCTACCACTGAACAGAAAGTAGGAATGCAGGAACTAGTTTTCTAAAGGGTCTTTATGTGAAACAAAAACCCCACCAAAAAACCCTTAGGTTACCCCCAAAAATGGTAATCCTGAATTTTAAAACACTGAAAAGGAGGGAGGGGGGTGTCTCTTCCTTTAAGGTCTCTCTTGCATTCTCCCTTTATTGACCTGTGGACTGCATTTGCTATTAGATATATCAGTCTGGAACTCTTCACCAGCTGATATTCTGGTGAAGGAGGATTTATTTTATTTATGTTTTTGTTTTCTTTTGGGCTTTTATATATATATTTTTTTTCTTTCTTTCCCACTCTATGCACAGATCTAGGCAGGATATAGGCATATTTTGTCAAGTTTAGCTTTTTGGTTTGGACCTTTTCACTCTTGTGTCCAAAAGTGGTTTTACCATGATTGTTTTATTATTATTACTATTATTTATTACATTTGTACCCCGCGCTTTCCCACTCAAAGCAGGTTCAATGCGGCTTACATAGTAATTGGGATTACAAAGTATTGGTGGAGAGAAATAAGTTGAGTATTATCGGAGTAATAAAAGAAATAGGAATGTAGAAATGCAGGGATGAGGGGAGTAGGAGAAGTATGAGCAAGGGTAAGTGAGTAATTGGAGGGTAGATGAGGCGGAGGGGGATGGGCAAGAGTGAAGGGAATAGGAGAAGTGTGAGTAAGGGTAGGTGAGCATTGGGGGAGGGGTCGATGAGGTGAAAGGGGATAAGCAGGGGAAAATGAGGCGGGAGTTATAGTTTAGGTCGTTGTCATTGTCTCCTGGATATGTGATGAATAGATGGGTTTGTGGGAATTAATCTGGATCCTTTGGGTAGGCTTGCCTGAACAGATGGGTTTTTAGTGATTTCCGAAAGGGCAGATGGTCATTGAGTGATCGGATTGGTCTGGGGAGGGCATTCCAGAGTTGGCTGCCTAAGAAGGAGAAGTTGGATCTAGGTTTTATACTTGAGTCCTTTGCAATTGGGGTAGTGTAGGTTGAGGTAAGTTCGTGAGGTTGTAGACATGTTCCTGGTGGGGAGGTTGATCAGACTGAGCATATAGCCTGGAGATTCACCGTGGATAATCTTGTGGATTAGTGTGTGGACTTTGAAATTGATTCGTTCTTTGATAGGGAGCCAATGAAGTTTTTTTCGAAGAGGTGTTGCACTTTCAAATCGTGGTTTGCCAAAAATGAGTCTAGCTGCTGTATTTTGGGCAGTCTGAAGTTTTTTCAGGATGTGTTTCTTGCAGCCCAAGAAAATACTGTTGCAGTAGTCGGTGTGGGTAAGTACTGTGGATTGCACCAAGTTCCGGAATGTTTTCAGGGGGAGATATGGTTTTATGCATTTCAGTATCCACATCATGTTGAACATTTTCTTTGTAGTGGATTTTGCGTGATCTTCGAGCGAGAGATGGTTATCTAATGTCACTCCGAGGATTTTTAAGTTGTCAGATATGGGGATTGTGGTGCCAGAGATGTTAAGGTTGGTAGGGAGGGGCGCGGAGTGCTGGGAAGAGAGGATTAGGCATTGCGTCTTTTCTTTGTTCATTTTCATCATGAAGGCGTTGGTCCAAGCAGTTAAGATGTGCATGCCCAAGGATATTTTGTCGGAAATTTCAGTTAGATTAGATTTGAAGGACAACTTGGGAATCAAGATGGCGCCGGTAACGGCTGCTGGATCCCGGAGCTCCTAAGATTTGACGGCGTTCGCGAGAGAGAAATTCTTACCCCGACTTCTAGATGGGGAAAAGAAAGGGAAAAACGCCGGCACCTACCTCCTTAGTGCCGGTGCTAACCCCAGCTTCTCATCAAACGACGCTTGAAAACTTTGGAATCGGGACCCTGGCTGTGCAGGCTTCTACTTCGACGGGCTCGCTCCAGTCTGGAGCAGAGCGCAGCGTAGAGGGCGCAACGCTGAGCCCTCGTTCTCTCACCGCTCCCCCACAGCCTGGAAGTGTAGCGGAATCGACGGGTCCACAACAGTTGGAATTACTGTTTGTGGAAGGGGGTCCCTCGAGTACCTCTACTCCGGGGAAGGAGATAACAACTCAGGGACAAACGCTGGTCGGGTTCCCTGCCTCCGACGGAGCCACTTCAGAGAGCAGTGGAGGAATGAAAAGACCAACTCAGGTGACGATGCCTATGCTATGGGACGCAATCCAGGAGGTAAAAAACACTTTACTTCATATGAATATGAAATGGCGAAATTGTGGAACTGAAGCAAAATAGTCAGAGCATATCTATAAAAGTTCAAGAACAGAATGAAAAAATGTCTAAGATGGAGACTGAGCTTAAACAATTACAGGATCTAACAGTGACTTTGGTAAAAGAAAAGGAAACTCAGGAAAGAAAGATGGAGTATTTGGAGAATAACGGGAGGAAAAATAACCTGAGGATATTGAACTTTCCTAAATGTTCTCTAGTATCATCAACTGATATGCTTAGAAAATATTTTGTAGATATATTGGGAATCCCTGTGGAGGGAGTTCCCCCTATTACAAGGGCACAATATATTTCTGGAATAGTGAGATCTGTAGAACAACAACCTCAGGCTCTTATAAATCTTAATTTGACAGAATATCTTGAGAACTCCCTGGAAGTGATCACCGAAAGAACAACTTTAATTGTGACATTCGCTCTTGAACTAGATAGAAATAATATTTTCAGGCTATACTTTCGCCATTTAAATGATTGTTTCTTGGGTCAGAAAATTCAAATTTTCCCCGACATGGCAAGGAGCACACAGAAAAGGAGAAAGGAATTCCTATCGTATAAATCTAGAGTTATTAATTTAGGTGCAACTTTTCTGTTAAAGTTTCCTTGCAAATGCTATGTAACTTTTGAATCAGTTAATTATATATTTTTCTCTCCCTCGAAGTTGTTAGAATTTATTGTAATGAAGGAAGCTGTTAAGCCCAAGGATTTGCCTCCCTAAATGAGAACGCTGTTATGTTGGCTGTAGAATCCCTGCATTAACCCAACCGTTAATAACTTAGTTTATAGCTATGTTATTTCTTTTTTCTTTTTCTTTTATTGCCTAGTATCTTGATTCAAATAGATTGTGGACAAAATTTAAAAGCTTATCTTCTATTTTAAGCCAGAAATGGCTATAAGTAGTTTTCTTTTATTTTCCGCTGTTTGTATTTTCTGATATTTCCTCATTTATGTTATTGTATGTAAATGAAATACTTATAAATAAAGAATTAAAAAAAAAAAAGATTAGATTTGAAGGGAATAAATATGGTGATGTCAGCATATATGAAAGGGTTGAGACCATGTCTGAATAGAGCTTTTGCTAGTGGGATCATCATAAGATTGACAAGGATTGGGGATAGAGGGGAACCTTGAGGTACACTGCAGTTTGGTGACCAGGGAGATGAGATAGTTGAGGTTGATTTGACTTGGTAAGATCTTGAGGTGATGAAGCCTTTTATCCAATTAATGATGTTTCCGCCGATTCCAAGTTTATCCAGTAGTTTGGTTGTGATTTACCATATCGAATGCACTGGATAAATCGAATTGTAAGAGGAGGATGTTGTTTCCAAGTGAAATTTCCTGTTTGAATTTGGATATTAGGGTGAGTAGGACGGTTTCTGTACTGTGGGCTGAACGGAAACCCGATTGCGATTCGTGTAGAATGGAGAATTTTTGTATAAAGTCATTTAGTTGGGAGGCCACCCTGTTTTCCAATAATTTAATTAGCAAAGGGATGGATGCGACTGGACGATAGTTAGTGACATCACATATATCTCTGTTGTCTATGTTATATTATTATGCATGTTTTAATTATCTGCCTTGGATGAATATTTGAATCAGTGGAAATCAATCAATAAAACTAAAGGTAATGTCCAGTCTTCAAGGGATCCAGACCATTGACAAAATGACATGAACTGTGATGTGAATTCTGCCCAAGCAACCCTGTAGTGCAAGAGGGCCAAGGACAAAGGGAGCCCCAGCTGTAACTGCTCTTCAATCTTCTAAGGTAAACACCTCCTACCTCTGTTCTGGGGGCCTTTTCTAAAACTGTTACTTGGGGGAAGCTTAAACTGAACATAGGCCACTGAATCTGAATTATGTCATCTTCCATATCAACCAATAGAACAAACATCATGATAAAATCTGGCTGATCCAGGTTCCATGTTGAGGTTGGGGGATTGCAACCCCCCCCCCCCCCCCCCCCCCAAGCTCTGCAGCCATATAGTCTGCTCCTTCTGTTCTGAGTAATGGAATGCAGAGCTTTCAAGTTATCCAGTTCCATGAGGAAGATTGTAGGCCATTCCCGGATTGCTGACAACCCTATCCTGGTGCATTATGAGACATGAAGCATTGATTTCAATAGGGACTACAAATCCCACACTTTATCTTATCCTGTGTGACTTACTGATTTTCTTTCTTCTTATTTATGGAGGAAATAGAAAATAGTTATTGATAGGGTGAAATAAACCCTGTTTCCTAGATTAATGTGCTTCTTCCCAGTCAGCCTAATGTCTTTCTTAATAAACATCTAACAGACAAATTGGGATAATGTAATGGGAGGAAAAACAGAACTGGATCAACCTGTCAGTAAAAGTTGACAGTAATTGGTTTTCTTGTCCTTCCCATCCCTCCTGTCAGCACAATCCCAAGACCATAATTTTCCTGATGATGTGACAGAATCCTTACGGAAAGGGCCAGGTTGGGGTGGTGGGCAACTGCCTGAGGCCCCAGAACAAGCCCTCTTGCACAATTGAGTGATGATGCAGAATCTGAATTTCAGGATGCTGGGCACTGGTCAGGCCCATTCCTTAATTTCTACTCCTGGTGGATCCAGATTCACAGGACAGGGTTGAGTCAGTCCTGGGTTTGCCCCATTGCATGCAGGGACTTGTAGTTCTGACTTCCCCATTGCATTAGCTAAGAAAAGCAAGACTACAAGCCCCAGCATGCACTGGGGTAAGCCCAGTACTGGATCAGCCATGTCCTACGAATCTAGAACCAGGTGGCAAGGCATCCTTACTCAAACTGTGTCTAATGGAAATGGGGTGTTTTTTTAGGATTCCCAATGCAGCGCTGCCAAGTTAGCCTCTTCCATGAGAGACTGACTTTTGGCCAATTCTGATGATATTTCTAGACCTTGATTCTACCTGTTGAATCAGTGCTACACTTTCCCATAATACCCCAGAATAGAGTTGCTTGATTCCAGGATTGGCCTCAAATCTCCCTCCTGGAACTGGATAACTTGGTAACCATGAAAACACTACAACAGGCAACAGATCAGAACTACATAAGTATGCATTGCATGAGATTACATTTAGACAGAATCAGTGCATATCTTTCAAAAACAATTGCCACTCTATGAATGATTTAAAAAAAAAAAAGTGATTTCAACTAATAAGTTCAATGCATATTAGCAAATGGGAGGAAGCGACAAAGGACAAATTTGCTTTTCCAACCTAACCACCTTTAACTACAGTAGATAAAAAAAAGTTCCTTGTAAGCAGATAGCAATCGTGTGAATATCTTTCACAGCCCCCCATACGTGATTGGCAGCTCGATTTACAAGACGGCCGAGTTTCTTTCCCGGAATGGGTGGCGATCAGCCTGTGCTTGGTCTGGTTATTTTTAATTATGACATCATTGGTGAGCTGGCATGAGTCACTGGTCGCCATGGAAACAGTCCTTTGGTGCGTGACAAACATGAGAACGTGGACGGAGTCTGCAGCGGTGCTCTCAGCACTAGTCAAATAGCTCAGCAGCACAGTTCCACCTGCTCTCGCGATCTCCCTCTTCTAAAGATTTTTCAGATCCCCTTTACAGATGATTCTCCTCTTTGAGGAATGTGGAGTAAGGGTTTCCTTCCTGGGATGCAGGTGCAGTGGTGAGGGGCAGGGAGTTTTGAATTGAAAGGAGCGCCTCATTTGGCCTCTTGGTGACACTGTTACAAAACATCACTCGGCTAAGCAGCAGAGGTCCCATTAGATCCACCCCCTTAAAGGTACAACTCTGAATTTGCCAGCCTGTGAGCCCCTATGCCGGGTCCACACAATCAGGCTTCAGAGTCAGACTGAAGGCAGTATAAGAAGAGCTGACTGCCCTCTTCTGTGGCAGTGGTAGCCAGAAAGCAATTTTTCGGTGGGCCAACAGGCTGGGTGGATGGGCACTAGAGAAACACCTGCCACCTGATATGCCCTGCCCCACACCCCTATTCTTGCCGCACACCTACCCCACTCCCAATAACTTCAATGTGAGTAGCAGTGCTGGCCTCAGTGGCTGCAGCAGGGACATATCTGAAAGTCAGCGGTAGCGGGGGCCGGAGCCAGAGTGAGGGGGCACATTATAGCCCCCTCCCACCGCCGCCATTTCTGACCCCCCCCCCCTGCCGTCATCACCTACCTTTGCTGGCGGGGGGCCCCAACCCCGCCAGCCGAGGTCCGCTTCCTCCTGCCGCTTTTAAGTTCTTCTTCGTCCTAGGCTCCGTCACTCCGTGCTGTTCAAAGAAGCTGGCGCTGCTACCTCAATCCACTTTCGGAGTCTGACGTCGCTGCACGTTGTACATGCAGGACGTCAGACTCACATAAACAGAATCTGTGAGTCTGACGTCCTGCACATACAACGTGCAGCGACGTCAGATTCCGAAAGTGGTTGAGGTCCCCCGCCAGCAAAGGTACCCACTGCAATGGTGGGGGAGGGTTAGCGGCGGTAGGGGGGTCCAGGGCGAAATCTGCTGGGGCCCAGGCCCCTATGGCCCCACGCAGATAAGCCCCTGGGCTGCAGGCCACATTGAGAGCTAGGGGAAATATAAGAGGGTGCACTCTTCATCCTCCACTGAGCCACGGTCCACCAACACACATAGGCTTCCCTTAAATATGCCCTAAATATTACAGTGCGTGGGGTCCTAAAATATCAATACATCTATCAAGAAAACTGAAGAAGCCAAAGTACTATAGAATACCACATAGAAAATTGATGCTCACAGAATACTTTGGTCACACACACAGAACACAAAAACAGAATAAATGACCACAAACCATAAACAAATTAAGTCCAAATCCCAAGAGGCCAGACCTTGCATTTAGCACAGCACAGAGCAATACAAAGAGATGCATTTTCTCCTATGCTGTGCAAAATCACATGCAAGAGACAGTGTTAGGGGAGGTACAACTAGGGCAACTGCGTTTGGCCCCCTAGCCAGAGAGAACCCCAGGCCAGCTGGAAGCTGAAGAAGGTGCAGCCTGTTAGTAAGCTTTTGTGTCCCCTCCCAAATTTCTGCCTTGGGCCCCAGCCATATCTAGCAGGATGTACATTTTTGAAATCTGACATATTCTAGTCACAAAATAGAAAAATAAAATTCTTTTCGTTTTTTTACCTTTTGTTGTCTGCTCATTTTATTTTTCAAGTCATGTTGGTCCCAGGCTCTGGTTTCTACATCCTTCTCTTAACTCACTCACCAAGGTCTCATGTCCATTTGATAGTTCTACTCTTTCTCTCCATGTCCACTATCCATCTTCTTCCATCTCTGTACCTCTATCTTCCTCCATGTTTAGTATCTCCCTTTCTCTGTGTCCCTATATTTCTCTGTCCAGCTTCTCCCCTCTCTTTGTCCCCAGTGCCAATATATCTCTACCCTCTCTGACCCTACCCCATCCAGCTTCTCTCCCTCCCTCTCACTCCCTCCCATTTCCAGCATCTAGTTTGGTTGCTTGATTCCCTGCCTGCCCACCCACCCACCTACCCCGCCCTCCCTTCCTCCCTCACACTGTAGGTTTAGTATTTGTTCCCTTTTCCTTCATCTTCTTGGTCTAGTATCTCTATTTCCCTTCCCTCCCTCCTTGTGCTGTACCAGCAGTTCTCTCCCTTCCCTCCAGATCCCCTCCTCCTCTTCTTCCTGCAGCTCTCTCCCTTCCTTCCAGTCTCCTCTTCCTCTTTCTCCCAGTCCAGCAGCTGTCTTCCTTCCCTCCAGCCACCTCTTCCTCTGAAGTCCAGCAGCTCTCTCCCTTCCATCCAGTCCCCTCCTCCTCTTCCTCCCATGTCCAGCAGGTCTCTCCCTTCCCTCCAGTCCCTTCTTCCTCATCCTCCCTTGTTCAGCAGGTCTCTCCCTTCTCTCCAGCCCCTTCCTCCTCTCCCTCCCCTGGCCAGAAGCTTCCAGCCAGATCCCCTCCTCCTTTTCCTCCCACCTCCAGCAACTCTCTCCCTTCCATTCAGTCCCCTCCTCCTCTTCCTCCCACATCCAGTAGCTCTCTTCCTTCCTCCTCTTCCTCCCACATCCAGCAGCTCTCTTCCTTCCTTCCAATCCCCTTCCTCCCACAAGTTCAGCAGCACTATCCCCCCCCTCCCCCAGCACTTCTGCCTTCCTCCAATTCATCCTGCCCCAATCCAACACCCTTGCTGCCTTTTCTGCTCCGGGTCCGGCTGTCCGGGAGCATTGCCTGCCTCAAATTCTGCTCCTCCCCGTTGCTGCCTCGGTCCCTGCAGAATTCTTTTTTGGCCCATCGCCGGCAACACTGCAATTCACACAGGCAGCTCCGCTCCCCTTTGCCGCGTCCATCCGGCCCTCTCTGATGCACTTCCTGTTTACGTAGGGCCAGATGATGCGGAAGAGGGGAGCGGAGCTGCCTGTGTGAATCGCAGCGCTGCTAGCGACGGGCCAAAAAAGAATGCTGCAGGGACCAAGGCAGCGGCGGGGAGGAGCAGAATTTGAGGCAGGCAACGCTCCCGGACGGCCGGATCCGGAGCCGCGGGAGAAAAGGCAGCGAGGGATGTTGGGTTGGGGCTAGTTAGGGCGGGCCTCGAGCAAAAGTGGCTGGGCCTGGGCCTGTCCAGGCCCGCCTGTGGCTACGCCCCTGTGTGGGATAGGATTGTGCCAGATGAAGGAGCAGAGATTGTGGAAAGGATCCTGCCCAGAGAGGCTGACCACATCGCATTGAAGAAGGTTGTCATGGGCAGACAATACCCCATTTAGTTTTTCTAAGTGAGAAGTTGTTGATGGTCAACGTGGAGCCCAGGGTTGCCATCTTGATTCACTGTGCACTTAAAAAATGGCCTTGCATGTTAACCAGATTCCAGGGGAAGCTGTGGTTAGCAGTCTCCTGGCCAAGGACCTCTGCCTTCATGATGCCATATCTGACAATAGAGGCCAGTTCTGACTGATCGGGAAGCCCAAAGGAGCAGGAGTACATAGCTGGGCTAAATTGGAGAAAATGTCATCCAGGAGCATCTGAGTGGCAGGAAGCTTGTGAACTACCTGGGAAGCTAGGGTTCATAATCCTGCTGGTGCTTATTTTGGCCCATGTGCAAAATCATTTCACCCTTTGTTGCCTCTGAAACAGGGAAATATCTATGTCACTAAATGTAACATGCCTTGGGTTAAATCCAGCTACATAACAGGGATCTTGGATCAAACAAGTTGACTGACAATTCCTAAGTTTATTTCTTAATTTTCAGCTTTGATTGTACAGTCTAAAAACTGGTAAGAATATTTTGGAGGAATAAAGGTGACTAACTATATCCCAAAACCAAATCTCAAAGCCTTGATTTTATTGGGTGGCAAGTCCAGCCTGAGTTTTTGAGAGATGTTAAGGGGGTTTTCGGGAGGTGAAGGGGGAGGGGCGTAGAGCACAAGATTGGTTGGGTTGAAAGACCCAGGGTTTTTCAGCATTGTTGAGTAAATCCTGAATTCATCTGTCCTCTCTTCAGGAGGGAAAGGTCATTATTTTTATGACCACTAGTGAGGACAAGGGGGCGGCAGGAGGCCATAAGTGTCCTTGGCTGCTGTCAGCTGATAAGGCTTCACACAAATGTTAAGGTAGGCAGAGTCCAGCTGATTACCTATCAGATATATTTGGGTTGCTGACCCCAGCACCTAATTAACTTGCAGAGATAGAGCTTCAATTTTATGCCTGAGGACAAGGCGTTTTGTGTAGTGTGGACAGTGAATTAGGATTGTGTGTCAGAAAAGGCTCACAATGCATTTGGACCTTGATCCTGTAAGCACAGAAAGAACCGAAGTTCCACTGGAAATGAGTGTGGTTAATCCCCAGTTCTTCTGTGGGTACCTCTTTGATTCAATACTGTGTGATGGTTTCAAGACCAGCTGTTCGGGAGTGTGAGCAGTGCCAGCAGCTCAGGTCAAGCAGGCTCAGGGGACACTGATTTCCTCCTCCCCATTGGGCCCTTCCAGCCAATCTGTGCTCGATGCCCTTTCCTACTGTTCCGGAATATACACTGCTTTGATAGCTTTTGGCTTGTAGATGATAATACATGTCATTGAAACCAAAATATTAAAAAGCAGAACTTGATGTCTGATGCAAAATGCATACAGGAGATGGAGCTGTAACCGCAAGTAGTTTCTGTGCTGAAGATCCCATTAATACTGGGGTACAAATGATCACCTAACTTGTTCCAGAGCCACCAGTGAAGGAAGAAAGAAGACTGTGCTGAGCTGCAGAGAGAGAGAGAGAGAGAGAGAGAGAGAGAAAGAGAGAGGGAGGGAGGGAGAGGGAGGGAGGGAGAGAGGGAGGGAGAGAGGGAGGGAGAGAGAGGGAGAGGGAGAGAGAGGGAGGGAGAGAGAGAGAGAGAGGGAGAGAGAGAGAGAGAGAGAGAGGGAGAGAGAGGGAGAGAGAGAGAGAGAGAGAGAGAGGGAGAGAGAGGGAGAGAGAGAGCGAGAGGGAGGGAGAGAGGGAGGGAGAGAGAGAGGGAGGGAGAGAGAGAGAGAGAGAGGGGAGAGAGGGAGAGAGAGGGAGGGAGAGAGAGAGGGAGAGAGAGAGGGAGAGAGAGGGAGAGAGAGAGAGAGAGATAAGGCTGGTAGAAGCCTTTATATTCTAGCTGCAGTGTATAAAAGGAAATAACTTCAGAAAGGTTCAGGTCAGTGACAAAAAGGTGACCTGCATGACTTGTCAGAAAATCATCAAGGACATGGGGTTGCACATGGACAGGAGAGAGAGAGAGATGAGAGGAAGGAAGGAAAGGATGCTGAGGGCAGGGCTGCCGAGAGGGGGGGGACAGGGGGGACAAAAGTCCCGGGGCCCGCCGCCTGGCCCGCCCTCCGTCACTCCCAGAACTAACTTTAAGCCTCCTTTCACTTCGCAGCAAGCAGCAGCAGGTCAGGCCACTCCTTCCTTCCATGTCCCGCCCTCGCCTGACGTAACGTCCGCGAGGGCGGGGCACGGAAGGAAGGACGAGAGGTCTGCCCTGCCGCTGCTTGCTGCGAAGTGAAAAGAGGCTTAAAGTTAGTTCTGAGGGCCCGGCCCGATAGCAGGTGGAGGGGGGCCCGGCGACCTCGGGTGGGTGGGTGGGCAGCGGGGGGGGCCTGGCGATCTCGGGTGGGCGGCGACCTCGGGTGGGGGGCCCAGGGGCGGCCTTGTCCCGGGCCCGGCTCCAGCTCTTAGCGGCCCTGGCTGAGGGTGAAAGAGAAAGACAGAGGGGGATACTAGATATTGTGGGCAGGGAGGAAAGAGAGATGGGTAAATTGTACAGAACCATTGCCATAAGCTAGTAGGGATCCCCAACCTCTCCACTGTAAGAGACCACCCACCAGCAGCCTGGCAGTTGGGGGCACTTTCCACGGACCACCTCCACACTGGTTTACCCCTGCATATGCTTAGTTTTTGGGCATGCACAAAAACCAAGCATGCGGGAGAGGGTGCACTGGCAGCCCATGAAAGGGGCCACCAAGATTGGGAATAGCAGCAAGTGGTGCTGCAATTTGGGAGGAGGGGCTGAATCCAAAGTCTGTTGCCCAGGTTGCCTCCCCCCCCCCCCCCCCCTGTATACCACTGTTACCAAAGAAGGGAGAGCAGTGATGTAGCTGTCACTGAAAGTTGGAAATGCTGGTTTTTTGTTTTTTTTTTCTTACATTTGTACCCCGCGCTTTCCCACTCATGGCAGGCTCAATGCGGCTTACATATTGTATACAGGTACTTATTTGTACCTGGAGCAATGGAGGGTTAAGTGACTTGCCCAGAGTCACAAGGAGCTGCCTGTGCCTGAAGTGGGAATCAAACTCAGTTCCTCAGTTCCCCAAGACCAAAGTCCACCACCCTAACCACTAGGCCACTCCTCCACTGTTGCTACTATTTGAGATTCTACATGGAATGTTGCTATTCCACTAGCAACATTCCATGTAGAAGTCGGCCCTTGCAGATCACCAATGTGGCCGCGCAGGCATCTGCTTCTGTGAGTCTGACGTCCTGCACATACGTGCAGGACGTCAGACTCACAGAAACAGAAGCCTGCGCAGCCTTCTACATGGAATGTTGCTAGTGTTTTGTTTGTTTTTGTTACATTTGTACCCCGCGCTTTCCCACTCATGGCAGGCTCAATGCGGCTTACATGGAGCAATGGAGGGTTAAGTGACTTGCCCAGAATCACAAGGTGCTGCCTGTGCCGGGAATCGAACTCAGTTCCTCAGTTCCCCAGGACCAAAGTCCACCACCCTAACCACTAGGCCACTCCTCCACAGTTTTAACCTGGAAACAGCCCTAGTTGTTTCAGACAGTGTGTGTTTGTTAGTGTGTTACTATGCCTGTTTACTAAAGTTTGGCAAGTTCTTGCATTTTTGCTCTCATTTGTGAAACTTAATGTGAGGTAAGTACAACGTAGAGACTTGCACAGGGACAGAAATTTCATCCAATCCCACCTGTACCCGCTAAAATCAATTCCATCCCCACAATTAATCTCCTCCATCCATTGGTACCTGCAGGAGTCAACACTATTATTAACTTGCTCACAGTCCTCTGTTTCTTCCCAAACCACAAGAACATTAGAGTAGCCATACTGGGTCAGACTAATAGTCCATCTAGCCCAGAATCCCGTTTCTAACAGTGGCCAATCCAGGTCACAAGTACCTGGCAGAAACCCAAATAGTAGCAACATTCCATGCTACCAGTCCCAGGGCAAGCAGTGACTTCCCCATGTCTGTCTCAATAGCAGACTATGGACTTTTCCTCCAGGAACCTGTCCAAACCTTTTTTTTTTTAACTCAGATGCTCTAACCGCTGTTAATACATTCTCCAGCAAAGAACTCCAGAGCTTAACTATTCCTTGAGTAAAATAATATTTCCTCCTATTTGTTTTAAAAATATTTCCATGTAACTTAATTGAATGCCAGTCTCCTAGTCTGAACTTTTTTTTTTCCCCAGGAACAAAAATAGCCAAATATTTAATACATAATAAAAAGAATAAAGTCCCATTCACAGGCAGCAGAAAGCCCAAGGCTAAAACATATCAAAATAATGTTCGTACTAGCCCCCCCATATGATCATATATGATCGGGATAACTATTTTTATTACTGCACGCATTAAGTGGTTTATATAACCTTTTTTTTTTTTTAAGTTTAAAGTAATTTTATTGATAACTCAAAGTTAAGCAACACAACACACAACATACTCAATATTGCCAACTTACAAACAATAAGATACTATGCATTAACTATACAGCTTGTAAACCGCCCTTTTCCCCTTCCCATCCCCTCCATCCCAACCCCTGTACCACTCAATTTCCAAAGTCTCAGGAACCTTCCTGTCGCTATCCGTGTTAATTCAAGGAAGTACAACAGTACCAGTAATCCAGAACTTTTTGGCAGCCCACAGACTACGTGATTACCTTTGTACACTAGGAAAAGCAGCTTACTACGGGGCAGAGAGGAGGTGGAACCCCCCCCCCCCCCCACTCTACATCCAAAATCAACAAGCATTAATAAGTAAACTCCGACCCCCAATTCACTTCTAGGATTTTGCAGACCTCAATCATATCTCCCCTCAGCCATCTCTTTTCCAACCTGAACAGCCCGAACCTCTTTAGCCTTTCCTCATATAGGAGCAGTTACGTCCCCTTTATCACTTTGGTTGCTCTTCTGTGAACCTTTTCTAATTTTGCTATATCTTTGTTTTGAGATATGGCTACCAGAACTGAACGCAATACTCAAGGTGAGGTCGCACCATGAAGCGATACAGAGGCATTATAATATTCTTGGTCTTATTTTACTTATTTTCCTTTCCTAAGAATTCCTAGCATCCTGTTTGCTTTTTTTGGCCGCTACCACACACTGGGCAGAAGATTTCTTCATATTGTCCATAATGACACCTAGATCTTTTGTTGGGTGCTGACCCCCAAGGTGGACCCTAGCATCAGGTAACTGTGATTTGGATTATTCTTCCCAACGCGCATCACTTCGCATTTGTCCACATTTAATTTTCATCTGCCATTTGGATGCCTAGTCTTCCAATTTCCTAAAATCTTCCTGCAATTTTTCACAGTCCACATGTGTTTTAACAACCTTGAATAGTTTTGTGTCATCTGCAAATTTAATCACCTCACTCATTCCAATTTCCAGATCATTTATAAATATGGTAAATAGCACCGGTCCCAGTACATATCCCTGCGGCACTCCACTGTTCACCCTCCTCCATTGAGAGAAAGGACCATTTAATCCTACCCTCTGTTTGAAGGGCCAGGACGGTTCAGGGAGGAAGTCCCAGTGCAGGCTGCAGGCAACCTATGAGTGCCGCTGCTGCTACCTGGGTGAAGACTGAAGCAGAGAGGATTTTAAGGTGGGGGGGCTAGGTCTGACAAGGGGTACATACACAACATACACACCTAGTTTAAACATGCCACTGCTGGTAGTGCTGCTGCAAATTTGGGGAGGGGGAGGAGGAGAAAGGGGGAGGACTGGGAGGGTAGAGTCTGGGGGAACAGTCTGAGCAGAGCTGGAATTTACCTGGTTATTGGTGCTAACTGGGTAAGGGTCCAGGTAATTTTGACACAATAAAAAGGCTCTCCTAACTTTTTGGAGCATTCATCCGAGTGCCAGCACCCAGATAACTTCGACAGTCATGCGTGACCTGCAATATTCATGCGTGACCTGGATTAGGCCTGGCATTGAATATCTGGATCTGATCATCCCAGTGTCAGTCAGTGCCATAAAATAAATTGCTGACTGGTGAGCCCCTCATTTTTACAGTGCTACTGAACATATGTAGTGCTTTGTGGTGATCATGATGAGCAACTGAGATGGTATATCCTTGACCCCAGGTGGCTTCCAATCTGGGTGGGTGGTGGGGGATGGTGTGGCATGCTCAGGGCCATGGGAGGGGTGGTCTGTGGAGGAGATGGGATTTGAGCTCTGGGCTCCCTGGTTCTCAGCTGATTGCTTTAGCTACTAGGCTACTTCTGCCCCTTTTCTTCAGGGCATTGTTAAAAATGTGTCCAGATTAGCACTGCTCAAGGCTACCTGCATCCTTTCTGGTACCTTCACAGAAATGAGAAGGTGCAGGAGTAATGTCTAGTGAGCAGCAGAGCAACACTCCCAGGAACACCCACACACTTTCTATTGATGTATTCAGCTGATTCAGCAGAGGTTATGTTTAAATCTTTTTTTATTGTTAATAAACAACACATGGTAAATATACATTGTATGTTTTCTACCAGTTCTACAATCATTCATATTAAACCATATTTGGAAAACAGTGTTTTTAATTTTCACCCCCCCTGCCCTTAACTTCCCCCCCCCCCCCCACCCACCCCTACCCTCCCTCTCTCTTTCCCACTCCTACATCCACTTATTTCCAAAGTCTTATTATCAGGGATTTAAGATATGACTTCTCGCTGCTGCTGTCATGGTAATCCAAAACGGGCTCCAGCGTTGTTGGAATTGTGTTCCTTCTGTAGAATCTATGTCCCTTATAGCCATGCGTTCCATTCGCATCATGTGTATCATATGTGTCCTCCACTGTTGCACCCTGGGGGGTTGATGGGATATCCATTCTGACAGTATTGTCTTTTTACCTGCAAGTGTGGCTCGCATCACAAATGCTGTGTATCCTCGTTTGGGTCTTTTCCCCAGTTTTGGTTGTCCAAATAATAATTGGGCATCATAATGCCACGTTTGTCCCCACATAGTGGTTACCTGGGTCACAATCTGCCGCCAAAAACTTTGCGTATATTTACAATGCCAGAGCATGTGTCCCGTTGTCGCTCCTGGAGCTCCGCATTTTGGGCATTCGCCCCAAGGGGATAGTCCCATGTGGAATGCCCTTCTCGGTGGCACGTGAAGTCTCAAAGCCACCTTATATTGTAGTTCCCAGTGTGCAGCTGCATTTGTGGTCTTCCGAATCTGCAATATGTGAGATTGTAACATCTGTGTAGTTATTTTAGTTTGTAAATCCAGGGTCCAGGTATGTGCTAATTTGGCATAGTCCAGTTCCAAAGCTGTATCTCGTATATGTCTATGGTGATATGCCATAGGTACTTTTTGCTGGGATTCCAAAGAATATGCTGAGGAGATTTCTTCCTGTACGTCTTCTGTTAATGATGTCCATGGTAAGGATGACACGTAATGTCGCAGTTGTCTATAATAAAACTCATCACTGGCAGGCAAACCATATTTGGTTTGTAGTTCATTGAATGATTTAAGTCTGCCTTCAGCAGTCACCACCTGGAGAAGGTATACCACACCTTTCCTTTCCCACCTCTTGAATACACTGTACATTTGTCCGGGTATAAAGGAATGGTTGTTACAGATAGGCAAATATGGTGTCACCTTAGGTGAAAAATGGTGGAGGCGGCACACCCATTCCCAGACAGCCCTGGCAGTTGTCATTATCCCAGAGTGCTTCAGGGGGTATGGAACCTCCACTCCAGTGCCATGCAGATAGTTACTAAAATGCATCCCCGGGGACACCCCCAGCTCCAGGGCTGTGTTAGTATAATCACTGGTCTGCCTGAACCAGTCATTTATATGTCTCATGCCATTAGCTATACTCATGAAGCGAATATTCAATAGTCCTAGCCCCCCATATTCCACCGGGATAGTCAATATAGAGATCGGTAGTCGTGCTTTCTTCCCCCGCCAGAGAAATCGTTGCGTGTGGCGGTGTAATGTGCGCTCATCTTTTTTTTTCAGGTATAGAGGTAAGGTTTGGAATATATATGTCCATCTTGGTGCAATGACCATGTTAAAGAGTGCAATCCTACCCAATAGGGATACTGGAAGGGCGCCCCAGGTCCGCAATGTCTGTATGGTCTCTTTGAGTAAGTTGTTTACATTAAGATCGTATAGCTGAGAAAGATCTGCCGGTATTTGCACTCCCAAATATTTAACAGAATTTAATTCCCAGACAAGGGGAAATCCAGCAGTCCATCCCCTGTGTGGATGTTTTACTATTTCCAGGGCTACAGTCTTAGTCAAATTTAATTTAAATCCTGAGATTTGTCCAAATCGCTCGATCTCCTGTATCAGACGTGCCATGGATCTAGGGGGGTCTGTTATGGTCATCATTAAGTCATCTGCAAAAGCTAATACCTTTATATGTTGACCTGCTATCTGTACTCCCGTGATGCTTGTCTGTTTTCTTAATATATGTAACAGCGGCTCCAATGATATCACAAAAAGGGCAGGGGATAATGGGCACCCCTGTCTAGTTCCCCTCATTATTTTAAATTCAGTCTCTTTTATACCATTGACAATAATACTCGCCCCCGGGTTACAATATAGTGTTTCTATTGCTTGCATGAACCAGCCCTCAATCCCCATCGTTCTCATAGTCTGGAAGAGATAGTCCCACCCCACCCTATCGAATGCCTTTTCTGCATCTGCACTCATTATTACCGCTGGCGTTTCCTGCCCCTGACATGACGCTATAGCCAATAACAACCGCCGGACATTGTGTGTGGCTTGTCTATTTCTAACAAATCCAACTTGTTCCGGACTTATTAGGTTAGGGAGGCATTTTGCCATTCGGTCTGCCAACATTCCTGCCAGTAATTTAATGTCAACGTTTATGAGGGATATTGGGCGATAATCTTCTGCTTTAGCCAGCGATTTCCTTGGTTTAGGGATTAAAGTAATTAAAGCTGTATTTGCATATTTGGGAAATGTCCCTGCATTGATCACCTCTTCGTAGTACTCCAACAGTGTCTTTTGGCCTTCTAGGGGTAAGATTTTATAGAATTCCCCAGTATATCCATCTGGCCCTGGTGCCGTTCGGTTTTTCAATTTTTTTATAGCCTGTTGGAGTTCCGTTAGGGTTAATGGAGCATTGAGTATAGCTAAGTCTTCAGGTGTTATAATGGGCAGACCCGCCTGAGTTAAATAGTCTTGTATCACCTGCTTATTTACTTGGTTTCCTGATGTGTACAGTTGTGTAAAGTGTGTAGTAAAGATTCTCCCAATTTCACTTTGTGTTACTCTAAGCCTACCCTGCTCATCTTTCAGGGCCGCCACCGTCCGGGAGCCCCCCCAACGTTTTATGACTTTACTCAGTAAGCGTCCCGCTTTGTTCCCAAATCTGTGTAATTTATATTTATAATACACTGCTGATCTTTGTTCTTTTTCATGGAGCAGAGTATTAAGTGTGACCTGTATGGTCTTTAAATGCTCCAATGTGACCTGGGAGGGTCTTGAAATGTGCATGCGCTTAGCTTTGGAGAGCTGTTTTTCCAGTTGTAATATTGTTGCCATTCGGCGTTTCTTTTGGGTACTACAATATGCAATAATATTCCCTCTAAGAACCGCCTTTAGTGCGGACCAAAACAAGATTGGGTCTGTCTCTGCATGTTCTTTATTATGAAATGAGTATTCTCCCCATTTATCCAGTAGATATTTTTGAAATTGAGGGTCTCCGTCTAAATATGCCGGGTATCTCCACCCTGCCCCTCTCGGCCTGTCATCTGGTAACTCTAAATCCATCCATACCGGAGTATGGTCAGAGATCTCCTCCGGTCCTATGGCTGCCCCCCTCACCTGGTGGAACATAGTACGACCTAAGAGAATATAATCCAATCTCGATTGTGTGTCATGGGCCCTTGATCTATGTGTATAATCACGTTCCCCAGGGTGTAGTGTTCTCCACACATCCACCAGGTCTAACGTCTTTAACAACATTGGCAGCTCTCCTGCTCGTTGTCCGGAGTAGTGTGCCGACTGCGGATTAGTGGTGTCCTCTCTTGGGTTAAGAACTAAGTTGAGGTCCCCAAGTATTAAAATCCTACCCTGTTGGTATTGGAGACATTTACTTCCCAGCGTCCGGTAAAATTCTTTATCATATTCATTAGGCCCATATACCCCAATCAAGTAAAATTCAAACCCTTGTAGCCATACTCGTAGTGTTATATATCGACCTTGTTTCTCTTTTTCTACCACTGTTACTTTACAGGCCAACCCTTTACGAATTAGGACCGCAATTCCTCCCCTCCGCCCCTGGGCATTCACCGCATAGCATTCTCCAACCCATAATCTTTGTAATTTAGAATGTTCTATATCATTTAATCTGGTTTCTTGTATGCAGGCTATATCTGCCCGGTGTCGCTTGAGGGCTGTGAGTATTTTGTTCCGTTTTATAGGGGATGTTATGCCCCCTACATTCCATGTTATAATTCTAATTGGCATTGTTGCATGGCTATACACATATTTTTACGCTTATAACCCATAACATTTGCGCCCGCTAGGGACCTTGCATACATCTTGATCAACATATTTCCATGTTTTACCATAACCTCAATATTTCTGAAGAGTTCTGTCTTTTGTCCCTTATTTACCATATTTAGAGTAGGTTCTTCTTCCCTAATCCCCCCCCTCTCCCTACCATCCCATCCACGCATGTGACCTTTGTACATCCACCTGGATATTCCAGGTGGATGTCCTGTGACCTCGGTGATCACCTGGAGCTCCCGATTCCCCAACATTTTTAAACAATAAACAATAATCTTGCTATCCACATATTCAGTAATACTTGCTGTGATTGGTATGTTATTTCAGTTGTGCCAGATGGCTAACTTAAACTGCCTCCAAGATTTTATTGTCCATTAAATGTTTCCTGGCTTCAGTTGCCGTTGAGAAATGCTGCCATTTCTCCTGTATATATATTCTTAATTGAGCTGGGTATTGTAGTCGAAATCGAATTTTTTTCTGTGCCAGTTCTGAGCAAAGCGGATGGTATTGTTTTCTTTTTTCTTGGACAGCAGTAGAATAATCTTGAAATATCAAAATATTCCTCTGGTTATACTGTAGCGAGTCCCTTTTAATTTTGAAGCCTTGCATTATCTCTACTTTATGTCGGTAGTTCATTATCTTCGCTATGACGGCACGTGGCCTATTTCTATTCTCCATTTTCCTGCCCATGCGGTGTGCTCTTTCGATGACCATTGGGCCCATCGTGTCCGTAAGCGCCAGCTCTTTAGATAGCCAAGTTTCCAACCATGTTTCAAGGTTGCGCTCCGGGACAGATTCATCTAGTCCAATAATGCGTATGTTATTCCTTCTTGCTCTGTTTTCATATTCATCTAGGAGGTTGCGCTGCTCCACCACTTGTTGCCTTAATTCTGCGATATCGGGGCCATATCCTCGCGTGTCATCCTCCGTTGCCGAGACCCTCGTCTCTAAATCTCCAAGCCGGATACTGAACCCGTCCAGGGTCGTCTGATATGCCTCCAGTTTGCTATTCAGGCTTATCCATTTGGGTTCCCAGGCCCTCTCGGTCGCTTGCGTCAGTTGGTGGAGCTGAGCCTCTGTAAATATAGGCCCTATTGGCGCGGTTTCCTCCAGCGTCTTAGTGTCGCCGCTACTCGCTTTGCTTCTATCTTTTTTCAGCGTTTTTTGCGCCATATTTGTGGGCGAACTTGTTAAGTATTTTTCCATATAAAGTAAGTACCTTGCTTTGATTTTTATTGTGGATTGCGATGGTTTAAGGGGGATTAGGCTCGGAGCTTCAGTATCGAGCTGCACTCGAGCTCATGACGTCACCGGAAGTCAATCTCAGCAGAGGTTATAATCTATCTAAATTCTCAGGGGGAATAATAGTTTAGTCACATGCCTGTATCTGGTGCCACTAACTTTGGTTACCTCTTAGTGTCATACTTGCCATTTTCTAGCTTGTGGCAAGGTGGTTTGCATAGGTGTATTTTGGGTTTTATGGGGACAGCAGCCCTCTCAGATGCTTATGGTGGTAAGTAGCCTAGTGGTTAGTGCAGCAGACTTTGAGCCTGGGGAATTGGGTCAAGTCCCACTGTAGCTCCTTGTAACTCTGGGCTAAAAAGCAGAACAGAAATTTTAGCAGGAATCACAGGGTTCCTGCAGGGATCCCCTCCAGGTCCACAGGACTCCTGTGGGGATGGATGCAGGTCCTGTGGGGTTCCCATGGAAGTGTAGTGCCAGGCCAACCTACTTATCCTTGCCTAGTGCCATGGTTGATAACATTGAAATCCCCATAAGCACTGAGAGGGGAACTTATCAACATAGGCTTCTGTTAAGTTGAGTTATTTTATCACAGGTCAGGCTATTTTCGCATAGGGGACATGCAGGGATGGAGGAGATTCCAGTGGGGATGGGTGGGGCAAGTCACGTAACCCTCTATTGCCCTAAGTACCTGTATATGATATGTAAACTGCTTTGATTGTAGCCCCAGAAAAGCAGTATATCAAGTCCCATCCCTGTTCCCCTAATGTTGAATTGACCTCCTCCCCCTCCCCAAACTATGCTAATGTTGGTTCAGTCTGTGAAGCAACCTCTGTGGGGGCTAAAAAATACCTCATATGCAGTGGGTCTTGGATGTGGATCTATAAAAGCCAGCCAACAATAGTGATCATTGAAAGTTTTTCATTTAGGAAATCAGCAAGGGCAAGGTTTTACACCAGCCATGCAAGAGACAATATTTCATGCTCAGCATCTGACAGGAGGCACCTTCTGAGTCACCAAAATGAAACAGCCAAAGGAGTCTTTTCAATCTCCCATGCTGTTTTATGCCTGAAATGACAGGAAAAATGTTACAATATCGGGGGGGGGGGGGGGGGGGGGGGGGGGGGGGGAGGGTTCCCCTCTCATTCCACTATTTATGATGTTACTCCTGAAATGCAAAACAAAAAAAAAATCCATAAACAACATGGAAAACTCAAAATAATGAAAGTACTTTGGCTACACAGCTCTACTTCTGAGCTGTCCTGTTTTACCGTTCAAGTTTGGAATGGGTTAACTGTACCGCTATCAGACTCATCCGTTTTTTTGGATGAAGGAATGGTGGCTTTAAGGACACATGTCTGGCAGGTCATTCAAATCTTTCTGTTTAAAACAGAACGTCCTTTTCTCCAGGACTGGATTCATGTTCACGTTGCCAGGACTGATTGCGACTGCAGAGCTCAGTTGAATAAAGAATGACTACGGCACTCAAAGAGTTAAACATTCTTTTTCATTACAGAGTTAATGAAGCAGTTGGGTTAGTTTTTTTGTTTTGTTTTTTTGTCACCCTTGTCTTTATGTCCAGACACAATCCTATTAGTATAAAACTCACTGAACGATGCAGCTCAAATGCACGAAATCGGTCCCCTGTCCTGGGCAGGAGGTGCTTCAATAAGATCTCCCCAGTTTTCCACTTTTAGCAGCCACAAAATAACATCATTGCGGGCCCTGTTTTTTCCCCAGGGGAGCGGGATGGCAGACCTTTCGGGAAACTGATTCCCAGCAATTTGCGCAGAGAGAAACCATCCGTGTCCGAGGACAGGACACTCTGTTCCCTAAAGCAAGCACTTCCGGCTGCTATTTTTCTTACACTTCACTGTTAACCGGTTAAATGCCAGTTTTGAATTCCCTAATCCGCCAAGGCATTTTCTTGCCATTAAGCTTCATGTATTATATATAGTAACATAGTAAATGACGGCAGATAAAGACCTGAACGGTCCATCCAGTCTGCCCAACACGATAAACTCATTTTACATGGTATGCGATACTTTATATGTATAACCCAGTTTGATTTGTCCTTGCCATTCTCGGGGCATAGACCATAGAAGTCTGCCCAGCACTCTTCTTGTACCAAGTTCTGAAGCTAACGTCAAAGCCCCTTAAAATTTACACTCCAGCCCATCCCTATCTATTCAGTCACAATCAGGGCACAGACCATAGAAGTCTGCCCTGCACTGTTCTTGTACTAAAAGTTCTGAAGATTCTAGAATCCTAAAGAGTTACAAGGTTCTGGAATCCCAATAAGTAGCAACATTCCATGTAGAACCCCAAAGAGTAACATAGTAAATGACAGCAGATAAAGACCTGAACGGTCTATCCAGTCTGCTCAACAAGATAAACTCATTTTACATGGTATGGGATGTGCTGTTCTGAAGCAGCATCAAAGGAGCACTGATTTCTAAAAACTATTTCTATAAATTATGGGGGAAGGGATTTTTTGTTTGTTTATTTTTGGTTAGAATTATCAAATTGTTTAAAACATTTTTTGCTGAATTGCGCTCAAACGATAGTGGTGAATCAGAGCTAACCCAAGAGTAGGCCATGTAACCCCTCCCCCCCTTTCACAACAGCTCAAGCCTATACCCCTCCTCAGGTAGCCAGCATCTCCCTTCCCCTTCCTAACCACCCCCCAATTCCCCTCTCTACTCCCCAAATGAGTAGTCAAGGACATCTTTTCCCTTCTTTGCTGTAGTCCAGCATCTCCCCGTCCTCTCCCCCATAGCCTACATCCCCCTTTCCCTTCCGTTGGCCAATAAGTTCCCCCCTTTCCTCTCTCTACACCCCCACCACACAGGAGTGCCTGAAGACCATACTTTGTGTCAGCTCATATAGGGGAAGGGCAAACCTGCCTCAAGTGTCTTCACTTTCCCTGCCAATCAGTGGCGTAGCTACAGGTGGGCCTCAGGCCCACCCAACAGTAGCATACATTTAGCTTGGCCAGACTTCCCCCTGATGTTAACAAAAACACTGCTCTCCACCATAGTTTCCACTGCCGTGGTGCAGAGGAACATTTTTCCACCGGCTGAGATATTTTTTTTGGTGTTGGGGGGGAGGGGGGGAGAACACTTGGTGCCCACCCACTTCTTGCCTAGGCCCACCCAAAATCTGCTGTCTGGCTACGCCCCTGCTGCCAATAAACCTTTTCACCCATTAATCCACTGTAACAATTCACCCCATGTCCTCCCCCCCCCCCCCCCCCCCCCCACACACACATGCCAGTTCTTGTTCCTGAGGCACCATATGGTTCTCATCAGCAAGGTGTATTTCACAGATCCCACATCACACCAGTTTTTAACACATCCTGCCTGAAACACCAGTCTCACTTGAACCCACTCAGGTTCCTAAGCTCACTCATTCACATTCACTCTTATTCCAACATAACATGTGATTTTGCACGTCTCACTATAAAAGGACCAAACAAATAAAGCGGTTATCAATGCTATCACAGCGTCAAATCATAACAGTTCAAGCCGACCCTTTTCTGATTGCCTTAACCAGCCTTTCACAATCCTTTCCAGCACAGAGCTTTGGAGGCCTCCAGTCACTGTAACTTCCAGTAAAATTTTCACATTTTCATGATCAGTGTATTTATCTACAAGCTAAACACCAAGACACTGTTTTCCCATAAAGCTTACAGCTTAAGCTGCCGTCAGTTGTATGGGGTCAAGAGGTAAGGTGAGCACAGAGACAAAGCCAAGGCATAACCATTGACAGATGCATGCTTTACATTGTATGAATTTTATTCTCATTTTCAGCTCCCTCCTGCCCTG
The DNA here is from genome assembly GCF_901765095.1 of Microcaecilia unicolor. Lineage (NCBI taxonomy): Eukaryota > Metazoa > Chordata > Amphibia > Gymnophiona > Siphonopidae > Microcaecilia > Microcaecilia unicolor. The sequence continues at coordinate 18,754,470 of NC_044042.1, forward strand.
TTTGCATTTCCAAGCAGAGTTGTCTGGATTCCAGTCTTTTTGGGGAGCTATGAGTGAACAGAGGAACAGGGCAGCGCTATGAAAATAAAGAGAAAGCCCCTGGACTGAGGCACCCAGGAGGCAAAGATAGCCAAACGGGCGCTGTTGCCCTTCCTTGGAGGCGGGTGGGAGCAGGGCCGCTGAGAGGGGGGGACAGGGGGGACAAAATTCCTGGGGCCCGGGCCTCCAAGGGGGCCTGGCGCCGCAGTCCCACCTGCCACCGCCACCGGGCCCCTTCCACCCAAACACCCGCCAGCAGAAGTGCTGTCTTCTGTTCTGACTCCGGCGTGCGCGGCCCACACAGACGTGCTCCTCTCAGCTGATCTTCGCTGAACTCTGCAGGGCTTCTGTGCATCTGACATGCAGGACGTCAGACGCACAGAAGCCCTGCAGAGTACAGCGAAGATCAGCTGAGAGGAGTGCGTCTGTGTGGGCCGCGCACGCCGGAGTCAGAAGACAGCACTTCTGCTGGCGGGGGTTTGGGTGGAAGGGGCCCAGCCCGGTGGCGGAGGCGGGTGGGACTGTGGCGCCGGGCCCCCCTCAGGGGGGGGCAACGACAACCTGGGGGTGGCAGTGGGGGTGGGGCCCAGGGGGCGGGGCCGGGGGCCCGGGGGTGGCCTTGTCCCGGGCCCGGCCCAGTCTCTCAGCGGCCCTGGGTGGGAGAGCCTCTTGCAAATGGTAGGCTCCAATTTGTGGGCAATGAAACCTGAGGCAAGGGGAAGGCAGGACTGGGCCTACAGAGAGGTTCATAGGAAGTGAGTCAGGTGACTCAGCTTCTATCCCTTTCTTGCTGCCCACCAACATGGACCCAGGTAAGGACTCCGGACTAGAGAATGACACGGGGGGGGGGGGGGGGGGGGGACAAAGTTTGTCTCTGTTTCCGCCTCACCCCCTCAGGCCCTGTCTCTGTCCCCACCCTGTCCCCGCAGGCTCTGTCCTCATCTGCAGAAGCTTCAAACACATGATTTGATATTTAAATCTTTTTATTAAAGTATAAAAAGGAACAATATTCTGTGCAACTGTTGTTTATAAATCACAAATAGAAAACAATAATAACAATGAGCAACTATAATAATATGAGTAGCCACAATGGGTCAGACCAGTGGTCTATCTAGTCCAGTATCCTGTTTTCCAAACAGTGCCCAAGCAAGGTCACAAGTACCTGGCAGAAACCCAAATCGTGGCAACATTCCAGAACCCCACAGAGTAACAAGATTCCGGAATCATAACGAATAGCAAGATTCCATGAAGAATGTCAAAGAGTAGCAAGATTCTGGAACCCTAGAGAGTAGCAACAGTCCATGCTACAAATCCCAGGGCAAGCAGTTGCTTCCCATGTCTGTCTCAATAGCAGACTATGAACTTTTCCTCCAGGAATTTGTCCAAACCTTTTTTAAACCCAGACATGGGAAGCTTAACAAATTGTTGAGTGAAAAAACCTTTCCTCCTATTTGTTTTAAAAATATTTCCAGTGAAGAGCCAAAGGGGTATTTTTTTTCTTTTTGTGTTCTGTCTGCTGTTAAGACAAAATGCTCAGTTTGTCCATCAGTTGTGTTACTTTCAGCAGTTGGTGTCATTTTGCTGCCACTGCCCATATTATGGTTGGCTGGTTGATGGTGTTGTGCTTATATCTGTTTCTAAACAGTACAAGGGGTTTACAAGTCCAATTGAAGTTGAGACTCCTGACCCTCTCTCAGACGTGGTATTAATCTCAGTGGCGTTCCTAGGGGGGGCTGACACCCGGGGCGGATTGCCGATGCGCCCTGCCCTCCGGGTGCAGCACCCCCCCGAATACAGCGTGACCCACCCCGGCGAAAGGACACCCCCCCCCCCCGCGAAAGAACCCCCCGGGTGCATGCCGCTGGGGGGGGGGGGGTGCCGCGCGCACCTGTCCTTCGTTCGTTCCATGCTCCCTCTGCCCCAGAACATTCCTGTTCCGGGGCAGAGAGAGCATGGAACAAACAAAGGACAGGCGTGCGTGGCACTCCCCCAGTGGTGTGCACCTGGGGCGGACCGCACCCACTGCCCCCCCCCCCCTAGGAACGCCACTGATTAATCTGTACACTGCTGTCTTTTTAAAGTTACTGCTATTGGTATTCATGTTCAGAATTGGTGTTAAGGTTTGCGATACAGGTTGTAAGAAGCTTTTTTGCAGGATTTAGTTTTACTTCACAACGTACCTGGCAGTGAAGGGATTTTATGTTGCTATTACTGAGGTGCTACCAGAATTTGAATACATTTTTTCCTATGGAAAACTGTAAGAGGAAACATTCTAGCTATGTTCTGTCTGCTCCAGATTCCACAGGTGGAAAAAAAATCTTGATGTCGACAGTAGGATTTTTTCTTATTTCATCAGTGAGAAATCCGGGGCTTTTGCTCCATTCGGGTTTTGATGTGTTGAAGAATAGACGAAGATTAACATTTTGGAAAAAAGTAAGGTATTTACCTGTTATGCTTAATCAGCCATTTACATTTGTTATAAAGCAAAGTTTGAAAGATATATACATAGTAACATAGTAAATGACGGCAGATAAAGACCTGTATATATGCCATTGCTGTAATTATATTGCAGAATCTTGTCACATGTGTTGAGATGTTTGCCATTATAGTAGACTTATGTCTGGTCAAGTTTAAGATATGGGATAATGTAACTATATTTATTGTTTTTTTTTTCCTTTTAAGTATGTATGTGGTTTCTGTTGATGCAGGGCAGCTGTTGGGCAGAGAAATCTATCATCAAGTGCATTCTAAGGCAGTATTTTATAGTATCCCAAGAAACACTCCTCATACCTATATACATAGTACCCACCCATATTAGCTCTGGGCCCACCCAAAAATTCAGGTCTGGCTATGCCACTGGAACATAGCAAGTCAAATGTTGTAATAATACTATTGGATGCTGGTTCTATAATGCTTTGATAATGAATGTGACTGTTGGGCAGACTGGATGGACCGTGCAGGACTTTATCTGCCATCATTTACTATATTAAGGCTGTTTTCACAAGCATACGGCTAGCTGTGTATTCAGGAAAGCATAGGCATACAGGATTTTGGAGCTGTGATTACCCACGTGCAGTGAGTTGAGGGCTAGAGACGAGGCCCGCCAACACCTTTGCCTCTCTCATGGTATAACGATTAATTGTAAAACGCTTTGGACTGTCTCGCACAGCACAGGCTGAAAGGTGGAAATCAAGTCAAAGAATAAATTAAACAGCCCGCAGGCTCTGCTTAAGAAATACAACATTTCCCAGGTAAACCTCTTACATTATAACCGGCACATCTGGGCAGATGCCAGATCTGCATTCCATTCACTGTTATACCCAGAGTCTTTTTCAGTGTGTGTGTGAATGGCTTTGTGGTTATTTACATTGTGTTGGGGGGGGGGGGGGGGGGGGTTGAAATCAGATACAATGACATCCACTGAGTAATAGGACAGCACAGGACACTGTTCTGCAGTCATATGAAGACACCCGTGAGGTACACCAAAAAAAGGACAGCGAAGCACACCTTGCAAGCCCCATCTCTGGCACTGTTAGGAGCTATTTTGGGCTAGAACGTTCTGCCAGTTCAAAGTCAGCTGTACTGTCCGTATCCTGTGCAAGGCTTCAAAAATGCACAGGCTAAGCAGGAACATCACCTTTTCTGTCAAATCAGTTTTATTTTGACACCCTGTCAGCAGTTTCACCTGCACCTTTCAGAGAGCTGATTGCCCCTAATGACATCAAACACTGCAAAAGGCCAATGAGATCCCATTCCAGGAGAGGTCATGACGTGTGACACTTTTCTGAGCACGGCTGTCCCCAGAGTGGAGTGGAGAGACAGAAAAAATGAAAAACAGTGATGGGACAGTGATAGGAGCCAACTTTTCAAAATTATTGGGGGTGCTAAGCCCAGTGGAAATAAACCCTCTCTGGACACATACAAGGAATTTTCTCAATATTAGGGGTGCTCAAGCACCCACAGCACCCACAGAGTCGGCTCCTATGGGACAGAGTCATTTACTTGGATGAGGGTGGCGCCAAAATGCAGAACTGCCTCAAGTTGATGCAGTCCTGCGTTTTGGCGCAGTAAGTATCTGCCTCAGGATAACCTTTTCTACAGCTGTTTTGTGCAGTGAGCCTTACCCTGATTTTCCTGCATAGATCATTTTGAAGACAGATGTCTCTCTAGATTGCTGTTTCACAGATTTTCTCTGTGCCCTGACGATGCTACTTTTTGTTTTGGACTTAGTGACTGATGTTCTTGTATTATCAATTAGACCAAAGTACTTGCGACTCCTGAGGCAGGCGCCTTCTGCGCCAAAATGCAGAACTACTTCAAGTTTTTACAAGTTGATTGCCAATAAGAAGGACCATGTTAGTTGTATTGTACATTTATTTTTTTACATCCAAATAAATAAGAGACATTTAAATACCTATGCGGCAGAAATGCGCAGGAGGTGAGTCTTTCAATTGAAAGGAAGCTGTGGAACGAGGGGGCATAGGATGAAGGTGAAAAGGGGATAGACTCAGAAGTAACCCGAGGAAATACTTCTTCATGGAAAGGATGGAGAATTTGTGGAATGGCCTCCCGGTGGAAGTGGTGGAGACGAAAACAGTATCTGAATTCAAGAGAGCTTGGGACAAGTGCATAAGATCTCTAAGGGAGTGATAGGGAGCAGGGCCGTGCCGACGCGGTAAGCGAGGTAAGCATGGCAGGAGGGCGCCATCCTCTGGGGGGCGCCCCGCCGCACCATGCTTACCTCGCCCTCTTCTCCCCAGATCCTTTTTTTTTTTGTTTAAATTTACCTCTCCGGCGCGCGGCAGCATAGGCAGCGTTAGTGAGAAGGAGGCGGCGCTCCCCCGGCCGCCCCGACGTGTCTTCCCTTCGCTCGGTTCCGCCTTCTTCTGACGTCATTTCTGACATCAGAAGAAGGCGGGACACAGCGAAGGGAAGACACGTCGGGGCAGGGGAGCGCCGCCTCCTTCTCACTAACGCTGCCACGCGCTGGAGAGGTAAATTTAAACAAACAAATAAAAGGGATCTGGGGAGAAGAGCGCGGGTAGTGTAGCGCTCGTTTTCGTGGGGGGGGGGGGGCGCCGGAGAGGCCAACTGCAGGGGGGCGCCGGAGACCCTAGGCACGGCCCTGATAGGGAGGGTAGACAGCATGGATGGGCAGACTGGATAGGCCGTATGGTATTTATCTGCCTACATTTTTCTATGCTTCTATGTTTCTATAGAATAGTGGCCATTCACACATGGGGAAGCTTAGTACATGTAGATGGCAAGGGGGCATGGAGAGGGCGGAGGGAGGCAGTGGTCTGGGTGGGACTACAATACAGACATGTATTCTCTATTTCATATAGGAGATCCACATCTGCTTTGGGGAACATAGACGTTCAACTTTACACCTGCTCTGATAGAGGCCACATGAAACCAGTGGTTTTGGTTCCTGCCAAAACCAAATCCATGGCCAAAATCTGCTACTCAGCTTTGGCTGGAACCAAAGCTGAAACCGAAAACATGAAAGGACTAAAGTGCAAATTAATACATGCGTCCAGTTTCTCCTACATGAGTTTGCAGTTGTGGAATGCACTACCATTTGATGTGAAAACAATACGCGATCTAATCATCTTTCGGAAATCACTGAAGACTTATGTCTTCAACAAAGCATACTCCAACGATCCATCATAAGAACTGTATCGCATTAACGCTTTATCTATTATTCCGAACACAACCTTTGCATACTGCTTGCTTAATTCTATTATGTCACCCATGTTCTTTATGTAATACTAATTGTATCTTTTACTCTGTAATGGTAACTGCCATGACAGAACAATGTTAGCCACATTGAGCCTGCAAATTGGTGGGAAAATGTGGGCTAGAAATGCAACAAATAAATAAATAAATCGTATTCTCCCTGCTCACCCTCATCCTGGCAGGAGCCAGCCAGCTGCCCATTCACCCACCTACAGGCCCACATCCTGGCTTGACTCAATTCCCTCTTTGACATATAGCCAGTGGTGTACTCAGGGCGGAGCACCCCCCTCCTCCAGGTGCATCACTCCCTCCCTTCTCCAAGAAAGGGGGTGCACTGAGCAGTCATGCAGCTGTCGGCTCTGCCGGTCCCCTGCCCTCTCTGACGTCAACTTCCTATTCCAGGGCAGGGGACCCCTGGCAGAGCCGACAGACATGAGACTTCAGAAATCACCCACTTCCCCACCCTTGCTACACCACTGCATATAGCCAGCACCTTCTCCTCCAATCTGAGCCACAGTGTCCCGTTGGTTTTCCTCATTCCACCAGGTCTCAAAGATGCCTTTTCATTTAGTGCTATATATTCTGACTCTCCCATCTTAGTTTGTAGGCGTCTATAGCATTTGTATAGAGACTGTCCTCAGACTGATCAAAGAAACACTTAATCAAAGGCTCAAGTCCTAAGCAGACAGCATCGATAATTTATTCAGTACTGGCTGCTCATGAATTTGGTCCCAATTCGGAATCCAAGTCAAAAAGGTGACCAAAACCCAGTGGCCCCCTTATGTTGGCTTTGCTTTCTGGCACTGGGAATATGCTTGGGCATGTTTATCAGCTCACTGCTTCCTGGTAGTTTCTCCTCCTGGCTCAGTGTCAGCCTGCAGTAAAACCGCTGACTCAAGGGCTTCCCTGACATCATCCTCTACGCCTCCAGGTGAAGGAAGCCCTCAGTTGCCCCTGTGGATAGGACACACCACCACCCTCTGGGAAAGGGAAAATCCAGGTGGTGTAATGAGTCAGGTAAATTTTGGAAAGAACAAATGAAAAATATTTTTTTCTTGTATTTGTTTGTGAGGTGTGAAAGAGAGGTTTTTTCCCTTTGGCATAATTCTAAAGATTTTCTTGGGCTCTTTATATATAAGGGCAGAAAATTTGGACCAAGTGCCCAAGGAGCAGAAATTGATCTTTGCCAAACTGCTCCTGCACCTCTTTACAGATCCTCAGAGAGAAAATAATGTTAGAAAAAGTATGATTTAGTCTTCAGTATTACAGGAGCTTCTTCCAGGGTCCATTCAGGCTCCCAGCTGGCCCTGTATTAACAACTGCAGGGCTTTGAAAAATAGCTTCTTTAGGAATGCAGGGTCATGAAAGAGCCCAGTAGCATAGGGTCCCTGAAAGAGTTAATACTTCACCACTTCTGACTCTCATCTTGCCTACCGGCATAGGCGCCCCGTATAGGAGGCTTGGGGAGGCTAAGCCTCCCCAGCCCAATGGTCAACTTCCGTTTGGGTGTTGCGCCCGCCCCCCTCGCGTGTGCGTTTTAATTATTTTACTTCCGTGCAGCGACGTCATTGACGTTGCTTCCATGGAGAGTACAGAGGTCAGCTCCGCCCCCTTGGCAGCAACATCATTGACGTCGCTACGGAGGTAAGCCCCGCCCCCTTTAGCCTCCCCAAAACAGTTGGCTACTGACCGTCTATGCCTACCGGGGTGGCAGAAAACCATCTCCAAGGGGCCCTTTTACTAAGCTGCGGTAAAAAGGACCCTGTGCTAGCGGCAAGGGCCTTTTTTGCCGCGTTCTGAGGCTCTTCTTACCACAGCGGGTAAAAAGGCTGAAAAAAGACATGGCCACGCGGTAGAGCATGGGTAGAGCACGGCGCTGCCCAATTACTGCTGGGTAACCCCCTGCAGAAACATTTTTTTGCTAGTGCCGGAAATGCCGCACGCTGGGGAGGGGGAGGGGGTGGAACTTCCGCTGCTAACATCCCCATCCTAATACATCATCTGATTGTATCTGTTGAAATCAGGGACTACACAAATTCCACACCGCTCTGCGATATAAATTCTAAACATGAACTGGTCAAAAAAAAAAGCAGAGCTGCCAAGTAATCTGGTTCCAAGAGGAGTATCGGAGGCCAGTCCTGGATTTCTGTCATACCTATCATTGTGCATTATGGGACTTGCAGCATGGCTTTCAATGGGTAGAATCAGGAACTACAAACCCCACACTGCTGTGGGATGTAAGTTCAAAACCAGGATTGACCAAAAGGTCTCCCTCCTGAAACTGGGTAACTTGGCAGCTCTGCATAGCAGACAAACTCGCCACAACGCTGGACGTAAACTAAAATGTCACTTCCTGCATAAAATCTAAAGAAAAGCTGAATGAATGACTTAGGGTGCCTGGTTTCCTCCTCCTGATTTCAATAGGGAAATTAATGGAAAAATCTAAAGAAAAGCTGACTTAGGGTGCCTGGTTTCCTCCTCCTGATTTCAATAGAGAAATGAATGGAAAAATCAGAATTGCAAATTCCCTCGGGTACTGGAGCAAACTGGATCGGTCCGTGCAGTTGACCTAGAATGAGGTGGCAATCCTAGGGCTCCAGTAATCACACTTGCCTGCTATTAATTTAGCAAATTTTATCAGTAAGGTATTAGATTCTTTAGGTGGTGTGACCTGCAGGTCCTCTCCGACATGGCATCTCTAGGAACCAGAGCTGATTGGCTCAAGCAGTGGGTGCAGGTGTGTGATGTCACTTGTGACATCATAGGCATTTGTCAGGTAGACTCAGTCATCATAGGTTGGTTTGGGACAGTTCACAATAGCTCTGGGGGGTCATGTTTAAAGATTTTAATGATCACCAAGGGCCAGGGAGTGTTAATATTGTGAGTGGTTTCCAAAGCACCCAGCAGAGACCAAAAGTCTTTACAATTTTAGTTTAACTACATCAATAGAGTTTAAAATAATAATAACAACCACACCCCAGCAATTTATGTATGCTAAAGAAATTGGCGTAGTAGTAGCCTAATGGTTAGTGTGGTGGTCTGCAAACCTGGGAAATGGGGTTCAATTCCCACTGCAACACCTTGTGATTCTGCTCAAGTCACTTAACCCTCCATTGCCCTAGGTACAAAACTTAGGTTATGAGTCCACTAGGGACAGCAACCATACCTGAATACAATATAGAAACTGCTTTGATAATTGATTGGACCACAGATAGGCAGTATAAATAAGAATCTAATCATTAAAAAAAAGTTGATTTCCCCCCCCCCCCCCTGTGATTTCCAGAAGAATGTAATGCTTTATTTTCCATGTGATGAAAACCCAGGGAAAGGTTTCTTTTTTTTCCAGCAAGCCACAGGGACAGGTTACTTACACTAGAGTTATTCAGTCACCATAGGTGGGAATAAATGTTTGTTAACTTAGATAAATGTCCCTTCATGTAGCTCTTCTTCGATTTGCATAGGAGTACAAAGAAGGAGACTGGCGATAGCTGGATTTAGAGCTTTTTATGGGGTTTATTCACACACTAATAAAGCCAGGGTGCAAGGAGGGCTCAGTGTTTACACTCCTAGAGCTGATAAGTAGCTAATAGGGAGAGCTGGAGGGAAAATGCAGAGGTGACTGAGATATACACCGGAGTCAAAGAAGCAGTGAGGGTGGACAGCATGAAAAAATGAGGGCACCCCAACCCCCCTCTTTAGTTGGCCTCACGCACCTGACCAATTTAACATTTGGATTTGGACTTTATGACTTGCTTTCCAAATCTAGCCTTAGGAAGAGCTGGACTTTAAGAATTGGTGCCCAAAGCCAAGACTAGACAGCAAATACCAGAGAGTAGGGAATGAGGGCGGGGGCTGCCAAAGATCCCCCCTTCCAAAAATTTTGGGAGCCAGAAGAGCAGAAAAGACTGATGCCACGATGGTTCCCTCTGAAGCTGAAGTACATGGGAGCAGCTCTTCTTTAGCCTGGGACGGTTCTTGGTGTCTTCAAAATTCAGTGCCCTGGGCAGTCACTTGTGCTGCTTCCCTAAATTCGAGCTTGACGCTATGCCTGTTCAATTTCTAGGTAATAATAATGAATACTTTCTGACTCCCTTTAGCCTGTGTCTATCCCAACAGTAATGTTCTAAAAAAATTAAAAAAAAACCCTACAAGGTAGATCAGGGCTGGCCTAACCGTTAGTAGGTCACCTAGGGCAGAGGTTTCTAGGAGAGCAGCACAAAAGAAGTCCTGAGAGCCAGACAAACTCAAAGAGCTATCAGGATATACTTGTACCTGCAAATAGGGCCAGGCCAAGGGTATCTGATGTCCTAGGCAACCCTTCAACTGTGTGCCCCCCTCCCCAGGGGCAGCTCAAAGCCTTTGTCCCTGTAATCCAACATATCCCCTTCCCTTCCCTACTTCTTAACAAAAGGTCTTGCATCCCACCTTCCTTCCATATCCCCTACAGGTGGTCTGCATCCCCCTAGGTAGCCAGCACCTCCTCCTTCCCCCTCTCTCCCCAGCCATCAGGTGGCCCACATCTCCCCTAAGTGGCCATCACCTCCCCAGTCCCCCTGGTAGCTAGTTATTTTTTTTATTTTTGTTACATTTGTACCCCGCGCTTTCCCACTCATGGCAGGCTCAATGCGGCTTACATGGGGCAATGGAGGGTTAAGTGACTTGCCCAGAGTCACAAGGAGCTGCCTGTGCCTGAAGTGGGAATCGAACTCAGTTCCTCAGTTCCCCAGGACCAAAGTCCTCCACCCTAATCACTAGGCCACTCCCCCACTCCCCTTTTGCCTCCCTAATCCCCCTGGTGGCTAGTATCCCTACACACCCAACAGATGGCCAACACCTCCTGCCCCTCTCTTCCCTCCCCTCAGGTGGTCAGCATCCCCCTTTCCACTCTCAACCCCTCAATTAGAATCTCCTCTCCCCTTCCTACTTCTTCCCCCCCCTCCCCCCCATTCAGCATCTCCTCTCTCCTTCTCAATCCTCCCAGCCACTCTGTGTCCATCACCCTGCTGCTGCCCTGCCTTTTCCCAAACCTGGGCCAAAGTTGAAAGCAGACCCATAGGCAGTCAAGTCACTCAGCTGCTTGGGGAAACTAAAGTGGGTGGGGCTAGATTTAAAAAAAAACATGTTAATAGAGGATGCCTAGGCCTCCATGGAGGGCTGAAGCCAGTGGCATAGCAAGGAGGGGGGGGGGCGGGAGGGGCGGTCCGTCCCAGGTGTCAGCTCAGGGGGGGTGCTCCCTGCCAGCTCCCCCCCTCGGCGCATCGACACCTCCCCTGACCAGCTCCCGCACCCTACCTTTAAAAAGGATATCGGAATCCGAGGCGAGGCGCAGCGCCTCGCGCCTGCCCTGCACGTAAAAGAAATGTGGACCGTCGGGCCATCCCTCGCTCTATCTGTCCCGCCCTCCGCTGACGCAACTTCCTATTTCCGCAAGGGCGGGACAGATAGAGCGAGGGAAGGCCCGACGGTCCACATTTCTTTTACGTGCAGGGCAGGCGCGAGGCGCTGCGCCTCGGATTCCGATATTCTTTTTAAAGGTAGGGTGCAGGAGCTGGTCGGGGGGGGGTTCGATGCTCAGAGGGGGGGGGATGTCATCGTGCTGCACCCGGGGGGGGGGGGGGTGCAACGGCGAACCGCCCCGGGTGGCAGCCCCCCCGCTACGCCACTGGCTGAAGCCAGTCTACTCTCTTACACATCTCATTTGCCCTCAGTCATCAGATCCTGCCAGATGTTATGACAAACTAAAATTATATTAAAGTTTTGATGTCACCTCAGTAAGACCAACACACAAACCCACCACTGCAAAACACTATACTCAAATTTTGTGTAAAAATACACTCAGAATCTCTTCAACAAGGCATACAACAATGATCAACAAATATGAATTTATGTACACACAGCCAGAATTGCCGCTACAATATTTGCTGCCAAACTACTATCGTGTCCTTCATTAACATGTTACCCAAGATCTTCCACCATTATCAAATGTACAATTTCTTTATGATTCTGATATATTTCTTAAATTTCTATTATTACCTTTGATTGTTAAATAATACCATGTTCTATCATTATATTACCCAAAATTCTTCTGTTATTACTAAATGTATACTTTCTCATGTATTCTCATTAATCATGATGTATTGTAAGCCACTTTCAGCCTGCAAAAAGGTGGGGAAATGGGGGATACAAATGCAACAAATAAATAAATAAATAAATAAAATTCTATTGAAAAAAAAAAAAAAGAATCTTATCATACCATGACAGCACTAACTCCCAGGACTGAAACGGCAGCAACCTTACACATGAAAAGTCAGTGATTTCAGAGATAAGAGACTGATCGTTTGACGTTATGTCAATACTCTTTTGGCATCTCTGATAGAGCTGTTTTTCTAAATTAATCAAGGTGATCTCCTATGTATAAAATTTCAGTTCATCTCAGCACATATCCAATATTATCAATGAAACTTGTGAGTAAAGGATTGTTGTATAGCCCCTGAAGCAGCTCTGTCGGGCGAAACACGGCCTGTGTCGGGCTATTTATGTATCTATAACTTCAGGTTTTAATAATAAATTACTGTTTTATTTTTGCGATCTGCTTTGTTTGTTTTCCAGTACTGTAAATATTACATCAGGCCCTAAAACACCAATGCACTACCTAGTGAAAGAAAAAAAAACCCAAAACCAACAGGACTGCGGCAACACGATCTCTTCACAGACCCTACATGATAGCAGGATGCTGCTTCCTGGTCACATGCGCAAAACACAGATCCTTCGCGAATAAGAATCACGGAACCACAGATCAGTAATGCAGATATGAAGGCAAAACCTGAACTGGAAACCTCAAGATGTCTGACTGTGCACACTGCACTAACAGAGAAACAGAAACTGAAATGCAAAATGTCAGAGATGCACATTTCCATGTTTTTTTTTTTTTTTTGCTTTACGCTGGCATTCCATAAGTACATAAGTAATGCCATACTGGGAAAAGACCAAGGGTCCATCGAGCCCTGCATCCTGTCCACGACAGCGGCCAATCCAGGCCAAGGGCACCTGGCAAGCTTCCCAAACGTACAAACATTCTATACATGTTATTCCTGGAATTTTGGATTTTTCCAAGTCCGTTTAGTAGCGGTTTATGGACTTGTCCTTTAGGAATCCGTCCAACCCCTTTTTAAACTCTGCTAAGCTAACCGCCTTCACCACTTTCTCCAGCAACGAATTCCAGAGTTTAATTACACGTTGTCTACATGTTGTCTACAAGCAAGTTTCTTCGAAAAAGGTCTTTTTAAAGACCGACCTCATAGATCAACACATCACGTGTCTTTCAACGTTTGCATCAGCTGTTTTCCAGTGACTGAGCTACAGACCCAACAATATGGATCACCTTACCGCATACTTTTAAACGTGTGTATCAGCTGTTCTCCATCGACCGAGACTCCTGATGCAGGCCTAACGGCCGAAACACAATGGTTGTGTCGAGTCTTTTTTCATCAATAAACAAGTGTTTTTAAGATCAATCCATCCAGGCTTTGGTATTCCGTGGTCAAACATCCCACTTTCTCCTATACCCATTTCCAAAAGCTAACATATTCCAATTAATAATTTCAGAATAAAATACCTTGTCTCTATCTTTGTTGTCTGGGTATTTTATTTTTCTATTTGCTTTAGTACCAGAATCTCCTGTCTGCTTTTTTCAGTTTTTTTTCCTGTCTTTGCAAGATCTCCTGTCCATTTGACATTTCCTCTCTATCCATGTCCACTGTCCGTCGTTTCTCTGAGTCCATATCCATCCTGTCCGTGTCTTCTCTCTGTGTCTCTGTCCCTATCCTTTTCTCCATGTTCAGCATCTGCCTTCTCACTGAGAGGCTCTCAGTGTCTCTATCCTCCCCTGTATTCAGCATCTCCCCTCTGTGTTCCTACCTTGACCTATCCTGCATTTCCCCCTCTGTCCCTTAATCCTCCCCCTGTGATGAACATTGCCCCTGTGTTCCTTTCCCCTCACCAGTCTGTGCCCAGCATTGTCCCTGTCTGTCCCTGTCCCAGCATCTCTTCTCTGTCTCCCTGACACTCCCCTTTCTCTTCCTTTCCTCCTGCACCCACTACACTGGGGCCAATAACTCTCCCTTTGAATTCCAAACACCCCTTCATGGTCCAGTGTCTCTCCCCCTCTCTTTATCTTCCCCAGTCCAGTCACTCTCTCTCTCCCCCCCCTTCCTGCCACCAGCTGGTCCACATCTGTAACTCAACTCCCCTCCCCCCACCCAGCACCGCTCTTCACCTCTTCCTCTCTGTCCATTTTTCCCTCACCCCAGTGTGACTCCAACATCTCTCCATTTCCCACCCTCTCCACGGTCCAATGTTCTCTCGCACTTGCTTTGATCGCTGCAGTTAACGGCACCACAGTGATTACAGCAGTCTGCCTCAGGGCTCTGGCCTTCCCTACCACACATCCCGCCTCTGCAGAACAAGAGGTTGCATCAGAGGAGGAGGGGAGTCCGAGGCTCTGAGGCAGACTAGTGCCACTACCCGCAGCGATCAAAGGAGTGGAAGAGATGCCAGTCCTGAACTGAGAGTTGGGGGTGGGGGTGGGAGAGGAGAAATTGCTGCAAAGAGAGAAGGTCCTCTCAGATCCCCTGTTGCTGGTTGCTGTGGTGGGCTGCCGCCAGTTTTTGTTGCGCTTGCTGCTTCCCAAGTCTCTTATACTGAGTGCCAGTGGCGTAGCCATGGGTGGGCCTGGGCCCACCATATTTGGACTCTGGCCCATCCAAAATTGTGCACTCTTGCTATGGCTTGCAGAGGTCCTCAAACCCCGTCAGCTGAAGATTTCCTCCTCAGGCAGCCAGTGCTCTTTCTGCCTCGAGCTGAAACCAACACCAGCCCCTCTTCACATGCTTAGTTTTCATGCATGCACAGCCTGCTGGCCGTGGCATCAGCTCAAGGAAAGTGCTGCTGGCTTGTTTGGAAGAACAGGAGGAAATCTTCAGCTGGCGGGGTTTGTAGATCCCCTCCTGCTCAGGTATTTAATATTGTGAGCTAGCAGGTGGAGGGAGGGATGAAGAGCCGAGCACAGGGGGGCTAGGGACAGGGGGAGGGCATCAATTCCATGCCCACCCACCTTGGACTCAGGCCCACCCAAAATTGGCTGACTGGTTACGTCCCTGCCGGGTGCCTATGAGCAGACTCAGGGCTGGCACGAGGCCTTTAAACACAGACCCATGCTGCCCGTGTCCTGTGCCCCTCTGTCACTGGAGTTCCTGGGAGGAAGGGGGATACATGCCAGTGCTTAAGCATGGGTCTGTGTGTAAAGACTCTGCAACAGCGCTGAGCCTGCTTTCAACTTTGGCCTAGGTCTGGAAAAAGATAAGAGCAGCGGCAGGATCAGGGAAGAAGGGGAGCGATGCTGGACAGAGAACAGGAGGGTAAGGAAGGGGAAAGGAGATGATGCTCCCCCACCCCCACCCAATACATCTGCCCTAGGTAAATGCCTAGGCCATCTAGTGGCAGAGTTGATGACTATTTAGCATTTTAATTGAATTGTTGAAGGGTGATCATGATTGTAGAGTTTAATTATCAAAATCTTGGTCAGAGGTCTGAAAATTAAATGGGGGTTGGGAGGATCCTAAAGCTGAAGATTCACCTAGGGCAGTGATGGGCAACCTTTTGAGCTTGGTGTGTCAAAATTCGCCAAAAAACCGAGCATAACTCGGGTGGTGTGTCACTTCGAGAAAAATCACTGCTACTAGGACCGCCCCCGGGCCCCCCCTACCCAAGATCGCTGCCCACCCAAGGTCGCTGGGCCCCCCTCCACCCGCTACCGGGCCCAGAACTAACCTTAAAGCCTCCTTTCACGTCGCAGCAAGCAGCAGCAGGGCAGACCTCTCCTCCTTCCTTCTGTGCTCCGCCCTCACGAACGTTACGTCAGGCGAGGGCGGGACACGGAAGGAAGGAGTGGCCTGCCCTGCTGCTGCTTGCTGCGACGTGAAAGGAGGCTTTAAGGTTAGTTTCCGGGAGCAAGGAGGGAGGGCGGACCACACTGCGGCGGCGCCGCGTGTCATCAAAAATGGCTACGAGTGTCAGTGCTGACACGCGTGTCATAGGTTCGCCATCAGGGACCTAGGGCAACTGTTCACCTTTTTTTGGTTCCTGCACCCCTATAATTGATCAATGAAACCCTGGCACCCCCTTCCTAAACCACATGTCAACTAGTGAACAACTGACAGCTACACATGTCACTAACTGGGGCTAACAATAGTAGTAACACAATTCCACTCCCAATAACTTGCCCCCTCCCCCCGATTTCAAGACCCCCTTTCACCTGTTCCTGCACCCTTTGGGGGGGGGGGGGGTGTGGGCATTACTGGTTATGAACCTCTGGCCTAGGAGCCTACTTTTCCACCGGCAGCTTCTACCTTCCACTCCAGCTGAATGGGGGAGCCAAGTTCAGACAAATGCAGGCCGGTGACAGCACAGGACCACTGAGGGATTCAGGCTGCAGAAACAACCAAGCAGCTCATCTTACAAGGTGACTCGAGTTTCATTTTCAGCAAGCTCTGAGATTTTTTTGTAGGGCTTTTTTTTTTTTTTTCTTTCCTGGCTGTTTTTCAGAATTGCAGCATTCTTATAAAGGTCTCTGGACGGGTTTCATCAGGGAGCTATTTATTGGTCTCAAATATAGGCGTCAGTCACCCAGACCAGTGCCACTGGGCTATGGGGAGCGCAGCCAGCCGTGGAGTGGCGAAGCGGGCAGGCAGCTGCCACCCTGCAGATCGGGTTTCACAAGCCCCGCCCTGCCACAAACAGCCCATCCTGTGCCCAACCCCCAGTGCTATAAGAGGCTGGACTGCCTCCCTCTTGCTTCAGCATTACGGGAGCTGCGGATCGACTTCTTCTCAGGGGAAAGTGGCAGAAGGTAGGAAGCGACTTGTTTACTAGCACCAGTGTCACTATTTCGTTGCTTTTCGGTCCTGCAGATGGATCGCCCCTCCCCCTCCCCTAGCTGAGTGCAGACTGCGAGGCAGCCTGTGCCCCCCTCCCCCTCATCTCAGAAGCTGGGGGTGAGGGAAGGAACAGAATCACGGTAGCAAGGGCAACTCCTTCCTCTCCCCCCCCCCCTCTGTCACTGCAGCAGGGACCGACCCCCCCATCTCACATTAGAGACGCTGCAGAGCAGTTTCCATCTGGCCTGTTCCCGGAAGAAAAGCAAGCATCTTAGAGAGACGTTTTCCATCTCTGCTCTGAGGACCTGGAACATCTGGAGGATCCGCTGGCACTGAACATCTGGACAGGAATTCTTTCACACCGAGCCACGAGCAATGGCTACGTTCCTTCCCACAGTCCTGTCTAGTGCCCGGTCCCTTCCACGCAGTTAATTAAAGGCTCCTTCTCGGGATAGTGTCAGCTCTGGGGAGGGGAACCCTTGGTCTGTCCCAGTGTGGCAATACTTAGGAGGAAGGCGTAAGGTGAGCAGAAAGAAACGAACGGCACCTCCGAGACTGGATGTAGGGACGGGGATCCTGCATGGAGGAACTAGACTCGGAAGCCTGGGCTTACTTTCTCACCCTGCACGATCTCTCTTTGCCCAGAATTGGATTGGATTGGAGTTTTGTGAGATTGAATTGTACCCACTTCAGGCGCTGTGGCTCGGAAATGGTTGGGCAGTGCCGGCACTGCAGTAAGGGGAAACATTGGTTTAACTTTCCGGGTTTGAGGGCAGAAGGCTGTGATGTACGAGGAAGTCCTCCGGGTTTAGCAGGTGAAGGCTAGAAGGAATGCGGGGCGGAGAAGGGCCGGACACTGCTACGGCTGCTTCCTCAAGTCTTTCCTTTGTTGAGAATTGTTGTTTTGGTTCTTCTGGGGGTCGGAGCGGGGAGGGTGGGCCTGCCTGGTACTTCCTTGGGAGGGTGCAGCAGCCACCACCCATGGGGGTCCTTAGTCCTGCACTCTGACAGTGGCTCACTGAAGAGCTGTCATGGAGAGGTCTTAGTAAACATTCCCCTCCCCCACACCCCAGTCATCAGGGATAGCCTGGGCTGTCTGATGCCAGGAGAGGGTTTGAAAAGGGGCCCAGGCATCTCTGAGATTTCAGCAGGGGTATATATAGTGTCTTTCTCTCTCTTTTTTTTAATGGGAAGTTTTGAAAGCCAAGCTCCAATGTTGTATCCTCAGTGGCAGAGTGTGAACCCCAGCTCTCCCCCACCAGGTTCTCAGTCTTAGCTTAGGAGGCCAAGAAAGGGCTCTCTTCAACTGGTAGCCAATATGTGGCTAGGTGTAGCCACACCACCAGGGATCTCTGCCTCTGTCATAGATTATAAGCTCTCAGGGGCAGGGAGTGCATGGTCTTGTGAATTTACATGACTTCCTTATTATCCACATCATTACACAGCTCTCTACTGTCATATCATCAATAGAAAACTTTAAAAAAAAAACCCAGGGTCCAGTAATCCAGTACCTCTCTGGACTACCCCCAGGATATGCTTAAAGGCAGCCTCTCTGCCCCTTTAGAAAGAACCGAGCCTGGCTGTCGGTCTCGTCTTCCTTTTTCACTCAAGCTGCTCCTTCCTCTGTTTTGGAGGGCTGCCCTAGTGCTGAGATTGTTTTCTTGAACTTCGTAGTAAATGATCTCTCTTCCTCCTCTGGAAAGCCCTGCGGGTTTGCCAGAGATTACATCAGTAAGTACCCACCCCGGATTCCTCCTTGTCACAACCCCTCCTCATGCAGCCTGGAACACTATTTTCCAGGAAGCAGGGTTTTTTTTTTTCCTTTTGGCTGTAAGATGTTTTCCAAGAAGTTACAGGACGTTTTGTGATTAGAATCTGTGCTCCCTGGAAGAGACCAGCCCAAAAGCCTGTCTTGAAAGGGCCCCACTTACATAAAAACGTAGCATATGAACATAAGAATAGCCATACTGGATCAGACCGATGATCCATCTAGCCCTGTATCCTGCTTCCCCATGTCCATCTCAATAACAGACTATAGACTTTTCCTCCAGGAACTTGTCCAAACCTTTTTTGAACCCAGATACACTAACTGCTGTTACCATACCCTCCGGCAACAATTCCAGAGCTTAACTAGCCTTTGAGTGAAAAAATGTTTCCTTCTATTTGTTTTAAAAGTATTTCCATGCAATTTCATTGAGTGTCCCCTGGTCTTTGTACTTTTTGAATGAGTGAAAAATCAATTTACCCAGTGGTGTTCCTAGGGTGGCTGACACCAGGGCGGATCGCCGATGCGCCCCCCCCCCCCCGGTGAAATGACAGACACCCCCCGGGTGCATCTTTACCTGCTGGGGGGGTGCTGTGCATCTGTCAGCAATGCTCGTTCCCTGCTCCCTCTGCCCCGGAACGGGTTACTTCCTGTTCCGGGGCAGAGGGAGCAGGGAACGAGCGTTGCCGACACACGCGTGGCACCCCCCTCAGCGGCGAAACGACGGACACGACCTCCCCCCCCCCGGCAAAACGACCCCCCGGGTGCATCTTTACCTGCTGGGGGGGGGGGGGGTGCCGCGCGCCTGTCGGCTTCGCTCGTTCCCTGCTCCCTCTGCCCCGGAACAGGAAGTAACCCGTTCCGGGGCAGAAGGAGCAGGGAACGAGCATTGCCAACAGATGCGCGGCACCCCCCTCCAGTGGCATGCGCCCGGGGCGGACCGCCCCCACCACCTTCCCCCCTGGTACGCCACTGAATTTACCTCTACCTGCTGCACACCGCTCAGGATTTTATAGATCTCAATCATATCCCCCCCACAACGATTTCTTTTCCAAACTGAAGAGCCCTAATCTCCCTCAGATGGGCTCTATCATTTTGGTCGCTCTTCTTTGAACCTTTTCTAATTCCGCTGTATCTTTTTTGAGATACGGTGACCAGAACCGAACACAGTACTTAAGATGACATTATAACATTTTGGTCTTATTTTGCATCCCTCTCATAACAATTCCTAACATCCTGTTTGCCCGCTGCCACCACACACTGGGCAGAAAACTTCAGCGTATTGTCTACAGTGACACCCAGATATTTTTCTTGAGTGCTGACTCCTAAGGTGGTCCCTAGAATAAGGTAACTATGATTTGGGTTATTCCTCCCAATGTGCATCGCTTTGAATTTGTCTATATTAAATTTCATCTGTCATTTGGACGTCTAATTTTCCTGCAGTCTTTCACAATCCGCATTCGTTTTGACAACTTTGAATAGTTCTGTGTCATCTGCAAATTTTATTTTATTTTGTTGCATTTGGATCCCACATTTTCCCACCTCTTTGCAGGCTCAATGTGGCTCACAATACATCATTGAATAGTGGAGAAGTATAGGGAAAACATTTAGTATAGCATGCTGTCACCTCGCTCGTCATTCTGATTCCCAGATCATTTATAGATATGTTAAATAGCACCAGTCCCAGTACAGATCCCTGTGGCACTCCACTATTCACCCTCCTCCACTGAGAAAAATGGCCCACTGTACTCTCTGTTTTCTGTCAACCATGGGCTGGGCTCCTTACCTTACCTTAGACCTTGAACTCAGGCTCTTGCAAAATTTCTGTGTGGAAATGTTGTCACTGCAGGAGGTGGGTTTGGGCTCCGGTCAAGGGATTGGCTTCTTTAAATCAAAACGCTAATTCCCTGCTTGACTCCACTGGGCAGGTGATCTCAAGGGATGATGGGCTTTGGGGCAAGAATATTTAAGCAGCTGTCTCCAAGGATCAGGACTTTCCTGCTCCTCAAAGGTGGCTTACCTACCCACTTGTGCAGCTTTTGTCCTGGGCCTGGTTTATGTGCCAATGGGAAGGGTGGGGGAGGGAGTGGCTAGGGTTGTCCCAAAGCTACAGGGGGTTGTGACTCATGGGGCATGAGTCCTAACCATAAGCAAAGTACAAGATTACTGGGCATAGCGGCCCGTGCCTGCTCCAAGACTCTTGCTGTCAAGGCAGATCTATGAGATAGGAGATCGGCGAAGAAGGAACTGTGATGGACTTGCTACTTAGCTGGCAAAGCGAGTATTCGGTGGTGGTGAGGGGGGAGGGTTCTTTGTCATAATATTTTAAGTGTAGCTCGGGTTGTTACTGTTCAAATTCTACAATTGCTAATAAACAAAGCTGTGGCCTACTGTTTACTGCCAATTGGTGGGTTGTGAATTATGTGACACAGTGCTGAAGGTTAAAAAGTATGAACGGGGGAGGATTCATGTTAACATAAGGTGTGTAACAGTAAGGAAAGGGGAAGGGAGGTTAAGTAAGTGGTAGGTAAGTCAGGCCCAGCTCCCATGGTTAAGGGGAAGTTAGCTTAGGAGGGGGTGAGTGGGCAGGAGAGATTGCTTGCTTGCTTTTCATGACCAGCTCCTGGTCAGACTTCTTGGAAAAGAACAGAGAGAGTTGTAAACTGTGCAGTCTGTGTTTACTGGGAATCCCTTGTCCGCTCAGGATGGGCTGTCTGGAAATAAATCTTCTGACTCACAAGTTTCTGAGACTGCACAAACCCTGGAAAAGCTCCAGAGCTGTCAAGTCCTCTGGGGCTGGAAGGGATATGCTTGGGCATGTTTAGGATAGGACCTGCGTTCCCTCCTAGTGTGACTAAGCTGTGACTGTCTGGGCTACCCAGTCAGGTGACTCACGTCACCCTGGTGGGATGTGCAATTGTAGACTCTGCCCAGCTGTGACAGCGCTAGAGCAGAACATGCCCGGACTATGTATTTTTGCATCCCCGGCACTAGAGCAGACGTACACATATTCCGGTGAAAGCATCTCTCTGCTCTGCCACTAGCCTTCAGTTTAACAGTTTCAAAACACATGCTTTCAAAGAGAAATGGACCTTTATGCTTTGCCTCTTTTTTATTTATTTATTAGGATTTATTTACCGCCTTTTCGAAGGAATTCACTCAAGGCGGTGTACAGGAAGAATAAGATCAAACATGAGCAGTAAAAATATTCGAACGACAATACAAAGTATCAGTTACAAATTTGTGCAGATTAATTTAGATTAATATCACTATGACAGCCCACTCTTTCAATCACAGGACAGAGTTCAAGGCAAGTTGCATTCAGGTACACTGAGCATTTTCCTGTCCCAATCTGAGGCAGTGGAGAGTTAAGGAGGGACGTATAAATGGAGCCTGATGTTAGGCCTTTATTTATTTATTTATTTTATTAGATTTGTATCCCGCGCTTTCCCACTCATGGCAGGCTCAATGCGGCTTACATGGGGCAATGGAGGGTTAAGTGACTTGCCCAGAGTCACAAGGAGCTGCCTGTGCCTGAAGTGGGAATCGAACTCAGTTCCTCAGGACCAAAGTCCACCACCCTAACCACTAGGCCACTCCTCTACTGTTGCTACTATTTGAGATTCTACATGGAATGTTGCTATTCCACTAGATGTCGGCCCTTGCAGATCACCAATGTGGCCGCGCAGGCTTCTGCTTCTGTGAGTCTGACGTCCTGCACGTATGTGCAGGACGTCAGACTCACAGAAACAGAAGCCTGCGCAGCCTTCTACATGGAATGTTGCTAGTGGAATAGCAACATTCCATGTAGAATCTCCAATAGTAGCAACATTCCATGTAGAATCTCCAATAGTATCTATTTTATTTTTGTTACATTTGTACCCTGCGCTTTCCCACTCATGGCAGGCTCAATGCGGCTTACATGGGGCAATGGAGGGTTAAGTGACTTGCCCAGGGTCACAAGGAGCTGCCTGTGCCTGAAGTGGGAATCGAACTCAGTTCCTCAGTTCCCCAGGACCAGAGTCCACCACCTTAACCACTAGGCCACTCCTCCTCTTATGTCTAACTTTGCGTGCGACACGCCTGCTGCTGCGAATCTAATGGCAGTTGAGTGTGTAAGTATTTCTGGGAACGCCCCTTTCTTTCCCAGGCCACACCCCTTTTTGAGTTGAGCACTATAAAATGTAGGTGTGTATTTTATAGAATGGGGGGGGGGGGGGGCAGGACAGGTCCATTGTAAACCCACATGAGTGACAGTTTACACCAATTATTGATTAATAGCTCAATAACTAATTAGTTTGCATATGCCGGGATGGCCCAAAGCAAGATGCTACCTGAGGCAGGGCTGAGATGCTGCCACTCCTCCCCCACCCCGTGCCAAGTTTACCTTCTCCGTGTTCCAAAAGTCGGGGTTGGCAGCAATTCCGATACGCTGCCCTGTCACCAGCACCGGCCTCTTCTCTGCTGTAGCTGCCTCTGATGAAACAGGAAGTTACATCAGAGAGGTGGCCGCAGTAAAGAGAAGAGGCGGGTGCTGGCGACAGGGCAGCGTATCGGAATTGCTGCCGCCTCCGACTTTTGGAACATGAAGAAAGACGGTAAATCTAGGGGGATGGGGTGCAAGAAGGTAGAGGGAGATACTGCTCCCCGAAGTGTGACACCTGAGACTCCCGCCTCAGGTGGTCTAATGGTCGGGCCACGGCTGTGCACATGGATCTGAGATCCGCACCCAAATTTGGACAACCTATTTAGAATCCCAGGGTAGGTGATTTACCCGAGGTGACCAGGAGCTGTAGTGGCATTTGAACTGGGCTTCTCTGGTTTTCATCCTGGCTGCTGCTTTCTCAGATTAGGCTAGTCTTCCTGTGGGAGGGATCGGGGCGGATGACATAGCACAGTGTTTCCCAAGACCAGTCCTGGAGTTCCCCTTGCCAGTCAGTTTTTCAGGATTAGGTACCGCATACAGTTCAAGCTTCTACTAACCTACAAATGCACTCGATCTGCAGCCCCTCCCTACCTCTCTACCCTCATCTCCCCCTACATTCCTACCCGTAACCTCCGCTCTCAAGACAAATCCCTCCTTTCAGTACCCTTCTCCACCACCACCAACTCCAGGCTCCGCCCTTTCTGCCTCGCCTCACCCCATGCTTGGAATAAACTCCCTGAGCCCATACGCCAGGCCCCCTCCCTGTCCATGCTCAAAGCCCACCTCTTCAATGTTGCCTTCGGCACCTAACCACTTTACCTCTATTCAGGAAATCTACTGCCCCAACTTGACATTTCGTCCTTTAGATTGTAAGCTCCTTCGAGCAGGGACTGTCCTTCTTTGTTAAACTGTACAGCGCTGCGTAACCCTAGTAGCGCTCTAGAAATGTTAAGTAGTAGTAGTATATCCACAATGAATATGCATGAACTTGATTTGCACACACTGCCTCCGTTATATGCAAATCTCTTTAATGCATATTCGCTGTGGATATCCTGAAAACCCGAGTGGCAAGGGGGACTCCAGGAATGGAAACACTGACGTGTGTGGTGTTCTCTGATCTGAACTCCTTTTCAGTAGCTAAAAGCAGGTACTCTATGGAACCCACACAGTCTTCTGGCTGCATTTGAGTTTGACCATTTTACATTGGATAAATGTTTCTGAAAATTGCTCTCCCCGAGATTACTCTTACTCTTATGGGGGTGGGGCAGTTATGTGCATAAATGTTTAGAATACTTGTGCACATATTGCCAATATTCTGCCTTACTGTTAATTACATGTGTATTTTACATAGTGTGTAGTTTGGGAGGAGCATGGGTGGAACCAGTGGCGTTCCTAGGGTGGCTGACACCCAGGGCGGATCGCCGATGCGCCCCCCCCCCCGGCGAAACAACACCCCCCCCAGGTGCATTTTTACCTGCTGGGGGGGTGCCGTGCACTTGTCGGCTTCGTTCGTTCCATGCTCCCTCTGCCCCGGAACAGGAAGTAACCTGTTCCGGGGTGAGCAGCGCCGACAGGCGCGTGGCACCCCCCCAGCGGCGTGCACCTGGGATGGACCGCCCCCACCGCCCCTCCCCCTAGGAACGCCACTGGGTGGAACCAGTGTTGTGTGCATAATTTCCAGAATACTGTAAGTTATGTGGATATCAGGAGAACTTAGGTGCACACACGTATGTTCTATGACTGGCACAAGGGCTCATGTCTTAATTATAGACACATAGTTTTGCTGTTACTTTATATATTTTTTCTGTTTGTTTATTTGGTTTACATTAATTGTCTATTTAATTGTACAATAATTCCTCGGTTTTCGTTGACTTCAGTTATCGTCGGTTTCGGTTTTCGTTGATTTGTTCCGCGAAACATTTGTCTCGGATTTCGTCGGCGTGCCCATGTGACCTCGCTGCTAATTTTGCGAAAACAAAGGGCGACCCACGCGTTCTCCTGCTCAGTGATTCATATGGAAATAATTGCCTCGGTTTTCGTCGGTTTCGGATTTCGCCGATTGTTTTCGGACAGATTATCGACGAAAACCGAGGTATCACTGTATTTTGATTAGACATGTAAATTCAGAAATAAACACATAAATAAAGCAGGCTGCTACCAGATGCCCTATGGCCACCAAGTTATAGAATTACCTCCGATGTATCAGAGAAGCACAAGTCAGTCATTCCTGACTGGCCAGTTCAGGGTCCTCTGGTGCATAATGCCCTCCTACGTGGCTGAAGGAAGTTATGAATCAGCTCAGTGGTGGCCCTACCGTTAGGCCAGCTGAGGCGGGGGCCACAGGCATCACTCTCCAGGGAGCGGCACTCACCCCTTCCCAGGTTTATCTTATTTTCTTTCTTTTCCAAAAGGCAGCAGCGGCAGTGATTCCCATAGGCTGCCCTGCCATCAGCACCGGCCTCTTCTCCATACTGTGGCCCGCCTCTTGACATAACTTCCTGTTTCCTCCGAGGCGGGACATAGTAGGGTAAAGAGACCGGTGCCAGCACTGCGGCAGGGCAGCTTATGGGAATCGCTGCCTCTGCTGCCTTTTGGAAAAGAATAAAATAAGATAAACGCAGGGAAGAGAGTTGAGGAGGGAAAGGAGGAAATACCAGACCGGGTGGCAGCTTGGACGGCATCTCATCTCTGCATTGGGTCTCCCCTGAACCAGTTACTAAGGTCTGACCTGTGGAAATGTCTAAATACCTGGAGAGAATTCCTTGTACCATCTCTCCTGGTGCAATAAAAGCTTATTTGAGCTTTAGAAATGTAATACTGTGCCTAATGTTTTCCACACCTCTGATTTCCACAGCCTAAAACTGAGTTCAAAATAACCAGATGTGAAGTACCCTGATTATGTTGCTCTACGCTAATCCAGTAAGCAAAAGATAAACGCTATGGTACAGCAGCACCACCTTGTGGAGATGTTGGAATACTGCAAAGAATTTCCCAGTTCCTGTCTGCAGAGACTCTATAGATTATTGACCATGAGATGTGTTAATGAGTGTGAACACGTTCCTTTAAGACTGATGCACAGAATGAGACAGGATATCATAACTTAAAAAAGACTACAGGGCTTTTTTTTTTAGCATCGATATGTAAGGGGAGTTTAGGTACATGGAGAAAGGGGGCTGTTTTTAGAATCTTTCAAACCAAAGGCAGAGCTCAGTGTTCCTGCCTCAATCTAAAGGTTCCTATTTCCTTTAAGACAGCAAATCTTTTTCCTTTTTGAACATTCATTAGGCATATAGATAGCTGGGTGGCTAGTGGACGTGAGGATCGCCTGGTGACTTGCCTGCCTGGTGTGAAGGTGGCGGACCTCACGCGTCACCTAGGTAGGATTTTAGATAGTGCTGGGGAGGAGCCGGCTGTCTTGGTACATGTGGGTACCAGTGTCATAGGAAAATGTGGGAGAGAGGTTCTGGAAGACAAATTTAGGCTCTTAGGTAGAAAGCTCAAATCCAGAACCTCTAGGGTAGCATTTTCTGAAATGCTACCCATTCCACGCGCAGGGCCCAAGAGACAGGCAGAGCTCCGGAGTCTCAATGCGTGG
Organism: Microcaecilia unicolor; assembly: GCF_901765095.1. Taxonomy (NCBI): domain Eukaryota; kingdom Metazoa; phylum Chordata; class Amphibia; order Gymnophiona; family Siphonopidae; genus Microcaecilia; species Microcaecilia unicolor. Next base: position 18,780,968 of record NC_044042.1, read on the forward strand.
ATGAGACGATGGTGCAGGGAGGAGGGTTTTAGATTTTTTAGGAACTCGGCAACATTCTGGGGAAGGGGGAGCCTATTCCAAAAGGATGGGCTCCACCTTAACCAGGGTGGGACCAGGCTGCTGGCATCGGTATTTAAAAAGGAGATAGAGCAACTTTTAAACTAGAAATGGGGGGAAGGCCGACAGTCGCTCAAAAGCACATGGTTCGGGATAAGGTATCTTTCTAAGATATCACCAAAACAGGGAAGATAGGGTATCCTGATAGTGAGGTTGCAAAAGAGACCGTAGTAGATCAGGAAACATTGTTCTATAACTACGCGTACAATTTTTGGAACGTCCCTGACGCGCACATGCCCCTCCCATGTGAGATGGGAGTTAGGTGCCCTGCTGTATAGAGTAGTGCACAGCCAGATGTGCATGCAAATTCTAATGGGTGCCAATTAGCTTCAGTAATTGGTTGTTAGCACCTAATTATTGATGGTTCTGAGCTGGTTATTGAATTCATTTGTGCACGCTTCTCAGGAGCACGCTCAAATCTGGGCGCCATATCTAGAATCTGAGGGTGGTATGTGATTTAGGTGCACTGTTTATGCATTACGTGAATTACTTATTGGTGTCAATCCATCTTTATAAACAGTGCTAGTTTATAAACTGTGTTTACTATTAGGCATCAGCTTAAAGACTCACCTTTTACCTGCATTGTCTGCTTTCAGTCTCTCTGATCACAAGTGTTGGGGGGGGGGGGGGGGGAGGTTCCTCACCTCCTGTGTATCAGAGCCATGGATAGAGCATGTGTATAATCCTACCAGGTGTTCAATCCACAGCGTAGACAGTTTGGGGTGGGCAAAGGGGGTGGGTAGTGCCAATTCCATAGCCAGGAATTTTCGACAGAGGAGGCGTCTGCATTTCCCTCTCTTCTCCCTCCCACCGTATCTCTCCCCTTCTTGGCCCCATAAAAATCTAACAATTCCCCCCCCCCCCCCCCCTACCGTAAAATCAGTTCCAGTCTTCGTACAGGCAGTGACACTCATAGGCTCCCTGTGGCCTGCACCGGGGCTTTCTCTCTGAACCATCCCACCCTTCAGAAAACAGGAAGTTGCATCAGAAGGGGCGGGACGGTTCAGAGAGAAAGCCCCGGTGCAGGTCGCAGGCAGCCTATGAGTGCCGCTGCTGTTGGTGCTACCCGGGCAAAGACTGGAAATGATTTTAAGGCATGGGGAGGGGGAGGGAGGGAATTGCAGGTCTTTGTGTGGCCGGGCCAGGAAAGGAAGAGAGAAATTGGTGGGAGAGAGAAGGGAGGGGGTGCGTACGCAACACATGTACCTTGAGCAGCGCCCCCTAACTGTTGGAGGTGCTAACACTATGCTCACTGTTGATATGATATCTTTACTCTTTGCTCTCCAAGTATGTAGGTAATGTGCATATGGTCCACAACTATTCCGTTCTTCCACTTTGTTCTCTCTCTCTTCCAGAAAGTGTTATCATGGGTTCATCGAGGAACAACATCCTCCATGCCACGGTCAGCGAAAAGGTCTGTCGAAATCTCTTTGGACCTGTAGATCATGAGCAGCTGAAACATGACTGCCAGGAGCTTCTTCAGAGCTTCCACGAGGAGGCAAAGCAGAAGTGGAACTTTGACTTTGTCAATGAGATGCCACTGGAAGGAGCCTACAAATGGGAGAGAGTCGTGGCACAGGTGGACGTGCCAGCAGTGTGCCATCGGTTGCCTCTTCTCCACGGGTGTCCTACCCAGACTTGCCCGGAAGAGAATGAGAGACAGAACAATCCCAGCTCTTCCGCATCAGCTGCCATCAGACAGGTTTGCGGTTCTCCTTTGTCAGAAGAGCCATCTCAGGCTGCCATCTCCCAGGGTTCTTCGCTTCCGGCAGTGAAGTCCCCAAGACGAGCGAAACGAAAGCAGACTGTTATCACAGGTAACGTGAAATGACGCTCAGCTTTATTTTACTTCTAGCGCAGAGGTGGGCAAATTATGGCCTCCAGGGCAAAAGCAGATCCAAGGCCCTTTCTTCTGGCCTAGGGTGCTTCGTCCTCAGCTGTTCTTAGGAAGAGCTGATCTCACTTTTTTTTATATTGAATCAAAATGGAATATGGGCCTGCATGGATTAAAAAAATATATATGATATGATTAGCAGGGCCAACTAATGACAGGCCAGCAGGAAAAAAGTGTGAGAAACAGTCGCTCAGGAGGAGAGGATATCATTTCACTGTTTCTTACTTCACCCCCCTCCCATTCCACCATTCCCCCCCTCCCCGCATGCCAGTGAAAAGCGTGAGCTACATGCCTGCTTCCATCACCACAACTGATGGGGCCATGGCCTAAAAATATCAGTGGCCCTATGATATTCAGAGCTATTTAACCAGCCAGGACTGGCTCCTGGCTGGTTAAATAGCATTTAAGTACCTAACCATGGATCTATGGCTATTCATTAGGAGATAACCGGTTATCTCCTACTGAATATCCCGGTTAGCTGGCTTTATCTTATGACATAGCCAGTTAGGTGCTGCTCTTCATTGCCAAATCGGCTATACTAAGCAGTCAAAATAGGCCGCTTAAATACTACTATTACTATAAATCACTTCTATAGCGCTACCAGTCGTACGCAGCGCTTTACAATTGAACATGAAGAAGACAGTCCCTGCTCAAAAGAGCTTACAATCTAAATCAGGACAAACAGACAGGACCAAAAAGGATAAGGGAAGGACAGACAGAAGTACACATAAGGATAAGATAAAAGTTACAAGTCAGGAGTCGAAAGCAGCATGAAACAGGCAGGCCTTTAGCCCGGATTTGAAGGCTGCGAGGGATGGAGCTAGACGTAATGGCTCAGGAAGCCTATTCCAGGCGTAAGGTGCGGCGAGATAGAAGGAGCGGAGTCTGGAGTTAGCGATGGAGGAGAAGGGTGCAATTAAATAGCAGGCCTGTCTTTGACTGTTAAAAAAGTTAACTGGTTAGCAGGGCTGCCAAGAGGGAGGGCAAAATTCCCCGGGCCCAGACCTCCAAGGGGGGCCCGGCGCCGGGATCTCTTCTTCTGCACCTGATGGGACCCGGGTGATCGCGTCCTGACAGGAGCAGAAGAGAGAGAAAATTCTGGCACCAGGGCCCCCCTTGGAGGCTGGGGAGGACCCGGTGGAGCAGACACAGCAGGTTGGTGGGGGTCCCTCCCAGGCCCCGCCAGCAGACGAGATCTTCCTCCAGCGCTGCTCTTCTTCACGTGGGGCAGGTACTAGAGGAAGACCTTTTCTGCTGGTGGGGGCCTTGGGAACCCCGCCAGCCAAGGTATTTGCAGGTGCAGGGGGCGACAGCGATGATCCTGGCAGCGATGGTGATGATCCTGGGGAGGGCGGCAACCCTGCCCCGGGCCCAGCGGCGGCCCTGTCCCGGGCCTGGCTCAGTCTCTCAGCGGCCCTGCTGGTTAGCGTTGAATATCGGCATAGCCAGTTAACTGTTTAGTGGCCAAAATGTAAACCTGGATGTTTAATGCCGGATGTCCGGATTTAACACCAAGGGTGGACAGCAAACCACCGCTGGCTGAATATCAGGCCCCGGGTCTTTAAGAGGTGACACTTCTGGGTTTTTTTTGTGTGCAATTCTACAGATGTGTGGTAGACGGTCTCTCAGAACCCCACAGGCAAGGGACAGCAACTTCCTAAAACCAAAGTGTTATCAGTAACAGGGCCAGCAGAAGCCAGAGCTCTGTAAGCTGTGTTTGTCTGTCACAACATGTAAATCATACCCTGGGCTTTTTCTCACCACTTCACAGAAGGGGCAGTGGATGTATGAAAAAGCCTCCCAGGGCAGGAAGCATAAAAAAGGAAGAAAAATCAGGAAAGCCTCGGATAAGCACAGATTTTCTTTAGATGTAAGAAAATGAGGGGTAAAAGTGGAAGAGATGAAGAAAAGTCCTAAGAACATAAGAGAGGCTGAACTGGATGAGTCCAAAGTCCAACATCCTGTCTCTTAACAGTGGCCAGTCCAGATCACTGTTCCCCTCTAATCTGAGCAGGAGTCCTCCACTCACAGTCCTGCCAGTGGGTGGCGCTGTTTCACAATCACATTTTCAATAGTGAGGGACAGGCAAGCTCTGCAGGACTCCGGGGAACCCGCCTGTCCCTAGTGACTGAAAACACAATATTGAAGTAGCACCTCCCGCTGGCAGCAATTGGAGGCAGTTGGAAGAACTCCCGCTCAGTTTAGGGAGGTCCAGATTACAGGTACACAGCCAGGGAGAAGCGGTGGAGTCTGGGGTTTAAGTACCAGAAGGGATTTAAATGCAGGAAAATTACAGTCTATCCGCTATAAACATTATTCAGTCTCTATACCCTGAAAAATAAAACAACCTACATCTATTTCTGTTCGACACTTTGGAGTTTCATTAAAAGCAGTGGCGTAGGAAGAGGGTGGGGTGGGGTGGGGCGGTCCGCCCTGGGTGCACGCCGCTGGGGGGGGGGGGTGTCGGCTCCGCTGGTTCACTGCTTTCTCTGCCCCGGAACAGGTTACTTCCTGTTCCGGGGCAGAGAGAGCAGGGAACCAGCGGAGCCGACGCAGCTCCCAGCGACGTGCATTCGGGGCGGAGCGGCCCTCCCGCCCGTCCTATTTGGTAAGAATGCGCTCCGGGGGTGTGTGTGCACGTGCTGAGAGGGGGTGGGCCATGCTGCACCCGGGGGGGGGGGGGGGGTGCGCAGCGGCGAACCGCCCCGGGTGTCAGCCGCCCTCGCTACGGCACTGATGAAAAGAAAATACCATGTTTTAAGAGTGCGTATTTTTTTTGTCTCCCCTACTTCTTTTAGACTTTTACCATTCAAAGAGGCGAAACGTCCAGCGATCCTCTAAAGACAGAAAGTGATGGTCTGAGAGAGGAACCACCCCTGCACCCTCTGTAGCTTGCCCGGAGCTTGTCTTCTACAGATCACTACAACCTGCAGAAACAACGTCCCGATGGTTTTATTTAAATCTCCAACTTTGTATAAGCTCTTTTACAAAACTCTGTACATATGGGGTATTCTTAATACTATATGTTTGATATCATTAATATATATCTGTATGTATCTAAGAAATCTTTTATTAAATGTAGTCTAATGTTGGAACTAAGAGGCTGATGATCAAAACTCCGGCGCTATTCTGAATAGCGCCATAACAAAATACTGCCGGAACAGCGCGGAACAACACCCTAATGCTCAAAGCTAATGAGATGCAAATATAGGCACGCTCGTAGCTTTGAGCATTAGGGAGTTCAGCAGGAGGATTGTGCTTGGCGAATTCGGCGGTAAAGCTCAGCTCCTGTACACGTGCGCCTGGTAAAACCCGAACGTGAAACACACATTGGCATCAGTGGCGTAGCCCAGGCCCATCCACTTTGGGTTCAGGCCCACCCAATAGCAGCACATCTCTAATGTGGCTGGCAGGGGATTCCCAAGCCCCACCATCCAAAAACTCCCAACTGTCCCTCTCCTGCATACCTTTTTAAATAGCAGATCTTTGCCTGCTACAAGCAGCGACTGATACATACTGTTCGCACCGGCCCTGCAGCCTTCCCTCTGATGTATTCCTGCTTATGCAGAGACAGGAAGTTGCATCAGAGGGAAGGCTGTGGGGCCAACATGAGCAGTGTGTATTAGTTGCTGCTCACTGCTGGTGAAAATCTGCTATTTAAAAGGTATGCGGGGGAGGAGGATGTTTGAGAGACCATATGGCATGCAGGCAAGAGAGAGAGAGAGACCAAATTACTTGTGGGTCAAGGCGGAGTTCTTCTGCCCACCCATCTTGGGCCCAGGCCCAACCAGAATTGGGTGTCTGGCTACGCCCCTGATTGGCATCTGTTTCCTGCAGCATAAATATAAGTGTTTCACATTTTTTTCTTAATGTTTAGATGGAAGTAATGGACGCCAATGTGCGCTATGGGTTTTTTTTTTTTTCAAACATGGCTTCTTTAAAATTAGACACAGGACTGGAACGCCAATGTGTGCGTCACGTTTGGGTCAGCTGTTTCTCACAACCAGCGCTTCCCAAAGCAATCAAGACTGGTAGATTTTGCAAAAAGAATCATGAGAGAAGCAAGAGAATCGTGGGAAATCCTCTCTTCCAACACCCTAACGCCTGCTCGGACCTGGCGTTACTTTTTTTACAGCTGTAAGGCGCTCTTTTCTGATCATTGGGCAGGAAATACAAAATGACTTCCTTTAAATGAGCTTGACTACGTTCGCGTGCTGTCTGCGCTAAGACCTGGCCTGCTCGTTAGTTTGCTGCGCTAGACCCCTCTGATCATTCTGCGCTGGTAATTACGGGCGCTAGTACAGCGCTAATATTCTCTAGTGCCTGCGTTTACTTTTGATCATCAGCCCCTGGGTGACATCGAAGTAGTCCTGGGACATTCATTTCCCCTCCTGCTGACGTCTCTCTGTGTGATCTCGGACATGTCACCTCATCTTCCCGGACCTCAGTGTATCCAGCTGTAATTGGACAATAACGAGAAACTACATCCTTCCTTCTTTCTTCCCCCTTCCAAAACCTGTCTGCAGTTGGAGCGCCAGGATAACAGCAGCCTTCAGAGGTGGCTCGCGTAGCGTTTTAAAGTATGGCACTCGGTTGTAATGTGTGTTGAGATCCGGTTGGGGCGAGAGGCACTAGAGAAATTCATACTCATTATTTTAGAATCAAACCCCAACCATCTGATGGTGTTATTATGGTCTTGGCCTCACACTGACCTTCTGACATCTCAAAACCTGGAACTTCTCCAAATCAATCTCGTTTGATCACGCTGGTCATTTCTCAGAGAAATTTGAACCTTGGCAGGGTTTGTGGGACTGCAGGGAGGGAGAAGTGCTTTCACATTTCTGATGATCTGTTATTTTTTGTTCTTAGCAGTTTTCCTTTCTCACCCCCATTGGGCTTTTGCAATTCCACAAACTCACCCCAGGTTATATAAACAGGCAAAGACATGTGTCTATTAAAAAAATCTTTCCTTATGGCTCCCATCAAGGACCCATCAGTTGTGGTCCCCGTTGGTTTAATAGTCGTGATGACAAGAGCGAAGGATTATATATCCCTGTGAAACTAGTTCCACTGCCGCTCTCTTGCTGGCCACTAAGTGGTGCTGTTGCCTTTTCCTTCCAATGAAGGATTGCAAGGATCCCTTCATGATGAAAAAAGGTGACATTATTTACCAAAACAAATCCCTACTTTTCTGCCCAGGTAATAGGAAACAGAGGAGCCATGAATAGCATTTAAAAGACCATGAGCAAAACCGCTTGCTGGAATAGAAACTGAAAGCCTATGACAGTGTTCCTTTGCCACACCGAAACCACTGAGTTAAAAGCTGCTACACTCCAATTTCTATCACAAAGCCTGTTGAGAGGACATTGATGTTCCCCTGACGGATAAGAACAAACATCAGTGCACCCTCCACGCTTTATCTGGAGGGAGGAGATGGTGAGACCTGTTTAGCACAGCCTGGGGGCATATGTCCCTAGAAGGTCCAGGTGTTGCTTTTCTTTCAAGGGAGGGGGTCTAGGTTAGGGCAATACCTTCTCAAGAGGCTTCCTTTTTAACATACCTCACTGGAACACTGCAAGCTACTGGTCCTTCAACAGGTCACCTCATTAATGCAGTGACTAGAATCCACATCGTTGAAATCCCAAAGCCCACTGGGATGTCTTTATCTATGGTGTATTGTCTGGTCTCCTACACACAGGGTGACTGATGATTCCAGGTCATCAGGGATAGATTGAGACTATCTCGGTCTTACCCTCCCTTGCAGTTTCTGGTTTGAAATCCAGGGCAGGGCTCAGCTTGTCCCTACGGATCTGAAGCTGTGCAGAAGCCCTCTGCCCACCATGTCTCATCTCCCTACCTCAGGGCTTCCCATCTCTGTCCTGTTGACCTTACAGCCAGCCAGGTTTTGGGGGATTTTCACAACAACTATTGCATATCCTGGGATCTCCCATATATGCTAATGTATCCTTGCATATTCATTATGGATATCCTGAAAACCTAGCTGGCTATGGAGTCATCAGTGCAGGTCTGGGACGCTCTGGCCTACCTCAGTATTTTAATCCATGTTACTGTACATAGAATAAAATCACAAATGATTACATTATGTGTTTCTATGTAGAACTAATATCATAGGACAGCGTCTCTTTTTTTTATGGAAGGACCATCCAAATATCTTGTAATCCTTGAGGCCGATATTGAGACCGTGGGAGATAGACCGCCTAACTCCTGCGGTCGCTGGCGAACCCAGACATTCAATGCCGGGGCCGTATTTGGCCACCAGCATTGAATTTCCGGCTGTTTTTTTTGGTCGCTGCAAACCTAGCCGGTGAAGCCGATATTCATAGGCTGACTGCTATTTACGTGGGCCTGTTTGGCCACTAAAAACCAGTCAGCCGATGAAAATTGGCGGTAACTGGCTATAGCCGCTGACCGGGCTAGTTGCTGACTGGGATATTCCGCGGGAGATAGCTGGTTATCTCCCGCTGAATTATCAGTGGACAGTCGGCTTGTTCCTGGCCTGGTTAAGTATCGGCCGGCTTGTCTTGTGCTCTTCTGTACCTACCTATTGGCATATGGTAAAGTTAAACAATCGTCTCGTATGTGACTTGTTTTGTCTGTTGTGCTAATATTTTCATGTGATAATTTTATTTGCAAGTGGTTAAACAGAGCTGGGGAACTCCTGAGAGGGTCGGGTTAGAGAGGGGCAGGTTTAGGAGTCTCGGAGTTGGAGACTGTGTGAAGAAGGCGGCAGGAGCATTAGTGGTTAATGCCCAGGTAGGTCTGTGCCTGGTTCAGCGTTTATTTAAGGTAATGCAGTGGAAAGCAAATGGGATGGAGCCCAGTTGAGGCTGACCAGATGGTTCTAGGGACACCGGTAAATTATATTTCAGATTGCGAATTTTTAAATGATTGATTGAATTTTGCATTTACTTTGTGACAAGACAAAGAAAGGCATTTAGTCCTCTAAGTGAGTAACACTCTATAGTTTGCCTAAAGCTCGGAGATGGGATGATGCGCACTAAACGCTAAACAATTGCTGTTATACAATACTAGCGTAAGTTCACATTTACACGCCTAACTTTAGGTGCGAGCATTTAAAGGTAGCCCAGTGGCTTGTATACATGCTCATGCCTAACTGTTGTCATGTGTATAACTGACTAATCTATAACCTGTGCGCATATGTGCGAGGCACGCCCATGACCTGCATGTGCCCCTCCCAGATCTGCCCCCCTCCTTGCAGTCCCGTGTTCTGGATTTTGAGTGCACAAATTTCAGAACCCCGACTAAGGGCAGTCAGGCATGTAACTGCAAATTAATGCCAATTAACACCAATTATAGCTTCTAATTGGTTGTTAAAGCCAATTATCATCAAATTATTAAATCACGTTACACACGTAACTGAAACTGTTCTACAGCTTGTGCCTGCAACTTTGCACGCCAACCCCCAATTCTATAAAAGTCACCAAAAATTGCGCGCATAAATTTGCGTGCATAATTTAATTGAATAATGAGCTAATTTGCACCAATTGGTTTTTTAACAAGCAATTATTGGCACTAATTAGATTTAATTGGAACTTATGTGCATAAAGTTGGGCATGGGATCCACACCTAAATTTTACGTGCAAGTGAAAAAAAGGGGACGTGGAATTGAGAGTCATGGGCGGAACGGGGGGCAATCCTAATAATTATGCGCGTTGTTATCGAATACGGAGGATATGCACCCAATTTAGGCATGTAATCATGTGTCTAAATTTAGGTGTGAGTCCCGAGCGTAAGCAGTGGTCTATAAACCATGCCTAACTTTAAGCACAGCTTATAGAATAGCACTTTTTTTGGCTCCATGTGTAGAATTCACCCCAAGTGTAAATTTGTGTACACAAGTTTATAGATTTAGGGGGTTAAATGAAAATCAGGGAAGAAAAAAAAGAAGCTCAAATATTCTGATGCAGCGATTGCCACCACCATTACCACCTGACAATGCAAAAAGTCTCAGGCATTTCTTGAGAAGCAATGGAAACATTATATAGTTTGTGTTCAGCAGGAATCAGAACTGCAATCCACTGGTGTTCCTGATCCTTCTGTGCTCAAGCCACATCTGGGCTCTCTAGGTAAATTTATTCCCATTCTGTGCACTTTGTGTGAATAATTTTGCAGTTTTTCAGCACTAATAATTATTATTTGTAAATATAATTATGTGTGTAAAAATAAAATCTAGTGATAACTGTAACTATTTATGACAAATAAATCAGAATATCGTCAACACTGTTGTCTCTTGGATTAATTGTTTCTCTTGTGTTGGGGCTCAGGCTGGGTGTGTCCTTCTCTCAGAGATGTTTTTGCACCTCTAGGCATTGAAGACTTGCAGGCTTATTTTCGAAAGAGAAGGGCGCCCATCTTTAGACACAAATCGGGAGATGGGCGTCCTTCTCCCAGGGTCACCCAAATCGGCATAATCGAAAGCCGATTTTGGGCGTCCTCAACTGCTTTCCATCGCGGGGAAGACCAAAGTTCATGGGGGCTTGTCGGAAGCATAGCGAAGGCGGGACTGCGGCATGCCTAACACATGGGCGTCCTTGACCGATAATGGAAAAAAGAAGGGCGTCCCTGATAAGCACTTGGCCGACTTGGTCCATTTTTTTCTTATGACCAAGCCTCAAAAAGGTGCCTGAACTGACCAGGTGACCACCGGAGGGACTCGGGGATGACCTCCCCTTTCTCCCCCAGTGGTTACTAACCCCCTCCCACCCTAAAAAAAATTTAAAATATTTTTTCCAGCCTGTATGCCAGCCTCCAATATCATACCCAGCTCCATGACAGCAGTATGCAGGTCCCAGGAGCAGTTTTAGTGGGTACTGCAGTGCACTTCAGGCAGGTGGACCCAGGCCCATCCTCCCCCTACCTGTTACACTTGAGTTGGTAAATATGAGCCCTCCAAAACCCACCACAAACCCACTGTACCCACATGTAGGTGCCCCCCTTCATCCCTAAGGGCTATGGTAGTGGTGTACAGTTGTGGGGAGTGGGTTTTGGGGGGGTTGGGGGGCACAGCAAACAAGATAAGGGAGCTATGCACCTGGGAGCTTTATCTGAAGTCCACTGCAGTACCCCCTAGGGTGTGCGGTTGGTGTCCTGGCATGTGAGGGGGACCAGTGCACTACGAATGCTGGCTCCTCCCATAACCAAATGGCTTGGATTTGGTCTTCTGAGATGGGCGTCCTCGGTTTCCATTATGGCCGAAAACCGGGGACGACCATCTCTAAGGTCGACCTAAATGTTGAGATTTGTGCGTCCCCGACCGTATTATCAAAATGAAAGATGGACGCCCATCTTGTTTCAATAATACGGGTTTCCCCGCCCCTTCGCGGGGACATCCTGTGAGGACGTTCTCAGGAAAACGTGGGCGCCACGTTTGATTATGCCCCTCCACGACACACCAGTCCCTACATTTTCCCATTCGGGATCCAAGTTTGAGCTATTAAAACCAGATACATGAATGTTTCTTGAGGCCTGTTTTCCTGCAGCTCCTTGAGACTCTGGGCAAGTCACTTAACTCTCTATTGCCCCAGGTACAAAATAAGTACTTGTATATAATATGTAACTACAGAAAGGCGGTATATCAAGTCCCATTTCCCTTTCCCTGTTTGAGATTCTACATGGAATGTTGTTACTATTAGAGATTCTAGATGGAATGTTGCTAGTGGAGGAGTAGCCTAGTGGTTAGTGCAGCAGACTTTGACTTTGAGGACGTAGGTTCAATTCCCACTGCAGCTCCTTGTGACTCTGGGGAAGTCACTTAACCCTCCATTGCCCCAGGTACAAAATAAGTACCTGAATATATGTAAACTGCTTTGAATGTAGTTGCAAAATACCACAGAAAGGCGGTATATCAAGTCCCATTTCCCTTTCCTTATTGGAGATTCTAGATGGAATGTTGCTACTATTGAGATTCTGTTGCTACTATTTGAGATTCTACATGGAATGTTGCTATTCCACTAGCAACATTCCATGTAGAAGCCTGCCCTTGCAGATCAGCAACGCGGCCGCACAGGCTTCTGTTTCTGTGAGTCTGACGTCCTGCACATACATACAGGACATCAGACTCACAGAAACAGAAGCCTGCGCGGCCGCATTGGTGATCTGCAAGGGCAGGCTTCTACATGGAATGTTGCTAGTGGAGGAGTAGCCTAGTGGTTGATGCAGCAGACTCTGATTCTGGTGAACTGGGTTCAAGTCCCACTGCAGCTCCTTGTGACTCTGGGCAAGTCACTTAACCCTCCATTGCCCCAGGTACAAAATAAGTATCTGAATATATGTAAACCACTTTGAATGTAACTACAGAAAGGTGGACTATCAAAAATCACATCCCCCTTTCACTTTCATTTGCTGCAGAAATCTGTGCATGACTATCCACCTTATAATTGAAAGAGAAAAACGCCTAGATTTCGACCCAAATCGGGAGATAGACGTTTATCTCACAAAAACGAATAAATCGGTATAATGGGAAAACGATTTTGGACGTTTTCAACTGCACTCCATCGCGGAAGCGTACAAAGTTGACGGGGACATGTCGGAGGCGTGGCGAAGGTGGAACTGGGGCGTGGTTATCGGCCGAGGAGAGATGGACGCCTTTCGCCGATAATGGAAAAAAAGTATGCGTTTGTAGCTAGAATTTAGGGCACTTTTCCTGGACCCTGTTTTTTCCACGAATAAGGCCCCAAAAAGTGCCCTAAATGACCAGATTACCCACAGAGGGAATCGGGGATGACCTCCCCTGAGTCCCCCAGTGGTCACTAACCCCCTCCCACCACAAAAAATGATGTTTCACAACTTTTTATTTTCACCCTCAAATGTCATACCCACCTCCCTGGCAGCAGTATGCAGGTCCCTGGAGCAGTTGTTAGGGGGTGCAGTGGACTTCAGGCAGGTGGACCCAGGCCCATCCCCCCCTACCTGTTACAATTGTGCTGCTTAATGCTTAGTCGTCCAACCCCCCCAAACCCACTGTACCCACATGTAGGTGCCCCCCCTTCACCCCTTAGGGCTATAGTAATGGTGTAGACTTGTGGGCAGTGGGTTTTGAGGGGGATTTGGGGGCTCAACACACAAGGGAAGGGTGCTATGCACCTGGGAGCTCTTTTACCTTTTTTTTTTGTTTTTGTAAAAGTGCCCCCTAGGGTGCCCGGTTGGTGTCCTGGCATGTGAGGGGGACCAGTGCACTACAAATCCTGGCCCCTCCCACGAACAAATGCCTTGGATTTATTCGTTTTTGAGCTGGGCGCTTTCATTTTCCATTATCACTGAAAAACAAAAACGCCCAGCTCACAAATTGTCCAATAAAACATGGACGTCTATTTTTTTTCGAAAATACGGTTCGGTTCGCCCCTTCACGGGCCCATTCTCAGAGATAAACGCCCATGGAGATAGACGTTTTCGTTCAATTATGCCCCTCCACGACATTCAGGTGTGGTACTTTTTTGCTGCAAGTGGTATGAGGTGAGATCTTCAGTTCTTGTCCATACGGAAGAAAGCCGAGGCATAGCCAGACCTCAACATTTGGGGGGGGGGGGGTCTGGAGCCCAAAGTGGGGGAGGGGTGGCACAGTTTGGCCCGCCTCCCTGCCTCAACCCCCACCCCCCCACCCCCCCACATACCTTGGCTGGCGGGGGTCCCCAACCCCCACCAGCTGAAGCCTTTCTCCAGCGCTGTTCTCTGCGCATTGCCTGCCCTGCTTCCCCTCATGTCGCGTGCATGCTCGATTTTAGCCAATGTACTTGAATTGTTTGGTATATAACGTTTCTCATTGACGATTCTTCTTTCACAGTTACAAACAACCGCAGTTGTCCAACGACATTTCTGAGCACATTTAACACTCATAAGTTATTGAGGGGGTCCTTTTACAAAGGTGTGTTTGCATTTTTAGCATGAGCTAAATGCTAGAGACGCCCGTAGAAATATATGGGCGTCTATAACTTAGCAACCACAAGAAGAACGGAAGAAACCAAAAGGACCAGACTGAAGACCACAAATAGTAAGAGCACCAATATAGTTTTATTGGGACCCTACATGGTCCGTGTTTCGGCCAAAAAAGGCCTTCCTCGGGGGTCTTCAAATTGACGTATACAGATGTTCCTCCAAAATTACACGGGGTAGAAAGAATAAGCACAAAAACGCTGGTGCTATCTGAAACGGAGCATAGACACTATGAGGCTCATTTTCAAAGCACTTAGCCTCCCAAAGTTCCATAGAAACCTATGGAACTTAGCCTCCCAAAGTGCTTTGAAAATATGCCTCTATGTAATTTTGGAGGAACATCTGTATACGTCAATTTGAAGACCCCTGAGGAAGGCCTTTTTTGGCCGAAACACGGACCGTGTAGGGTCCCAATAAAACTATTTTGGTGCTCTTACTATCTGTGGTCTTCAGTCTGGTCCCTTTGGTTTCTTCCGCTCTTCTTGTGGTTTCTTGTGCGCTTTGCGGGAGATTTGGACCCTCTTTTGGCTGGCGTCTATAACTTAGCGCCTGCTTATTTTTAGTGCACGCTAAAAAACGCTAGCGTGCCTTTGTAAAAGGTTCTCTAAGTGTCATGTTTCTATGGGATTATTCTACAATAAATGTATAGATAACAAAAGATGTTGGAATGCAGAAATGGCTGTTTTAACTATACCCACTTAGCTATGCGGGTACAGAACCAAGTATTAGCTGCTGCACCTTGCATAACTTCTGGCACTGCCATAGACCCAGATATTTAAGGCTCGTTATTCAGGATGTAGCAGTAAGTGGTTTATAAGCCTGTCACATCCGCAGGCGGAAATAACCCCAGATATCCAATGCTAGGGCTCGTCTGGCATTTGGCATTGAATATCCAAGTATCTGTGGTCACCCGGGCAATGGAGGGTTAAGTGACTTGCCCAGAGTCACAAGGAGCAGCAGTGGGACTTGAACCCATATGAAAGTGCTAAACCCCTACGAGAAAAGCTACACTGGCTCCCACTTAAAGAGCGCATCGCATTCAAAATATGTACCCTAGTTCATAAAATCATTCACGGAGAGGCCCCAGCCTACATGTCTGACCTGATAGACTTACCACCCAGGAATGCTAAAAAATCATCCCGCACATTCCTTAATCTTCACTTCCCCAACTGCAAAGGGCTAAAATACAAGATAACGCATGCGTCAACCTTTTCCTATTTGAGTGCACAATTCTGGAACGCGCTGCCGCGCAACCTAAGAACGATCTACGAATTAACCAGCTTCCGCAAACTACTGAAGACCCATCTCTTTAACAAGGCATACCACAAAGGTCAACAAATGTGAACTCCTACACACATATCCAGAATTGTCTTACAATATTTGCTGTCATACTACTATCATGTTTTATCATTATCATGTTACCCAAGATCCTTTTGTAATACTACTTACTACTACTTAACATTTCTAAAGTGCTACTAGGGTTACGCAGCGCTGTACAGTTTAACAAAGAAGGACAGTCCCTGCTCAAAGGAGCTTACAATCTAAAGGACGAAATGTCAAGTTGGGGTAGTCTAGATATCCTGAATGGAGGTATAATGGTTATGTGCCGAAGGCGACATCGAAGAGGTGGGCTTTGAGTAAGGATTTGAAGATGGGCAGGGAGGGGGCCTGGCGTATGGTCTCAGGGAGTTTATTCCAGGCATAGGGTGAGGCGAGGCAGAAAGGGCGGAGCCTGGAGTGGGCGGTGGTGGAGAAGGGTGCTATTCTATGAAACGTTATTCCATTATTATACTTCCTCTGTATACAGCCGTACGCTGAAAGTCAGTATGTTTGAAAATAGAAGTCAGTTTAAATAAAAATGCTACTAACAACAAAGAGCAATGTGGATGCAGGCAGCTCATAGGTTTGTTTGTTTTGAGTGTACAGTGATGACAGCTGCTGGCTTCAACTCCCTCCCTCCCACACACCCCACACCCCCCCCCCCCCCCTACTAATCATGATGTATTTTGCAGGGGTGTTGGTAAATTGTTAACAGGGGGCTCTCACTCACCAGCAAAGTAAAAGAGAATTCAGGAGGGGCCCAAGCCCACATTTTGGGATCCATTTGTTATCCATGGAGAACCGGCTCCCAAAATTCTTAAAAACTTAACAAACGGCTCTCGAGAGCCTGAGAGAGCCTGCTCCAGCACACCACTGATTGTAAGCCACATTGAGCCTGCAAAGAGGTGGGGAAATGTGGGATACAAATGCAATAAATAAATAAATAAACCCAGTTCCCTAGGATCAAAGTCTGCTGCACTAACTACTAGGCTACTGAACACAGAGACAAGTGAAAAAAGAATCCATGAAAAATATCAGTGGCAGACGGATGTAGAGAAGGAAAAGAGGAAAACAAGAGGCAAGAGAAAAAATGGAAAGGCAAACCTGGAAAAGAAAGTGGAAAAGAGACTGGGACTAGCCCAGTTGGAAATAGCCCAGACAACAAAGGTAGAAAAGGAAAATATTAATTTGATACTTTTAAAGGATTGGGATGTGCCTGCTTTGGGAAATGTACATCTTTTTTTATTTTTGTGTTTTGCAGAGTACAGGTTTCTCTTTTACCACTACTGCACCTAAAGTTAGGCGTGGGGGACGTGGAAATGGGAGGGGTCATGGGCAGAACGGGGGTGGGGTGGGTGGGTAGGGGTGATCCTAATAATTATGCGCATTGTTATAGATGACTCATGTTTTTCACTCTATTATTTTTGCAGTCATTGATATATTGACAGTCAGCTTCTCCTGCAGCTGAGGCCCTTGGGGTAGGCGGGGAGCAAAGGTGTCAAAGCCTTTATGAGGAAACTCAGAAACCATCACAGTGAAGTTCCAGGATCTGCAACGGAAAAGTCAGTTGTGCAAAAAAAAAAAAAACCTAGTGCGGTGACACAAGGGCAGAGGATGTTAGCTCCTAACACCACACATCAGCCACTTCTGCACCGAAAGAGACGCAGCTGGACTGCAGCATCTGCTCCGGGGTAAGAGCCCAGCGCTTCTCATATGCTGAGGGCTGCTTCTGAATCTGTGTCTGGCCCCAGCAGGTAGAGGGCGGTGGGGAGAGCCAGGGAAAGAGCAGCCGGACAGAAGGCCACAGCCGCCTGGTATTCAGGGCAGGATTAAGGCACAGCCAGGCAGGTACCCTGGGCCCTCTCTGATGTGCTAATTCTATGTCTTCTAAGGTAGATTTTTGCCCTGTTAGCTGCTGGCAGAATTGGAAGGGGGAGAGGGGAGCCTTCACCACTCTCAGAGGTCTATGTTCCCTAACCCCCCCCCCCCCCCACCCCCTCCATGTGCATTGTCCTAATTTGTAGGAGGAATTGGCTCGCCACCGGTTTGCCCAGTGCTTCACGGTCAGAATCACAGAGGGAGGAGAAGCCTCTGTGGGACCTTTAAAATGTATTTATATTTTGGAGGGGGGACCACTGCAAAGTTAATCCTGCCCTGCTGATATTACTGTTATGTCTTTCTGGGTTTCTGTGGTGGGAAGTCACTGCAAAAGGTTACTCAGACCTACTGCTTTTCTGTTCCTGTGGCAGACTCAGCTTTGAATGCAATTGTTCCCTCACTCTGTATCAAGGGTTAAAAGTGCTGGAAATTGTCAGATGCAAAGTATCCCGAACTCTTGCAGAAGTCAGTTGAGGTTGCTATACACTAATGTTTCCACATTTTGAAAACTATTGTGCAACACGGCAGCCTCTACCAAGCAGGCAATGTGGACCTGGGGAAGGACGAGATACACAGGGTTAAAAGAAAGTCTACAGAGGCACATGAAAAGCCCCATGAGAAGCTGGAAGGGGAAGAGGACAGGCCATGTGTAATGTGTGTTCTGCATAAGGTGGGGCCTGGCTCCAGGTTGATTCACTAACCATAAGGCTCCTGCTGTGTCTAGGAAGGAAAGAGGCTTGTGTGACTACAGGTGTTCAGAAAGGTGCTCTTGCATGTTTAAGACCATCACTAATGTCTCTCATTCCTGTAATGAGCTGATAGCAGAGCCCATGAACTGGTCTGGACCTGAGCATCAGTCCCTGGGGAGTTTTACACACCTGCAGGTCAGGGGCATAGCCAGACCTCGAGGTGGGAGGGGGCCAGAGCCCAGGGTGGGGGGTGCACATTTTGGTCGCCACATGCTCAATTTCACTAAAGGGAGAGTGCCTGGCATGAGGGGAAGAGAGATCAGGGCAGGCAATGCGTCGGCGCCACCGCAGACCAGCGCTGGACAAAGTCTTCAGCTGGCGGGGGCTGGGGACCCCCACCAGCCAACCAGGGGCCCAGAAGAAATCAGGGGGGCCCAGGCCCCCATGGCCCCACCTAGTTACGCCACTGCTGCAGGACCTGAAGACACACTGGTTAGGAAATACTGCTACAAAGGACAGAGTCAGCCTTCTACTAAACATATCCTGTTAGATACAAAATGGAGAACATGCCTTAAACTGCATGTATCCCATGTCTAATTGTATACATGTCTAATGCCTGCATGAGCCTTTGCAAATTTGCTTTTCAGCTGTCTGTGCTGTCTTTGTGCTTTACGTGTACTGGTGTTATGCCTGCTTGGGGTTCTTATGAAGATCTGCTGTTCAGCTGTCTGTGCTGTATTCATGCTTTACCTGTACTGGCATGATGGTTTCTTGGGGCTCTTCCACTTTTCAGCTGTCTGTGCTACTTTTAAAAAGAACAGGAGGAAATATTTTTTCACTCGGTTAATAGTTAAGCTCTGGAACTCATTGCCAGAGGATGTAGTATCAGCAGTTAGTGTATCTGGGTTTAAAAAAGGTTTGGACAGGTTCCTGGAGGAAAAGTCCGTAGTCTGCTATAAGCCACTGCATGTCCCTGGGCTGGGATCAGTAGCATGAATCTTGCTACTATTTGGGATTCTGTCAGGAACTTGTGACCTGAATCGTCCGCAGTTGGAAGCAGGATACTGGGCTGGATGGACCATTGGTCTGACCCAGTATGACTATTCTTATGTTTTTATGTTTGTTTGTTTTTATGTTTGTTTGTTTGTTTGTATGTATGTATGTATGTATGTATAACCTTGTTATACTCTTATGAAAATCCGCTCTTCAGCTATCTGTGCTGTATTCCTATTTTGTTGGTATCAGTGTGATGTCTGCTTGAGACTCTGATGATAATCAGTAGGCGGTACCCCTCCCCCGATTAATTTTGATTCATAATAGTAGAAGTTGCTATGTTTGAGGTGCTTTCCAAATCACTAAATATAAACAGCTTCTCAGGAAGGAATTAATACTCATAACACTGATTCTGTGTACTTGAACTATTGACTGAATAATCTGTAGAACAAGTTTCCTGCCCTGTCAGAGGGACACTAAAATACTGGACTGGAACAGGAATGGATCTAATGGAGACTAAGACCCTGAGAGACACTGAACTGAACCCCCCAATGTGTGTGAAACTGGTCTTAGGATTCCAGAATCTTGCTATTCTTTGGGGTTCTACATGGAATGTTATAGCGGTCCAACTGATTATAAGTACATAAGTAATGCCACACTGGGAAAAGACCAAGGGTCCATTGAGCCCAGCATCCTGTCCACGACAGCGGCCAATCCAGGCCAAGGGCACCTGGCAAGCTTCCCAAACGTACAAACATTCTATATATCTTATTCCCGGAATTGTGGATTTTTCCTAAGTCCATTTAGTAGCGGTTTATGGACTTGTCCTTTAGGAAACCGTCTAACCCCCTTTTAAACTCTGCCAAGCTAACCGCCTTCACCACGTTCTCTGGCAATGAATTCCAGCGTTTAATTATGCGTTGGGTGAAGAAAACATTTCTCAGATTTGTTTTAAATTTACTACACTGTAGTTTCATCGCAAGCCCCCTAGTCATAGTATTTTGGAAAGCGTGAAGAAACGCTTCACATCCACCTGTTCCACTCCACTCATTATTTTATATACCTCTATCATGTCTCCCCTCAGCCGTCTCTTCTCCAAGATGAAAAGCCCTAGCCTCCTTAGTCTTTCTTCATAGGGAAGTCGTCCCATCCCCGCTATCATTTTAGTCGCCCTTCGCTGCACCTTTTCCAATTTCATTATATCTTTCTTGAGATGCGGCAACCAGAATTGAACACAATACTCAAGGTGCGGTCGCACCATGGAGCGATATAATGGCATTATAACATCCTCACACCTGTTTTCCATATCTTTCCTAATAATACCCAACATTCTATTTGCTTTCCGAGCTGCAGCAGCACACTGAGCAGAAGGTTTCAGTGTGTTATCGATGACGACACCCAGATCCCTTTCTTGGTCTGTAACTCCTAACGTGGAACCTTGCGTGACGTAGCTATAATTCGGGTTCTTTTTTCCCACATGCATCACCTTGCACTTGCTCACATTAAACGTCATCTGCCATTTAGCCGCCCAGTCTCCCAGTCTCGTAAGGTCCTTCTGTAATTTTTCACAATCCTGTCGCGAGTTAACGACTTTGAATAACTTTGTGTCATCAGCAAATGTAATTACCTCACTAGTTACTCCCATCTCTAAATCATTTATAAATATATTAAAAAGCAGCGGTCCTTTCACAGACCCCTGAGGAAACCCCACTAATTACCCTTCTCCATTGTGAATACTGCCCATTTAACCCCTTGTTTCCTATCCTTCAACCAGTTTTTAATCCACAATAGGACTTTTCCTCCTATCCCATGACCCTCCAATTTCCTCTGTAGCCTTTCATGAGGGACCTTGTCAAACGCCTTTTGAAAATCCAGATTCTTTTACTACTTTCTTGCTACGCCGTTAACGGTAATATGTAAGCCACATTGAGCATGCAAGAAGGTGGGAAAATGTGGGATACAAATGCAACAAATAAATAAATAAATGTTGCCAAGATTTGGGTTTCTGTCAGGTACTTGTGACCTGGCTTGGTCACTGTTTGGAAAACAGGATATTGGGCTAGATGGACCACTGGTCTGACCTGGTATGGCTACTCTTATGTACTACTACTACTACTACTATTTAGCATTTCTATAGCGCTACAAGGCATACGCAGCGCTGCACAAACATAGAAGAAAGACAGTCCCTGCTCAAAGAGCTATGTAATAAAAGTGAGCCAAGTATAGGACAATCAAGCCATTGTGACATCACTGATGAGGTTGGCTCTTATTGGTGGCCTGAGGCATTATGACATCACAATATCACCTCTGATTACAAGAGACTACTACTACTACTATTTAGCATTTCTATAGCAATACAAGGCATACGCAGCGCTGCACAAACATAGAAGAAAGACAGTCCCTGCTCAAAGAGCTATGTAATAAAAGTGAGCCAAGTATAGGACAATCAAGCCATTGTGACATCACTGATGAGGTTGGCTCTTATTGGTGGACTGAGGCATTATGACATCACAATATTAGCTCTGGTTACAAGAGACTACTACTATTACTATTTATCACTTCTATAGCGCTACAAGGCATACGCAGCGCTGCACAAACATAGAAGAAAGACAGTCCCTGCTCAAAGAGCTATGTAATAAAAGCCAAGTATAGGACAATCAAGCCATTGTGACATCACTGATGAGGTTGGCTCTTATTGGTGGCCTGAGGCATTATGACATCACAATATCACCTCTGATTACAAGAGACTACTACTACTACTATTTAGCATTTCTATAGCAATACAAGGCATACGCAGCGCTGCACAAACATAGAAGAAAGACAGTCCCTGCTCAAAGAGCTATGTAATAAAAGTGAGCCAAGTATAGGACAATCAAGCCATTGTGACATCACTGATGAGGTTGGCTCTTATTGGTGGACTGAGGCATTATGACATCACAATATTAGCTCTGGTTACAAGAGACTACTACTATTACTATTTATCACTTCTATAGCGCCACAAGGCATACGCAGCGCTGCACAAACATAGAAGAAAGACAGTCCCTGCTCAAAGAGCTTACAATCTAATAGACAAAAAATAAAGTAAGCAAATCAAATCAATTAATGTGAACGGGAAGGAAGAGAGGATAGGTGGAGGCAAGTGGTTATAAGTGGTTACGAGTCAAAAGCAATGTCAAAGAGGTGGGCTTTCAGTCTAGATTTAAAGGTGGCCAAGGATGGGGCAAGACGTAGGGGCTCAGGAAGTTTATTCCAGGCGTAGGGTGCAGCGAGACAGAAGGCGCGAAGTCTGGAGTTGGCAGTAGTGGAGAAGGGAACAGATAAGAAGGATTTATCAATGGAGCGGAGCGCACGGGAAGGGGTGTAGGGAAGGACGAGTGTGGAGAGATACTGGGGAGCAGCAGAGTGAGTACATTTATAGGTTAGTAGAAGAAGTTTGAACAGGATGCGAAAACGGATAGGGAGCCAGTGAAGCGACTTGGGGAGAGGGGTAGTATGAGTAAAGCGACCCTGGCGGAAGATGAGATGTGCATTATATCGATCCGCTTTGCAACTTCTCCCAAAAGGAACACCATTATAACTATTGTTTTGAAGGGTAGAGAATTTTACCAGTTCAGCTTATTGTATTTATCTCCAAATTTATGGACTCCTGATGCAGACAGTAGTGTCAAAACACGGGCAGTGTCCGGTCCTTATGTACTCGATCTGAGAATAATGCCCATAAAGGACGCCTACGTGGTTCAGGTTCCCTTGCCTACATTTGCCTGGTCATCCCCACTGTTTTAGATCTGTCTTCTCAACTTGTGGGGTTCTGAGTCTTCTCTGTTCTACGTGGACTTCCCTGATGATCAGCTTGCTGCATTCAGGGCTGCCATTAGAGAGCTGCCAACAGGGTCATTGATCTGGGCCCACAAGTCTGCCTGAAGCTGAAGGAGATGCAACCTCCCAAATTTGTGCCCTAGGCCTCAGCTGCATTAAGCACCAGCTGGTCCTCCATACTCTTGTACCCAGGAGTGAAAAAATATCTTGTAAACTTATTCTCTAGCCAAAAATGTCTTTTTTTTTTTTGGGGGGGGGGGGGGGGGGTTCTCATTTTGAACAAGGTGTGAATGAGGATTGCCAACTGGCTCCAAATTTGCCAGAGTTGATTTGGTCCTGGGTTTACCCCAGTGCATGCAGGGATTTGTAGTCTGGTTTTTCTAGGGGACTGCAATCGAGGAATCAGAAGCACAAGTCCCCCGCATACAATGGAGTAGTAAACCCAGGACTGGATTAGAGCTGTTGTGTGAACTGGAGCCAGCTGGCAACTTTAGATCATCTGGTCATTATTTACCCCTTTAGCACAAAGTAAGGAAAGCGCTTTGAAAAAGAGAGTATGACAAACGTTGTGAAGTGGAAGGAAGGAATGTGCAGCTCTTGAGGTTTTTAAAAGTTTTAGCAGTTTGAGTTGAAAGAGGTAGTAGGCGCAGATAAGCGTTACGCCAACAGTTCGATTTCACAGGCTTGGCCTGCAGTTTCACTTCCTCTGGGTTTCAGGCTAATTTTGAAATCACTTTTTCCACTAGTGTTTGAAGCGTATTTGGAATTAAAACTGTCAGCAAGCAACCCTCGACAGCAACAGTCCAGAACTCCCAGTGAAAGAGGTACGGCAAGCTCCACAGCAGCAGAGCAGGTTATTCCGCACAGAGCCGTAGCACTAGTGATCCCTGTTCACATAACCCCTTCCTCTCGAAGCCCAAAAGAATCTGACATGGCCAGGGTCCGTGGATATTTTTTATTTATTTGTAACATTTGTATCCCACATTTTCCCAACAATTTGCAGGCTCAATGTGGCTTACATTTGCCGTAATGGCGGTTGCCATTTCCGGGGTAACAGAATTACAAATGGTAATGTGATAAGTTGCATACATACATGGTAACATACATGTAACATAACATACATGAACAGATCATGGTATAGATATATATCATGTGCATATATATGTTAAGGAAGAATAAATTATGGTAATACATGAACGTTCCTGAGTATGAAATTGGGTTGTATCATTCTTTAGGTCATCGACTATGAAGAGACCATATTCGACATAGAGACTGAAGTGGTTATGCTTATTCATTAATGGTAAGGAGGTTGATCAGATATCAGATGCCCTAGCTGAACGTTCTATTTTGTGAGCCCTTCAATTCAATTCCTCCTCACCCGAGACTTTAATAATTAAACTGAACAATTATGATCAGCCCAACAAACCCCTCACCCCTTCAATGCATATTTGCACATTCCCTCTTAAATCTTGAACTATGTTTCATATGTACTGCTTCTGGAGCTAATGGATGTTGATACTAAGCTTCTCGGGTTGGGGCG
This sequence comes from Microcaecilia unicolor, assembly GCF_901765095.1. Classification (NCBI taxonomy): domain Eukaryota; kingdom Metazoa; phylum Chordata; class Amphibia; order Gymnophiona; family Siphonopidae; genus Microcaecilia; species Microcaecilia unicolor. The sequence goes on from NC_044042.1 coordinate 18,805,185, forward strand.
AGGACTGTTTGTTGTAATTATAAGTTCTAAGTGTAATATTTATGCTTTGTTTTTATGTATTTACTTTGGGGCTGATATTCAGACCGTGGGAGGCAGCTGGGTCTGTCTCCCACGGTCGGCGCTGAGCCTGAATATTCATTGCCAGGCTGTTTCCAGTGACCGGCATTGAATATCCAGGTGGTATTTTTGGCCGGTTTGAACTTAACCGGCCAAGTTGATATTCAGAGGAGGCTGATAAAGTAGAAACTGGCCAAAGATAGGCAATGAGGCTTCCAAAAATATTAGGACCAGGGGGCATGCAATGAAGCTACAAAGTAGTAAACTTAAAGGAATCACAGAAAATATTTCTTCACTCAACGTGTAATTAAACTATGGAATTCGTTGCCAGAGAATGTGGTAAAAGCAGTTAGCTTAGCAGTGATTAAAAAAGATTTGGATAGTTTCCTAAAAAAAGAAGTCCGTAAGCCATTATTAAAATGGGGAAAATCCATTGCTTATTTCTAGGTTAAGCAGCATAAAATGTATTGTACTGTTTTGGGATCTTGCCAGGTACTTGTGACCTGGATTGGCCACTGTTGGAAACAGAATACTGAGCTTGATGGACCTTCAGTCTGTCCCAGTATGGCAACATTTATGTTCTTATGCTATTTTGGTGGCCTAATTTGGTGGCCAGAACTGGGCACTATCCGGATAAGACGATCAGAACTGGACACTATCAGGATAGTGGCCAGTGCTAAATATCCGGATATGGTGGTCAAAACTGGGCACTATCCGATTAGATGGTCAGAACTGGACACTATCCGGATAGTGGTTCGTGCTAAATATCCAGAGAAGGTAGTCAGAACAAGACATTCTCCGAATAAGGTGGTTAGAACCAGGCACTATCCTGATACTGGTAATATTTTAGTCTGCTATCCGGATAACTTGAGAGAGAGAGAAGGCTGCCTCAGCTATTCGGCTAAGTTATCCGGATGGCACCTTGACTATTTCAACTATCTGAATAAGTTCCAGGATCACCCTGGCTCCACCCCAGGCACTATCCACGTAGTGCAGAGGTGCTTTTTAAGGCTATTCAGAATTCCTATCTGGATAGTGGCTCTGAATATCCCAGTCATTATCCTGATGTGCTTTTGAATATCGATCCCTTAGCATGCAAGCCCTACCCTCCTGGAAAAAAAAAATCATTGAAAATGATAGCTGCTAAGGGATGATCTTGGACCTATACAATTTCCTTTTAAGGTCATTCGTCTCTGTTAATTATTTTTACCATTTCAAAACTACTTCTCCCTCGTCCATTGCCGATAACCATTTTTCTCTCTCTTGGTACATTGGTCATAGGGTAAACCGCACCATACCTGATTAAGAACATGTTGCTAAGAGATACTGAGTGATGAAAGACAGATAAGTAACTGGCTCTTTCCTTCTGTTTTCAAAGTGCTGAGCTCCATGTTAAAGGAGAGCAATGGAAGGGCAGAAAGCCTCAGTGAAAAGCAGAAAGCTTGGTTCCAGCAGGAAGTTACGGAAGCAGCCAAGAGATCCCGAGGAAGCCGAGCCACAGAGAGGAGAGGAAGAAGACTCAGTGCCTTCTGATATGACAGCAAAGCTACAGGAGTTCTTTCAAGAGTGTGATGGGGATAAGAAAGGGTTCATCACGCGCAGGGACATGCAGGTAAATCAGAAAGCGTGAAAGGTAGGCAGGAAACCACTTGTACAGCCATCGTGTCACAAGGCTCAGCTTGCATTACTACTAATGCCAGTGACGTAGCCAGTGGCGTAGGAAGGGGGGGCGGTGGGGCGGTTCGCTGGTTCCCTCCTCTTTTCTGCCCCGGAACAGGAAGTAACCTGTTCCGGGGCAGAGAAAGCAGGGAAGCAGCAGAGTCAACGCAGCTCCCGCTACAAGGTAGGCTTCATTTCGGGGGGAGGGTGTGTTTTCAGAGGGGGGGCGCCGTGCGCTCCGAAGGGGGGGCGCCGTGCCTACACCCGGGGGGAGGGTGCTCAGCGGCGACCCGCCCCGGGTGTCAGGCACCCGCGCTACGGCACTGGGCGTAGCCAAGGGTGGGCTTGGGTGGGCCCAGGCCCACCCACTTTGAGCTCAGGCCCACCAGTAGCAGCACATCTATGATGTGGCCGGCAGAGATTCCCAAGCTGAAAACTCCCAACAACTGTCCCTCCTGCATACCTTGTAAATAGCAGATCTTCGCCTGCAGGAAGCAGCGACTGATACATATTGCTCAAAGCGGCCCCAAAGCCTTCCCCTCTGACGTATTCCCGCCTTTGCAGAAACAATAGGCTGTATCAGTGGGACTGCCGGTGAAAATCTGCTATATAAACGGTGTGCAGGAGAGGAGGGATATTTGAGAGACCATATGGCATGCAGGCGAGAGAAGGAGAGACCAAATCACCTGTGAGATGGGGTGGGGTTCTTCTGCCCACCCATCTTGGGCCCAGGCCCATCCAAAATTGGGTGTCTGGCTACGCCCCTGACTAATGCTACATATTATTTTCTAAAGTGCTACTTGATCTGTGCAGGGCTGGACAGATATACATCAGAGGTAGTCCCTGCACTGGAGAGCTTACACAAGACACTTAGGGCCCCTTTTACTAAGCCACGTAGGCGCCTACGCACGCTCAACGTTCGCCAAAATGGACTTACCGCCCGACTACCGCGGTAATTCCATTTTTGGTGCACGTCCGATACGCGTGTCTGAAAAATATTTTTTTATTTTCTGGCGCATTTAGCGTCTGATGCGTGTAGGTCATTACCGCCCAAATTCTTTACCACTACATCTATGGCTGGCGGTAAGGTCTGAGACCCAAAATGGACGCGTGGCAATTTTGATTTTGCCGCACGTCCATTTTCGGGGGGGGGGGAAAGAAAGAGGCCTTTTTTATAGGTGCGCTGAAAAATGATTCTGCGCCCGCCCAAAACCCGCGCCTACACTACCGCAGGCCAGTTTTCAGCGTGCCTTTGTAAAAGGACCCCTTAATTTCTATCACTATGCAGATTTTATTCCACTGCTCAAAGGGAAAGAAAAGGTTTGGATTCTCTCAGAAAACTGCCCAAAAACTCATTACCCACAGAGATTTGTATCTGCCTCTTCTGCGGGTCAAAATAAAGTGCTTAGTTTTGAAAATGCAAAACTACATTTTGATACCTCCTCTGGCCTAATCCCACCCTGATAATGCCACCATTGTATGTGGGTGAAATAGCCCACATACTTATGTCACCTACCGGGCACACAGTATTCAGAAACTCCTTTTACAGGTAAACAGTCCTGTAAAAAAAACAAAACAGTGAACAACTTTTGAAAATTCCCCTTTATTTTTTAAACAATTATGAGCAATGACTTTTTAAAACATTTGTTCGCACTGGGAACGTCACTTAAAAACAAATAAAATAACCATAACGTACTGACATCCTTGGTCTATATTTGGGGAGGGGGTCCTGCAGAGGCCAGCGGCACTAAGTTAACAAAACCTTACCGCGTTTGCACTTCTGTCCCTAGAAAGTGACGGGGAACTTTCCCTGCTCTTCCGAAGAATTGGAACTGCTTTTTGATGGGCTCGATACAGACCGGAAAGGCTACATCACCACCGAGGAACTTACAGCAGGAATAAGTATGTACCATAGATTTGGTGGTGGTGGTGGGGGGGTTAATTCATAAATAGAAGGGTGGAGGGAACTAGATGCTGCTTGCTCAGGCACTTATATACTTGTTGGTGGAACGCCTCCGTTGCTATTCCTTCTACGTGGTATTTCTGCCCAGGAATTAAATAAGAATGTGTCCACTATAAAAATTAATGTGCAAGAACCAAGTAGGTGGGGAGTATGGTTTTATTTCTAACAGCCTGAGGTAGTTACACAGAGGGGCCATGACTGTGTATCTAATTGATGATGGTGATGTTGACAATAATAGTGTAGATGAATTGTAAAGTCAGTGCCAGCAACGAGAATGAAATGATGGTGGTGATGATAATGGCAATCATGCTGGGACTATGGTGGTGTGATGACGATAGTGATGGGACTATAGTGATGTTATGGTGTGGTGATGATGGAGGAGGGATTATGGTGATGTGGAGGAGGGATTATGGTGATGTGATGATGATAGTGATGGGACTATAGTGATGTTATGGTGTGATGGTGATGTGAGGACGATGGCTATTGGACTATGGTGGTGTGGTGAAGATGGATGGATTATGGTGATGTGATGATGATAGTGATGGGACTATAGTGATGTTATGGTGTGATGGTGATGTGAGGACGATGGCTATTGGACTATGGTGGTGTGGTGAAGATGGATGGATTATGGTGATGTGATGATGATAGTGATGGGACTATAGTGATGTTATGGTGTGGTGATGATGGAGGAGGGATTATGGTGATGTGGAGGAGGGATTATGGTGATGTGATGATGATAGTGATGGGACTATAGTGATGTTATGGTGTGATGGTGATGTGAGGACGATGGCTATTGGACTATGGTGGTGTGGTGAAGATGGATGGATTATGGTGATGTGATGATGATAGTGATGGGACTATAGTGATGTTATGGTGTGATGGTGATGTGAGGACGATGGCTATTGGACTATGGTGGTGTGGTGAAGATGGATGGATTATGGTGATGTGATGATGATAGTGATGGGACTATAGTGATGTTATGGTGTGATGGTGATGTGAAGACGATGGCTATTGGACTGTGGTGGTGTGGTAATGATGGAGGAGGGATTATGGTGATGTGATGATGATAGTTATGAGTCTATAGTGATGTGCTGGGACAATAGTGATAAAGTCCTTTTGATCTCCTGGTTTTAGGAACCTTTGTTGAATCCCAAAATGTCATAAAAGAACAAAGGAGAAAAAGGCCATCCTCAAAGAGAATATCTGTGGCTCCCAACTTGCCATCCCTACATGAAGCAGACAGTGAAGAACGACAGTACTTCCTCTCCTTTATGGAACAACTGGGAGCCAACAACATCTTTGAAGAGTATGGACTAAGTCAATCACTGCTTCCTTTACAAATCTTCTACAGGGAATTAGAGTCCACGTTTGACTTCTCAGACTCATCTTCTGGAAGTAGCCCTTAATTTTCCTAGGACTGTAGTGAAAGATCTGGCATAAGAAGACCTCACAACCACTTCCCATAAGTACTAAGTTTGATACAGCAAATGGGGGGGGGGGGGGGGGGGGGGAGGTCTTGTACTGGTAGGAAGAGTATGTGATGGATTGGTTCAGAAGCACATTAATTATCCAACTTTTGCATTGGGGCTAATAATCCTTAATGTGATAAACTCTGGAGACAGAAATACAGAAAATATATTTGCCAGATAGGGCTGCCACATGACCAGCTCAGCCCTCACAGGATGATCCAGTTTTGTTTTTTCCCCCCATTGCATCCACTGATTTTGCCTTGTAAATGAGGTAGGGCAAAACCAGAACTGGTTCAGAGGAGGTGAGACAAAAAAGACATGATACAAACATTCAAATACTAGAAGGTATTAATAATATACAAACAGCAAACTGGTTTCAAGGGAAAGACAATTCTAGAACAAGGGATCATCATTTGAGGCTTCTCAGGGGGTGGAGGAAGGAGGGGGAGGGGGTGGTGGAAGTGTGAACCACCCTCCTGGGGTGGGTGGGGGTGACTAAAATAGTAGTTTAAGAGAGTGCGGGATAAGCACAGAGTAGCCTTCATTGCTAAAAGTGGAGAAAGCAGAAGGCACAACCTGGCATCCTACTGACCTAGTGATATGTGTTTAAGTGTTGGTAGCACCGTGCTAGGCTGAGTGCTGGAGTTGCCAGAATGGACGGCAATGCGGATAATAGTAATTGATAAAAGTCCTTGTAGAAACATAGGAATCTATGTGGCAGGTTTGTCCGATAGGCTGCAATGGTAGAATCAACTAGCAGCTAGGTCCATCAGGCTGCACCATTGACCTAAATAAGGAGAAATCTTACAGGTGGCCATACTAGCAGCTGGGAGGTGTCCTTAGCAGTGCAGACAAAATAATTGGGCAGACTGGATGGCAGATCTTTCTCTGCTCTCATTCACTCATTTTACTACGTACTGTAGTCCTACCTTTTGTAGAGAATTTGGGCAAAATCCATGCAGGACTGAACCAACCCATGAGAATTGGCCTAGTCATGTGGTAACTCCATTGCCAGCACCAGGAATCATAAACTTTCTAAAGTATGTTCTGATTGAACAAGTCTCTCCATTCTTGTATCCTTTTCACGTGGATCTCTCATCCAAGAGCTGAGTTTCCTGGGCATCTATCACACAGCCTCACCCTCTCAAATCCTAATTGTGATGGCATCCTGACTCCCAGTGGTCCTCATGTGTTCCCATCCCCATGGTTCTTTCAAGTTTCTGGCAGTTTCAGCCCTAACACCTGGGCTTCCAGAACTGTCCTGGGAATCTCACAGCCCCTCAGGTTTTCAGGATATACACGATGAATGTGTTTCCACTGTGTATGCAAATTTATCTCATACATATTCATTGAGGAAATCTGACTGGCGGTGGGTTTCTTAGGGCAGGTTTGAGAAACCTTGGTCTATGGTCTCAGCAGACAGGAATTGATAAAACGATAACACAGGAAGCTCAGGAGAACCACAAAAAGGAGCATAACAAACTCACCCCTGATCTCTCTGCTGCAAAATTCATTGGGTCACGGTCACAAATTAGATTTTACAAACTGTTGTTGGACTCTTTGCCTAGAGTCTTGAGTCAGGTGGCTAGAGAGGAGCTGTGGGCTAGCGAAATGTTTTGGGAAAGTCCTGAGATGTTTGGTTTCTATTCTCTCCTTGACTGTCTCTTCTCACTGTCCTTTTCTCTCAGTAAGGGCTGGATTTACTAAAGCATGATGCTACCATGCATAGGACCAGCTCTGAGTGCAGTGGCTGCTGAGCACCCCAATATCTAGCAAGTTCCTTCATTGTGTCCAGGGAGGGGTCATTTGTATTGTGTTTGGCACCCCCAATCACCTATGCTATGTTATTAGTAAACAAGGCTTAATTTGTAGATAAAAAGGAAGTGGAATTCTGGGGCCAGGGGCAGGAGCAAGAGAAGAAGAAGGGTTGGACTGAGTGATTGTTCTGTGCTCTGGTCCAGGTTCACCCCCTCTTCTGCTCTTCCCTGAAGGATGCCTGGAAGGGAGGAGCTGGATTATAACCAAGGAGGTTTACTTACTTGACAGAAGTCGTGTCACATGACAAGGCTGAAGCCGTAGCCACCATCTTTGTACACTCAAACCAAAGCAAACTATTGGTCCACGCCAAGCCACACTTATTTCTATTAAGCGTTTGCTATTGTTTTGAGTGCCTCAATATGGCAGCAAGCTCCGCCTACTGCTTCAGGACAGATGAGAGACCAAACACGCTCCCGTCCTCTCCTGGCAATTAAATCTCCTTGATTATAAGACCCCTGCAGTTCTGGGACTGCTTTCCAGGCTCTTCCTTCCCCCAGAAAAGAAGCTCTGTTTGTAATCAGTAGGACCTGTGGTAAATGCCACACCTTAATGTGTATCAGTGTGTGGTAATGTGGTGGCTCCTTTTAATAAATCTAGCTTTAAAAGAGTCATTTTCCAATATGCAGCCCTTGTACTTACAAGCTACTCTGGTGGTTTTAACACATGTACTGCAAGGACGTTTTTAAAGAGAAACTCCTCATGCTGTTTCTCTGTGAAAAGTAGACCATGCAAAAGATGCTAAGTAAAAGTGACCACATGTATTTCACCTCCTTTTTATGTGGGTGGTAAAGCGAGAGCAAAGTAGTACACAGACAGCCCAAAATCACCTGTGTTCATGCTAACTTAGTCTTCTGACCTAATACCGCCTACAGGCAGGACCGCTGAGAGACAGAGCAGAGCCTGGGGCAGGGCCACCGCAGCTGCCCCCCACTGAGACTGCGGCCACCGCCGTCGACCCCCCCCCCAAACTCGGACTGCCACCGCCCCTGACCCCTACTTTCCTGCATCTGCTCCTCCCTCGGTCTGTCACACTCCTGCTTCTGTGTCCCGGGACCGGGTTATCGCATTAACCCAATCGCAGAAGAGAGACAAACCCCTGCACCGGGCCCCCCTTGGAGGCCAGGCCTGGGGAATTTTGCTCCCCCTCTCAGCGGCTAGAATGATGTCTGCAGTGGTGGCCAGGTTTACTTTAGAAAGGAGGGGAGCCAGAAAATGTTCATGTTATATCTGTCTTTTTTTTTTTGTTTGTTTCACTCTCTCCCAAATTCTGTAAATGGTGACCATAACTAGGTGCACAATTATAGAATAGGACCAGTTACACATGTAACATCATGAACTAATTGGCACTAAGTACTAATAATTGGCATTAACAAGCACTAATTAGTGGTAATTTGCAGTTGCCGTGTAACAGACGTATGCCGTATTCTATAAACCGCGTGCCTAACGTCTCCCATGTACAAATGCAAAGGGGGAGTTAACATGGGAGAGGTGTGGACATGTCGGGACGTGCCAACTATTTTTGGCACACAGTTTATGGAATACTTGCATTTATGTGCCCAACTGTCACATTTCGGTGCCACCATGGCGTGTGTGGCCACACCTAAAGTTTAGTGAGTAACTGCAGACTTACACGGTACTCTATAACAGATTTGAAGCCCAGTGTTTGGTGACCTATATAGAGTTTATCTCTATATGCACATACAGCTGGATTCTACAAATGGCACTCAAAAATGGACGCCAGAAAAAATCAGCTGCTAAGCGTGATTCCATTAACATAGTAACATAGTAAGTGACGGCAGATAAAGACCTGAATGGTCCATCTAGTTTGCCCAGACACAAAAGAGAGGGTAAAACAGCATACAAAATAATACAGAAACAAAAAAGCAACACTGGGCCTTCAGGATTGAGATGATCAAAGTCTCTTGTTTATGAATTGATGGATAGACCCAACACGGGCTGTGTTTCGGCGCACTGGCGCCTGCCTCAGGGGTCAGCTAATCCTGATCAAAAATTGTAGGTGGTACTGTCACAGTGTAGCACCTTTGATATGGAATAGAGTGTCAATTGCTCCGAGAGTGTAATCAGCACGGACAACGCTGTCAGTCTAAAAAAACGTCAATTAATAAACAAGAGACTTTGATCATCTCAATCCTGAAGGCCCAGTGTTGCTTTTTCTTTCCATCTAGTCTGCCCAACAGTCCCATTCATTATCAATTCAAGATTAAATCAACAGTGAACATGAGATTATATACTTGATCCTTTCTTTGGTGTTTCTGGGACATAGACTGTAGAAGTCCGCCCAGCTCTGTCCTTAGGTTCCAACTACAGTAAAACCTCAGTTTTCGTTGACTTTGGTTATCGTCGGTTTCAGTTTTCGTCGATTTTTTCCGCGAAAAATTTGTCTCGGATTTCGTCAACGTGCCCACGTGACCTCGCTGCTGATTTTGCGAAAACAAAGGGCGACCCACGCGTTCTCCTGCTCATTGGATAATTGCCTCGGTTTTTGTCGGTTTTGGATTTCGCCGATTGTTTTCGGACGGATTATCGACGAAAACCAGGTATCACTGTACTGCAGTTGCCATTAAAGCTCACTCCAGCCTATCCAAATCTGCCTTCTCATTTGCGGGACACAGACCATAAAAGTCTGCCCGGCATTGTCCTCACATTCCAATTTACTGAAGTCTCCGTCAAAGCTCTCTCCAGCCCAACCTACAACCAGATTGCTATATGCGGGACTTAGACCGTACAAACCAGCCCAGCACTTAGTTGATACAGTCAGAGTTGCCACCTACGCACCACTTGGCATGCAAAAACAGAAAAAAACTGTGGCAGAATTCAAAAAGGTGAGGGATGACCATAGAGGATCTCTAATTAGAAAATGAATTATATAAAATTAGAGATCCTCTATGGTCATCCCTCACCTTTTTGAATTCTGCCACAGTTTTTTTTCTCCACCTCCTCCCTCGGGAGAGCATTCCAAGCATCAACCACCCTCTCCATGAAGAATAAGTTTCTGACATTACTCCTAAGTCTACCACCCTGCAACCTCAACTCATGTCCTCTAGTTTTTCCACCTTCCCTTCTCTGGAAAATATTTATTTCTATATTAATACCTTTCAAGTATTTAAACATCTGTATCATATCTCCCCTGTCCATCCTCTCCGGTAGGGTATACATATTCAGGTTGTCTAGTTTATTCTCATATGTCTTTTGGCCCAAGCCCCGTATCATTTTTTATCACCTTCCTCTGAACAGCTTCAAATCTTCTTACAACTTTAGCAAGATACGGCCTCCAAAACTGAACACAATACTCCAAGTGGGGCCTCACCAATAACTTATACAAGGGCATCAACACCTCCTTTCTTCTGTTGGTTACACCTCTCTCTGTACAGCCTAGCATCCTTCTGGCCATGGCCACCACCTTGTCCCACTGTTTTGTCACCTTCAGATTCTCAGATATTATCACCCCAAGATCCCTCTCCCTGTCTGTGCATATCAGCCTCTCACCGCCTACTCCCTAAGTGCATCACTCTGTACTTCTTTGCATTGAATTTTAATTGCCAAACAGTAGACCGTTCTTCTAACTTTTGCAGATCCTTTTTCATGTTTTCCACTCCCTCCGGGGTGTCCACTCTGTTGTAAATCTTGGTATCATTTGCAAGAAGGCAGGTGCTTAGCATAGATTCCCACTCCCTAACCTTGGGCATCAGGCTTACGCCTATTGAAACCTGGTGTAAATGCAGGTAGGCATGGAGACTCAGGTATTAACAACGCACGCAACATTTTGGATCACCTCAACATGCTCCTATCCCTCTCATGGCCATGCCCCCTTTTGAGTTGTACACAATGGAATTTGAGCGCCTTGTGTCATAGAATAGCACACAGCCCAACGTAAATTTGCTCAGTTGGCAATTTTGTTGGTTAAAAAGTGCATATTACAATTCTAGATTGCTCCCACAGCACCTTCTCCTACTGCTTGGCTCAATCTGATGCGAGAAATGTCAACATGAGTAATGGCTCAATCCCATCAGCATCGGCCTTTGTCTGGGTCGACGTCAATACCAGGCCTTCTGGAAGAAACTGCTTGAGCTTTATCTGGCATAGCCCGGACGCTTGGACTAGCCCTTGTGTGTAAGGAGAGAGTGGGAGGGTGGGAAGGTAGGGTGGGGAGGAGAAAAATGTGCTCCGGCAGCTCCTGTTCTTATTGTATTCTGGGGTTTCCATTGTTATTGTCTCTGTACTGTTCTGCTGTTGTTGTCACCCTTCTAATTTTTGCTTTTAGCTCGTTGCTCTTGGTCCCAATAAAGATATATATATATACAGTAATACCTAGGTTTTCGTTGACTTCGGTTATCGTCGGTTTCGGTTTTCATTGATTTTTTGCGAGAAAAATTTGTCTCGGATTTTGTCGGCGTGTCCACGTGACCTCGCTGCTAATTTTGCGAAAACAAAGGGCAGCCCACGCATTCTCCTGCTCATTGTGGCGTTGTTTCTCGTTTTGTGAGCATCACCCTGCGCGTCTAACACAACAGACGGCAGATGAAGAAGTTGCTTCAGATGAGGAGGAAGAGACAGGGGAGAATGTGCCTTCTTCAGAGATTAAGGACATCTTCTCCATGTGGAGTAAGGTACAGGGGTTTGTGGAGAAAAATCACCTGCAACTTGTTTAATGATAATGTCTTGCCCCATTTTAGGCAAATCTTAAAGAGGTGGCAGAAACAGACCTCTTTGGACAGCTTTCTTGTGTGACATGGGGTCCACTGACTCTGAAGCTGGTCCCAGTGCCAAAAGACCAAGAAGGGAAGTGACCCCAGATTCTTTACATTAGTCTTTTATATTCATTTTATATTAATTTCTTATTGTTTTTAGTATTAAACACTATATTTATTCTCTATAAAATGTGTTTTTGGTATGTATTTTGGAGTGTCTAGAACAAATTAATTGGATTTACATTGATTCATATGGAAATAATTGCCTCGGTTTTCGTCGGTTTTGGATTTCGCCGATTGTTTTCGGACAGATTATCGACGAAAACTGAGGTATCACTATATATATATATAATAGCACATAGCCATATACTGTACATGCTCCAATCCTAATTGGTGCCAATTAACATCAATAATTTATTTATTTATTACATTTGTACCCCGCACTTTCCCACACAAAGCAGGTTCAATGTAGCTTATATAGTAACAGGGATTACAGAGTAATGATGAAGAAATATAAATTAAGTATAGCAGAATAAGAAAAGAGATAGGTAGGTAGAGAGGGGCAAAAGTGAAGGGAGTAGGAGAGGTATGATCAAGGGTAAGTGAGCATTGGAGGAGGGGTAGAGGAGGCGGAGGGTGATGGGACATGGGATAAGCATAGGAAAATTTGGTGGGAGAAGCAGTCTAGGTCAATGTCATTTTCTCCTGGATATGTGATGGGTAGATGGGTTCATAGGATTAGTTTGGCTCATTTGGGTAGGCTTGCTTGAACAGATGGGTTTTTAATGATTTCCGGAAGGGTAGATAGTCACTGATTGATCGGATAGTTCTTGGTTATTAGCATCTAATTATTGATGGTTAACAGCTCGTTAGCCAATTAAGTTGTGTGCACATCTCAGAATCATGCTCAAATATAGAATCCAGGGATAGTGCACACTCCTGATAATGCTCACTATTACTGGCAAACGCTCATTTGAAATGACACCCTGTCCCTACGTTTAGGTATATCTAGAAGGGCAATTGTAATTACCCTAATATTTGCTATTTTCCCACGTTTGCCTTTGAAAATTGCCCTGTAATGCCCACATTGACTGTCCTGTTCCTTCCAGCGAGTCAGAGATTTGGAAGCTGTGGACCAAGCTGAGACATGATGAGCCTTTCTTGCTTGGTAACTTGGAGGAATTCCTGGCCAAAGTGACGAATGAAATCAAAGAGGCGCGGAGAGAGAAAGAGGCCCTGGAGCTGACCCTGAAAAAGTGAGTTCTGCGGCACCCCTGGGCCTGAAAGACTTCCTTTCTAACCTCTAAAGGTCAGCGACCTGTATCGTTACTGCTCCTTTTAGCTAGTGGAGATTCTCCTTTCAACTTTACCAGCTTTCTGACTAATTAAAAGCTTTTACACCAATGGGTGAAGCTAATAAAACAGAGTATCAGAGGAAGAACTCATAAGAACATAAGAATAGCCGTATTAGGACAGACCAATGGTCCATCCAGCCCAGTATCCTACTTCCAGCAGTGGCCAATCCAGGTCAGAAGTACCTGGCAGAAACCCACTTAGTAGCACCATTCCATGCTACCAATCCCAGGGCAAGCAATGGCTTCTCCCATGTCCATCTCAATAACAGACTATGGACTTTTCCTCCAGGAACTTGTCCAAACCATTTTTAAACCCAGATACGCTAACTGCTGTTACCACATCCTCCGGCGATGAGTTCCAGAGCTTAACTATTCTTTGAGTGAAAAAATATTTATTCCTATTTGTTTTAACAGTATTTCCATGTAATTTTGTGGACTGTTCCCTGGTCTTTGTACTTTCTGAATGAGTGAAAAATCGATTCACTCCACCCGCTCCACACCACTCAGGATTTTGTAGACCTCAATCACATCCCCCCTCAGCTGTTTTTTTTCCAAGCTGAAGAGCCCTAACCTCTTTAGCCTTTCCTCATATGGGAGCAGTTCCATCCCCTCTATCATTCTGGTCGCTCTTCTTTGAACCTTTTCTAATTCCGCAAAGCAGTGGCTTAGGAAGGGGGGGGGCGGTCCGCCCCGGGTGCACGCGCTGGGGGGGGGGGGGGTGTCGGCTCGCTGGTTCCCTGCTCTTTCTGCCCTGGAACAGGTTACTTCCTGTTCCGGGGCAGAGAAAGCAGGGAAGCAGCAGAGCCGACGCAGCTCCCAGTGACGTGCACTGGGGGTGGATCGGCCCTCCCGCCTGCCCCCCTGCTGCAAGGTAGGGTGCGTTTCGGGGGGGGGGGAGGGTGCTTCGGAGGGGGGGTGCCGTGCCCTGCACCGGGGGGGGGGGGGGTGCGCAGCGGCGACCCGCCCCGGGTGTCAGGCACCCTCGCTACGGCACTGCCGCAAAGAAATTAAAAAAAAACCACACATTGTCATATTAAAATTGAGTTTCTCTTTTTGCTTCCAACAGGAGAATAGCAGAGCACAATGAAGAAGTAAAGCAGCTGTATGAAGAAATGCAAGAGCAGCTAAATCAGGAAAGAGAGAGAATGCGGAATGAGGCAGGTGCAGAGGAGCAGCTCATTTCTCACACAAAGTGTCTGAGAGGGGCCTGTTCTTCCTTCAGATCCAGGGGCATAAGTTCCCCAAGTGACAAATGTGAGAAAAATCCTGGAAGCATGTGCAGTGGCCCCTCCCCCCCCCCCCCCCCCCCCCCCACACACACACATACACTGCTCTGTGGCCCTCTTGGACAGCAGGGGCTGCTTGGGCAGAATTTATGCTAGGGTTCAGATCTCTCAGATCAGCTTGGGTGTGTCTGGTATTCTTTACACCTTCCAGGCCCTCCAGCCTCTTTGTCTGTGTCTCCTCGTGGGTCTGTCATCTTTAGAGGTGTGCTGCTCCTTTCGAGTGCCTTGTCTTCTTGAGTCCATTGGCTCCCGGACCCCCTGATCTCCTCATGCTCCTTGCTCAGGCTTCATCACTCCTTCCTCTTTGCTACCTCATAGTCTTTTCCTTCACAGGTTCCTCAAGGTGTGGCTAAACTAGGCGGAGCTAAATCCAGTCCTTCCCCTAAACCCTGAGCTCCGCCCCTTTTTGTTCCTCTTTTTTTTTTTTCCCTTTCTACAACTTTATTTGTACCTTTTCCCTCTTCTTCTCTGGAAATCTTTGTCTTTATGGCCTGCCTGTCTGTCTGTATCCATTCTGTCACCTGGTCTTATTCCAAAATGACTTTTGCCTGTTCTGTGGCTATTGGGAAACCTCTGTTTTTGTTGACGGCACAGGACAATGCAAGAAACGGAATCAAAGCACATTTTTACTCAGAGCCAGTGAGAATGCAGAGGGACCAGCAGTCCTCACTGGCCTCATAATCAGCCAGGTGACTAGAAAAGCCAGATACTTACAGACCCAATTTTTTAAACTTGGAATAAAACAAAAATATTTGCTATAAAGCTACCGAAACCCTCCCCAAGAAGAATGCCAACCCTAAGGCTTTACCACTCACAGCTAAAGATCCTCTGTGCTCATCCCAGCCTTTGCCCCTCATTTGCCGAAAGCACATTTAGTTTTAACCAAAGAGGGGTCATTGCAGCAAGGGGACCTCACTCTACTGGTCTATCTTTTTACACCTAGAGCGATGCCAGGAGCAGCATACTAAGCCAAGAGATGAGGAAGGCGCTGGACACCAAGGACAAGGAAGTCCGCCAGTTGGTGCTTGTCCAGAATGAGGTGAGCCTGGGACTCCAGGACCGATAGCAAAGACCATTAATAAGTATTGGGTCTGGCATGCAGTGTTAGCAGGAGGCGCCACCTCATCTGAGGTCGTCCAAATAGGCTCATCCAGTGCTGATGTTTTTCCCACCTGCATGCGTGGAGTTGTAGGTCTGATTCTTTTTTATAGACTAAGTTCTGGGAGGAGCAGAACTGCAACTCCCTGCATGCAATGGGGCAGAACCTGGATAAGGATCTTCCTGTTCTCTGAACTCAGGGTGAAGTATTAACCCCTATTTAACAGTGCACAGAACAGAAGTGGGACTAGGGTTACCATATTTGGTTCCCCCAAAAAGAGGACACATGCCACGCTCCCACCACACCTCCGCCCCCACCCGCCCCCTTTCACACCCGCACCCTGCCCCCTGTCACATATCACCACACCCCTTTCACCACCACCACCCCGTCACAACCCCCTAAGGGTAGGGTTACCAAATGTCCGGATTTACCCGGACATGTCCTCTTTTTGAGGACATGTCCGGGCAACCGGGCGGGTTTTGCCAATCTGCCCGTTTGTCCGGATTTCTGGACAAACGGGCAGATTGCTAGCCTCCCCTCCCCTTAGTTACTACTTCCCTGGTGGTCTAGTGACCTCTTCCACCTTCGGGGCAGGAAAGAGCCCCCTCTTTCCTGCCTGGAGCGCTGCCCTGCATACATCCTTCCTGTTGGTGATCTCGGCGCTAATTCAAAATGGCCACCGAGAGTTGACTTGACCACGCGAGACTTCAACTCTCGGCGGCCATTTTGAATCGGCGCCAAGATCTGCAACAGGAAGGATGCATGCAAGGCAGCACTCCGGGCAGGAAAGAGGGGGCTCTTTCCTGCCCTGAAGGCGGAAGAGGTCACTAGACCAGGTAAGGGAAGTGGGGTGACGGGGTGTGTGACTAGGTGGTTTCCAATTAAGAACATACACAATCAAAAATACTAAAGCATTCCAAGCATAGGGAGAGGCGAGGCAGAAAGGGTGGAGCCTGGAGTTGGCGGTGGTGGAGAAGGGTACCGAGAGGAGGGATTTGTCCTGTGAGCGGAGGTTTCGGGTAGGAACGTAAGGGGAGATGAGGGTAGAGAGGTAATGAGGGGCTGCAGATCAGATCATTTCAATAAAATGCAGTTCAGAATCTTAATTACTAATCAATCATTTGTATGTCTCATTATTACACTGGAATCTCGTGGATCATTATTTAATTGCATGTTATTGGTTATGCTGATAAGTTTTAGTGTAAATGTTTTTATGTGCTCCGCCTTGTAAAGGGAAGAATATAAATAAACGATAAACTATAATCTTTCCTCTTCTAAGCTGGAGGCACAGCTTCACGGGCTACGGAGCAAGCAGCATGTGACCAGTACGGAGAATGCCCAGCTGAAACGCACCAACCAAGACCTGGCACAGCAGCTGGAAGGCATCCGAGAGCAGCTGGTGGAGGCTCAGCAACGTCTGGTTGTGATAAGAAAAGAAGTGAGCCCACAGACCAAGGAAGAGAAGAGGTAAGAGGTTCTCCCCTCTCCGCTGGGGAGCTACAGATTATGAAGGACAGGCTGAGTCAGACCTAGAATAGCCATACTGGGTCAGACCAAATGTAGAGCTTCCTTACCCCTTGGGGACTTGATTTGAGTTCCACATTAGGGGCTGGAGACCCCTACGAGTGCAACTTTATCAGTGTTATAGGCATCTGCCTAGGTGGACTGTCTGTCCAATTTACACTTTAAAATTCTGCCCCTGAAGCAGGCACTATAAGTACATAAGTAATGCCACACTGGGAAAAGGCCAAGGGTCCATCGAGCCCAGCATCCTGTCCACGACAGCGGCCAATCCAGGCCAAGGGCACCTGGCAAGCTTCCCAAACGTACAAACATTCTAAACATGTTATTCCTGGGATTTTGGATTTTTCCCAAGTCCATTTAGTAGCGGTTTATGGACTTGTCCTTTAGGAAACTGTCTAACCCCTTTTTAAACTCTGCCTAGCTAACCGCCTTCACCACGTTCTCCGGCAACGAATTCCAGAGTTTAATTAGGCGTTGGGTGAAGAAAAATTTTCTCCGATTTGTTTTAAATTTACTACACTGTAGTTTAATCGCATGCCCCCTAGTCCTAGTATTTTTGGAAAGCGTGAACAGACGCTTCACATCCACCTGTTCCACTCCACTCATTATTTTATATACCTCTATCATGTCTCCCCTCAGCCGTCTCTTCTCCAAGATGAAAAGCCCTAGCCTCCTTAGTCTTTCTTCATAGGGAAGTCGTCCCATCCCCGCTATCATTTTAGTCACCCTTCGCTGTCGAAACATGCTGGGTTGATGGGCTAGTATAAAAGTGTTTTTGACTCGAAATTCCCACTTATTATAAGGTTGTTTCTGAATTTATTAAAGGATTCTAATAAAGAGCTACTGGATCATCATTGCTGCTTTAGGTTTGTGATACAATTGGATTGCAGAGTACCTGGATCTCTCTTTTTTTTCTATGCCATATTGACAGTGACAGTGAGCCATGTGGAAGTCTTTCTTTGATAGATGCATGAGCAAAACAGATCAACCAGTGTATAATAAAAATGATACAGTCCAGGGGGTAGCTACAGGTGGGCCTGGGTGGGCTCAGGCCCACCCAATCAGAGTTCAGGCCCACCCAGTTTCTCTTGATGCTCCAATCGGGATTCGGCGTAGTCTTGGTTCCAGTCCAAGCAACAGGCAGCTCTCAGTTCTATATTTTGAAATGTTTTGTTTCAAGGATATATGCCATTGCTGTTATATTGCAGGATCCTGTCATGAGATGTTTTCCATTATTGCAGACTTAAGTCTGGTCAAGTTTAAGATATGGGATAATGTAACTGTATGTATGTGGTTTATATTGATGCAGACTACTTACAATTCCATCATCAAGTGCATTCTAAGGCATTATTTTGTAGTGTCCCAAGAAACACTACTCATATGCACAGTGCCCACCCATATTAGTTCTGGGCCCACCCAAAATGTTGGGTCTGGCTACACCACTGATACAGTCTGTGTTTTGACCTGAACCTGTGCTGACTGTTTTTACTTAAATGTACAATTAATGTACGGGGAAGGGACAAATGTACCCAGGTAAAATGATTCTCCTCTGGCCTGTTAAAATGCGTGCACAACCTTGTCCTTTTAATTAGATTAGAAAGAAAGGTCCTTGGGAAACAGAAGTTTCAGCTCGATGCATCCGCAGGGGCAGATACTAGATGGAAACCATGGTTTTCTTCACAGGTAGAACTAAAAGATGAGCGGAGTGGGTCTTGCATTGGACTTAGAGTTCCCTAAGAAAAGCCGGACTAGAAAACCCTAAATCCCTGATGATCTGGAGCCCTCTGGTAAACTCAAAGCGGGTACTTCCTGTTCCGGGGCAGAGGGAGCATGGAAACGAAGAGCCGACAGGTGCGCGACACCCCCCCCCCCAGCGGCGTGCACCCGGGGGGGGGGGTTCTTTCACCAGGGGGTCGTGCTGCACCCGGGGGGGTTATTTCGCCGGGGGGGTCGCGCTGTTCCGGGTGGGGGTGATGCACCCGGGGGGGCGGGGTGCATCGGCGATCCGCCCCGGGTGTCAGCGCCCCTAGGAACGCCACTGACTCTTGCCCAGCTAAATAACACTGAGCGGGTCAGGAGCAGATATTCAGTGACTCTTAACCAGAGGGAGACTTTAAATATCTGCTCTGTTCTGACCACTGTGGCACTCTTCGGTTAGTACTGGGGTGATCAGGGGATGGAGTCGGAGCAGCCTAGAAGTTATCCGGACACTCGCTACCCAGTGCAGGTGCTCAGATAACTATGCAGACAAGTGGGACCAAATAAAACACAGTCTTAACGATGCTTGGTTAGCATTTGCATTGCATATCAGCTAGACCTGGATAACTTCCGGAGCCCATGAAATTCCTGGATATTCAGTACTGGTACCAGGATTAGGTTTGGCTGTGAATACCTGAGTCTAATTCAGCTCATGACATCAACTCTTTAAAAACCACTAACTGCTGTAGGCTGAATATTGACCAGTGAGGATCTGCATGGAATAACATTATATTATTATTATTATTAGCATTTGTATAGCGCTACCAGATGCATGCAGCACTGAACACCTGATACAAAGAGAGACAGTCCCTGCTCAAAAGAGCTTACAATCTAAATAATACAGACAGACGAGACAGTTACGGGTGAGGGAAGTAATGGGAGCTAAAAGGTAGCAGTGAAAAGGTGGGTTTTCAGCATGGATTTGAAAACAGGAAGAGATGGAGCTAGACGTATAGGTCCAGGAAGTCTATTCCAGGCATAAGGTGCCGCGAGACAAAAAGGAGCGAAGCCTGGAGTTAGCAGTGGAGGAGAAGGGGGACGACAAGAGAGATTTGTCCAGTGAGCGGAGTTCATGGGGAGGAATGTAGGGAGAGATGAGAGTGGAGAGGTAATGGGGGGCTGCAGAGTATTTTAGAGCCTGCAAAATGCTGTTATTCTTTCCTTTCTTTAATTGGCGTTCTTTTATATTGATAGTTTTTTGTATTTTATTTTGTGTTTTTATTGTATTATTGTAAACTGCTTTGACTTTGTTTGGCATAACAACGGTATATCAAGCCGGAAAAAACAAACATAAATGGTTTCAGCATGCACTAAAATCAAACAAAACACTGAAACGAAATTTAGATGATTTTTTGTGTGTTGTTTCATCCTGGAAATGACACAAAATGAAGGAACATATTTCTGAGTTGTTCGTTGTCATTTTAAAAGAGCAGATCATCCCTAGTTCCTGGAGGCTGTAAAACTTCCAATTCCCTGCTCACGGTGCATTGATACATCTCTCTTTCCAGGGACAAAAATCCTTCTGAGGAGACCAGGGAAGGTTCAGCCCCACAGGTACGTTGCATATTGGGATCAAAATATATTTTTCAAGTGTTTAGTGGGTAAATGTAATCCAGAATTCATAATGGGGTTTGATACTGCGAGATCTAATCATCTTGAGTGACCAGGTGATTATAGTAACATCACATTGCATAGCATTCAGGTGATTTTTAGCTTCAGGAACCATTTCCAGGGCATGGACAGTCATTGAGAAGGAGCTCCTTTAGGAGAAAATGAGAAAGGGTGAGCAGACCTGCAAAGCTGGTGAAAGGCTGGATTTAGCTCTAGCTTTAGTGCTAAGGGTAAGGTAAAAGCAAGCATTATTACCATAGAAAGCGTCCAAGACAAGAATTCCTATGAAAAAAAGGCTTACAAGAACAAGAAAAGACAGGAGTCTGGACAAAATGTGGCACAAGAGCAGGAACTGTACAAGAAACCGGAACAAGATGCAAGGCAGGGAACAGGTCAGACAGGAATGTGACAGACCCAACAGTGAGCCAGCCCGCAGGCAGGGCAGATAAACCCACCAGGCCTCCAGCTTTCTTGACTGGCCCCAACAAGACAAGACAAACCCAGACAACCCAAGACAGACAAGGCACAGGAACATTCATACCCAACAGACAGACAATGACAAGACACTAGAGTGTGCACCCATCCAAGACAGGAACATAAGGGAAGAGAAAAGCTCCTGAAGGAGAGGAGGCTCATGCCCAGCATGGCACAAATCTAACCCTGTGCCATGCCTTACAGATACTGTAATTATAATGATCTGTCGGTTCAGTAAACAGACACACAGGAAAAAGGGTCATGGATTTGATATATTATCTTTCTGTGGTACAAACAAAGTGGTTTACGTATATTATATTCAAATACTTTCTCTGACCCTAGAGGACTTACAATCTAAGTGATATCAAGGAGTATCTCTCTTCCAAAGACATCAGGCATTTCAGCTCCCACATGTACTGGTTAAGAAGAGCACTCATACAGTCCCCTTCTTTCCAAAACTATTCCCTACAAGAGTCTTTCTTTCCCAAAACCTCATATGTGTCTTGTCTGCATGTGTTGGCTAGCTTGAAAGCTACATCAAGGAGGGCTTTGTCTCCAGAGATGCCAAAGGCGGCCCATCCCAAAGCTGGAGATTTACCATCGCTATATTGGAGATTGAAGGCCAATGAGTGAATTTTTTCTCACTGGCCCCAGCATTTTGGTATCTCTTCCTCATCTCTCCTCCTAGCATCTTGGCATCTCTTCTTCTCCCTCCCCCACCATTTTGGCATATCTTCCCCCCCCCCCAGCACCTTGGCATATCTTCTTATCCCCCCCCCCCCCCACACACACACACACACACCATCATGGCATCTCTTTCTCTCTCTCTCCTCTCACCATCTTGTCATCTCTCCCTCTGTCCCCTCCAGTGTCTCACTTTCTCTTCTGCTCCCCGCCCCTGTGATCGTCCAACCTTAATTTTGGTCCATAGCACTGAAGAGACACAGCTTTTTGCTCACCCGGCATCTTCCCTCTGCTGTGCCCCGCCTCAGAAACTGGAAGTAGCATCAGAGGCGCAGAAGAAAGACCCAACGCTGGCTGTGAGCCTTGTCTCTGCAGCACTACTGCCACAAAGACTGGAGGACCACGGGGGCAGGGGATGCAGAATGTGAGAGATGCCAAGCTGTGGGAGCACTAGGGGAAGGAAACTGAAGAGAGCCAGAGGGAGTCAGTGCATGAGATCGGGCCACTTGAACAGGTGAGCTGGAGAAGGGGCCCGAATGCATTTGACTTGGCATGTCTCTGTCTCTACTCTGAGTACCTGTGTTTCTAGGAGCGCTGTAACATCGACACATATTCACCTCTGTGTAGGGAGCTTTTAGGAGGCAGGATGAATACACAAAATCCCATCAATCCTGGGCTTGTCTTGTCACCCTGTGACATGGGCATAAGTACATTTTGCGGTATTATCTGACAACAAAGTACATGGGTCATCGAATAATTCCCATATATTTCCTTTCAGTTGATGTCTCAGCAAGATGAAGTACTGAGTCTGGAACTAGAACCGGAGCAGAAAGTGGACCCGGTGCCAAACAATACGGTACCAGACACGGTCTCTCATGTGTAAGCACTTCAGCTTAGCACTTCCTCATTAACAGATTCTATTTACCAGTTGGCACTTACTGCCGAGATGCTGGACCAGCCTGGGAAACACAGTTCAAGTGCACCAGTTGCCTTTGGGGAGTGATCAAGTCAGGGGCGTAGCTATGGGGGGCCTGGGCCCCCTCAAATTTCATCTGGGCCCCTGGTTTGGCTGGCGGGGGTCCCCAATCCCCGTCAGCCGAAGCCTTCTTCAGCGCCGGCCTCCAGTGCAGCCGTGTTCGCTGCCCTGCTTATCTTTCTTCTTGCTCCTCCTGTGCACGCTGATGCTCCGCGTCAAGAAGAAAGAAGAGCAGGGCAGCAAACATGGCTATGCTGGAGACCAGCGCTGCAGAAGGCTTCGGCTGGCGGGAGTTGGGGACCCCCACTAGCAAAGGTATTTGTTTATGAGGGGGAAGCGGCAAGGAGGGAAGGGAGGCGAGGCGGTGGGAGGGGTGGGGGGTGAGGCGAAGTGAGGCAGTGGGGGGGGGGGGGGGGGGGGGCAGCACTCAAAATGTGCCCCCAACCTCTGGCTCTGGCTTCCTCCCACCGTGAGGTCTGGCTACGCCCCTGGATCAAGATACAATACTGTGGTCCCAATGCTCAAAGCTTCGGTGCTAAAGCCAACAGCGCCCGTCTCCCTACTGCAGGAACAGTGAAGAAAAATAACTATCCAATGCTCAAAGCTAATGGCACTGAAATGATATACGTGCTGTGCAGGGATGCCGAGAGACTGGGCCTGGCCCCCCCCCCCCCCCCCGAGGTCGCCGCCGCTGCCGCCGCAGTCCCCAGTCTCCACCCGCCCACCCACGGCCCCGTCAACAGCCCCCTCTGTCTGCCACTGAGCCAGGCCCCCTGCATTCAAATCACAGCGCCTCACCTCCGTGTGAAAGCGCAGCAGCGGTAGATCGCCTCCCTTCAGGCCTTCCCTCCCTGTGTCCTGCCCTCGCAGAAGTTACATCAGACAAGAACAGGACACAGGGAGGGAAGGCCCAAAGGGAGGTGATCTGCCGCTGCTGCGCTTTCACACGGAGGTGAGGCGCTGTGATTTGAATGCAGGGGGCCCGGCCCGGTGGCGGACGGAGGGGGGCTGTCGACGGAGCCGAGGGCGGGCAGGTGAGACCAGGGACTGCGGCGCCAGGTGCCCCTTGGAGGCCCGGGGAATTTTGTCCCCCCTGCCCCCCCCCCTCTCGGCAGCCCTGGCCCTGTGAGATGAAAGTAAGGGGAAGGAACATGCCTGGCACATGGATACAAGAGTTTTGCAGTAAGCTCAGCTCTTGTGCGCATGCCCAGGCAAACCCTGACGTGAGGCACACATCAATGCCATTCATCTGCACCTTTAAATGTAAGGTTTTTCACCTGGAAGGCTTCTATTTAAACGCAGAAAACAGGAGCCAATGTGTGCTTTCACTTTCGGGTTTGCTTGGTCATCACACATATTTGTTTCTCAGTACCAGCGCTTAGAGGCTTGCACAGCTTCCTTCCACTTCTGAAATAAATCAGAACCGGCAGATTTTAAACAAAAAATCTTAAGAAATCCTCTCTTCGACCCCCCCCCCCAGCTCTGAACTGGTGGCAGGTTTCCAGCGGTAAGAACAGGGTTGGTTTGTGTGAACGTTTTGAGGGAATAGCAAATAACCTCGTTAACATCTGTTTAACTACATTCAAATACAATTTGCAGCCATCTTTGGCGTGCACCTTGTTTTCTGCGCTAAACCCCTTTAAACATTCTGCACAGGTTAACTCTAGCCTTGGCTCTAACACCAGTGTTAGGTTTGTTTGTTTTTTTTAAATATATATATATATATATTTGTACCCCATGCTTTCCCACTCATGGCAGGCTCAATGCGGTGGGCAATGGATGGTTAAGTGACTTGTCCAGAGTCACAAGGAGCTGCCTGTGCGGGGAATCAAACTCAGTTCCTCAGGACCAAAGTCCACCACCCTAACCACTAGGCCACTGCTCCACTAGTGCTACTATTTGAGATTCTACATGGAATGTTGCTATTCCACTAGCAACATTCCATGTAGAAGTCGGCCCTTGCAGATCACCAATGTGGCCGCGCAGGCTTCTGCTTCTGTGAGTCTGACGTCCTGCACGTACGTGCAGGACGTCAGACTCACAGAAAAAGAAGCCTGCGCAGCCTTCTACATGGAATGTTGCTAGTGGAATAGCAACATTCCATGTAGAATCTCCAATAGTATCTATTTTATTTTTGTTACATTTGTATCCCGAGCTTTCCCACTCATGGCAGGCTCAATGTGGCTTACATGGGGCAATGGAGGGTTAAGTGACTTGCCCAGAGTCACAAGGAGCTGCCTGTGCCTGAAGTGGGAATCAAACTCAGTTCCTCAGGACCAAAGTCCACCACCCTAACCACTAGACCAAGGTTCTTTTGGGGCCTGTGTAAGGGGGATCTAATTAGCCCTTTCTGACAGAAGTGAATCATGATGAGGCACTTGGGACTGGGGATGGGATGTGGTGGGGCATCAGACCACAAAGAATTTGACACCCATGAAGTGTCTCTGTTACCTCACACCTGTAGGCAGAGGCATTAGATATCGTCAGTGGAGTACTGCAGGGATCGGTCCTAGGGCCGGCTCTTTTTTAACGTCTTTGTGAGCGATATTGCGGAAGGGCTGTCTGGTAAGGTTTGCCTCTTTGCGGATGATACTAAACTCTGCAACAGGGTGGACACCCTGGAGGGTGTGAATGACATGAGGAAGGACCTAGCGAAGCTAGAGGAATAGACCGATATTTGGCAACTAAGGTTTAATCCCAAAAAATGCAGGGTCATGCACTTGGGTTGCAAAAATCTGAGGGAATGGTATAGTATAGGGGGTGAAGTGCTTCAGTGTGCGAAGGAAGAGTGGGACTTGGGGGAGATTGTGTCTGATGACCTTAAAGCTTCCAAACAGGTAGAAAAAGCGACGGCCAAAGCCAGAAGGATGCTTGGGTGCATAAAGAGAGGCATGACCAGCAGGAAAAAGGAGGTGATAGTACAGTTGTATAAGTCTCTGGTGATGCCTCATTTGGAGTACTTTGTGCAGTTCTGGATACCGCACCTACGGAAAGATATAAACAGGATGGAGTCGGTCCAGAGGGCGGCTACGTAATTAGTAAGCGGTCTTGAATACAAAAATTATAGGGACAGGCTTATGAACCTCAACATATATGCTGGAAGAGAGGAGGGAGAGAGGAGACATGATAGAAACATTTAAATATCTCAAGGGCATTTATGTACAGGAAGAGAGCCTTTTTCAAATGAAGGAGAGCTCTGGAATGAGGGGGAATACGACAAAGTTAAGATGGAATAGGCTTAGGAGTAACCTAAGGAAGTATTACTTCACAGAAAGGGTGGTAGAGACGTGGAATGGCCTCCCAGTGGAGATGGTGGAGTCTAGGACTGTTTCAGAATTTAAAAAGGCATGTGATAAGCATGTGGGATCGCTTAGGAACAGGTAGAATTGGGGGTTACAGAGGATGGGTCATATGGCCTTTATCTGCCGTCACGTTTCTATGTTTCTATCTCTGCTCCTGGTTTTATAACATCTCCTGAACCCATCTTGCACATCTGTACATATCACAGCTGCATATTCCTATACATCCAAAGATGTTTGAGTGCATAGGGAGAGGAATGGCCAGTAGGAAAAAGGAGGTGATGTGCCCCATGTATTAGTCTCTGGTGAGACCTCATTTAGAATATTGTGTGCAATTCTGGAGACCTTCAAAAAAATATAAGCAGGATGGAGTTGGTCCAGAGAAAGGCTACTAAAATGCTCAGTGGTCTTTATCATAAAGCACATGGGGACAGACTTTAATTTGTATACTTTGGAATAAAACATGGAAAAGAAAATAAGATGATACCTTTTTTATTGGACATAACTTAATACATTTCTTGATTAGCTTTCGAAGGTTGCCCTTCTTCGTCAGATCGGAAGAAGGGCAACCTTCGAAAGCTAATCAAGAAATGTATTAAGTTATGTCCAATAAAAAAGGTATCATCTTATTTTCTTTTCCATGTTTTATTTTGTTTGATTTCTATTGATAACCTTAAGAGTGGACTAACACGGCTACCACACTCCTCTACTTTGGAAGAAAGGCAGAAGAAGTGAAATATAATAGAAATGTTTTTTTTTTTTTATGTTTTAAGTTTTTTTATTGACAAACATAAAGCATAAAGCCTTCATGAAAAGACAGTTTCTACAGCCGTATACAATTCTCCAATAGTGAACCCTTCAAACAGATCCATTATACAGTCATCAAGTTTTTATATATTCTCCCCCCCTACACGGCACAAATGCACAGGAATCAAGTCTCTTTCTATTGAAAGGAAGCTCTGGAATGAGGGGACTTAGGATGCAAGTGAAAGGGGGCAGACTCAGAAGTAACCTAGGAAAATACTTCTTTATGGAAAGGATGGTAAATGCATGGAATGGCCTCCTGGTGGAGGTGGTGGGGAAGAAGATTGTATCTGAATTTAAGCAAGCTAGGATCTCAAAGGTAGAGGAAGGGATAGCAGATTGCATGGATGGGCAGGCTGGATAGGCTATCTGCCTTCATTTTTCTATGTTTCTATACAGGACACAGGCAACAAAATGGGGTGGGCTCCTTGGAGCCATGGCCCACACAGTATCAGAAACTAGGGAGCTTGAGGCTCAGGGATGGAAGTTGGTTTGTTTGGCCACTCCAACCCAATAGGCATTCCACTGCCCTTGATATATGAACAATTATGCATCCACAGCTTCTGTCTTGTACATAAGTTCATTTGATTATTAATTTCAAAATAAAAATAGCATGTTACACATAATCCACTGGCCTTTGTCTTGCAGTACGCTACCTAACCTTTCCGAGGTTGCTGACGCCAACTCGGCACCGAGAATAAGGGTAATCTCCATCGAAGAGGATCCCCTGCCAGAATTTATGAATGAGGACCATATGGACTTCCAGAACTCTCTGTCACACCCAAGGATACCAAAGATGGAGTCTCTTGCTGAGGAAGCAGAACTGACTGAAATGGATGGTTCTCTAATGCCAGGGACCATGTCTACTCCCACGGTCACAGATACTGAGCAAAACATAAGGCATGCAGATAGTTCAGAACCTGAGATAGAAATCTCCAAGCAGCAAGCTCTTGAATGGTATCCTGCACAAAAAGATATCCTTGATCACAATTCACAGTGGCCTGCTGTTTCCGAACAGGAAGTGGCACAAGGTCATGCCCCCAAAGAGGAACCTATAATGAAGGATGTTCTTATTCCACATACAGAGCAGTCGGCCATTCCAGCAAAGGAAAAACTGCAAAGGGATGCTCTAGAAACAAAGCCAGAGGAGAATTTATTTGAACCCAGAGTACCAGAGGCCTCCACTGCTGGAAATAACTTCGGGAGAAGGGGGTTAGAAGATGATCTTCTCGAAAGAGAGGACAGAAGAGAAGCAGATCTGAAAAGCAATACGTTGGAGGAGGCATCAGAGGAAGAGGCTCAAGAAAAGGAGACTGATCATCCAGCCGTCAGATTAGAGAATGCCCTGGAAGAGGTGGCACCTGAGAAGGACCACAGTAGAGGATCCCATCTGCAAGAGGAGGAGGAACTGCACAGTACTGGAAAACCAGGAGGTGATAGGACTGTTAAACCTGACCCGTCAACAGAAGCCAGGCAAAACCCTGACCATGTCTACAAGGTTTTATTTGTTGGAGATACTAATGTTGGAAAAACATCATTTCTGAACCGATTGCATGATGGTTTATATCGCAGGGACATGACAGCCACCATAGGTAAGACGTTATCCCTTTGCTTTGAGTACTACAAGTAAAGATTTAGGAAGTGCACTAATGTGAGAGCTCCGAACCATGATGGAATTCATTTCAGTCTAATGCCTCTGACCAGAATGTAAACCCTGGTGGCCATTGAAGAGATCTTTGCTCATGTTGTCAGTGATAGGGGAAGGGTCAGTCCTGATAGCATATGCCTGGAATTTGAGATGGTTGGTTGTGGGGCAGAGTTCAGACATAGACTCCCCCCTATTACCACCGGAAACTTTTTCAAGCTGTTTTATGGGGATTTCCCTTGCATGTGCCCTTGTGCATATTAATTGGACCAAAACAAAGCACCATTTAAAATTGTACGTTTTCAAAGCATACATAGGCCCTTTTTTGTAGTGTGACTGGCAGAAGCAGTCAACCCCCGGGACGAGGAGCAAAGGAGGCAAAAGAGCCAAGAGACCCCTTTTAAAACCCAAGTTAGTAAGACAGGGCTCTAAGCTAAGACCAGAAGGAGGAAGTCTTTGGTATCCTTGGTTTAGACTAGAGCCTCCTTGAAGGGTTTTGGAGGCGGCTGATGTAGTGGCTACCGTTCCAGACAGTTTTCTCTCTTTCCCTCTAATTCTCTTTCCTATATGAGAAGTGTGGTTGTTTTCCTTTTCTGCTATTGATGTTGTAAGCTGCTTTGATCTTCACAAATTGAAAGGCGGCATATTCAAAAAAATGAATAAATATAGGCATAAGCATTTTCCCCCGAGATACAAAAAGGGCAACTGAAAGGAGTCAGTTCTGTAAGGGAGTGTAGGCGTACACCTTCCTGTATAGAATATTAACCTAACTGGGTATATAAGCACCTGGCATTTAGCCACAAGCAAGCCCTTATGCCAGTCATAGACAGTGGTGTAGCCACAGGTGGGCCTGGGTGGGCCAGGGCCCACCCACTTAGGGCTCAGGCCCACCCAACAGTAGCACACATTTAGTGGTAGCTGGTGGGGATCCCAAGTTCCGCCAGCTGAAGACTTCCCCCTGATGGTAATGAAAATGCTGTTCTCCACGATACTGGCACCTGCGCACGCTCAGTTTTCAGCGCATCCCTGCTGCAGAATGCCAAGGCCGAAAGAAACATTTTCCCGCCATCTGAGATATTTTTTTGGTGGTGGTGGGGGGGGGGGGGGGGAGAACACTTGGTGCCCACCCACTTCTTGCCTAGGCCCACCCAAAGTACAGCTCTTAAAAGTACTTATTTTTTTTACTACAAAGTAAAAAGTATTCTTAACAAGTTGGACCATAGAATCATAGAATCTAATAAGTTTACAAGCTAACTTCCGGGGGGGGGGGGGGGGTCACACAAGGTCCTTCCTACAAATGAACATTGCAGCGGGCAGAAGAACATTAATACAATTATAACTATTAGAAAACAAAACAAGCTAGATTAGTACAGATCAGTCCTACACAGCCACTTAATGCTAACAGAATATCCAGCCTTTTTCACACATAAGTAGAAGTAGCCCCTCATGAAGTATAGAATAAGAACCACAAACTAAAAATAGAAATATGTAGACAAAAATTAAACTGAACCCCCAAGAAGTCATACTGCATTCAGTGCAAAACCAAAGAAACAGAAACAATGATATGTCCCTTTGTACCATGCAAAATATAAAGAGAGCAGATGTAAATTTCAAAAACATACGTATTCCAATTGCTGCATTAAAAATTAACAAAATAAAACAGAAAATAAGGTGATACATTTTTATCGAGCTAAGTTATTACCTTTTTTGACTAGGTTTTGGAGGGGACAAGCATACTATTACAGCAGTATACTGTCCCAACCTGAAGAAGTAGGTTTTGGCCTCCGAAAGTTAGTCAAAAAATGTATATAGTTCAATATAACATAGTAACATAGTAACATAGTAGATGACGGCAGAAAAAGACCTGCACGGTCCATCTAGTCTGCCCACGATAAACTCTGGCACAGACCCCGTATAAGTCTGCCCTCCCCTATCCTAGCCTCTCAACCACCAACCCCTCTTCCCCCCCCCCCCCCCCCCCCCCCCGCCACCCAATTTAGCTAAGCTTCTGTGTCACCTTATTTTTTTTCTTTTATTTGTATTTATTAACTTTTAAAGTGGGCTAACACGGCTACCGCATTAGTTAATCCTAAATTAAAAATAAAATTCTTTCTTCAACCTTTGCTGTCTGGCCATTTAATTTTTCGAATTGTGTTGGTCCCAGTGTCTGCTTCTTCTTTTAACTCTCTTTCCAAGGGTCTCCTGTCCATATATCATTTGTTCTCGTCTTCTGCCTTCTTCACCTTTTTCACTACAACCTGCTCCAACACTGATCTATTCCAGCTATTGAGCCGGGGGGGGGGGGGGGGGCGGTGGGGGCGGTCCGCCCCGGGTGCACGCCGCTGGGGGGGTGCTGCGCGCCGGTCAGCTTCGTTCGTTTCCATGCTCCCTCTGCCCCGGAACAGGAAGTAACCTGTTCCGGGGCAGAGGGAGCATGGAAATGAACTAAGCTGACCAGTGCGTGGCACCCCCCAGCGGCGTACACCCAGGGGGGGTTCTTTCGCCGGGGTGGGGGGTGTCCTTTCGCCGGGGGGGGGCGCTGCTCCTGGGGGGTGGGGCGCATCGGCGATCCACCCCGGGTGTCAGCCCCCCTAGGAACGCCACTGTATTGAGCAAACCCTTTGACTGTGTCCAGGGAGGAGTAATTTCTATTGGGTTTAGCATCCCCAATCATTTTGAAAAGTTGACTCCTTTGTCCCCACCTATCCAGTCTTGCCCAATTTCCCTATCTCTCCCCATCCCTTTATCTAATATCACCCCATCTCTCTCTGTCATTCTTTCTCCTTTCCTCTCTCCCTCTCCTCCCATCCAGTCTTGCCCAATTTCTCTCCCCCCCCCCCCCAGTCCATGGCCTCACAATCTGAGTTTTGTACTGGGGGGTGATTTATTTATTTATTGCATTTGTATCCCACATTTTCCCACCTATTTGCAGGCTCAATGTGGCTTACAGAGTTTTGTTATGACATTGTCATTCCGAGGTATCAGATACAATTAGTAATGTACAGAGAATAAGTGATGGGAGGCTTAAGGGGTCCTTTTACTAAGCCGCAGTAAAAAGTGGCCTGCGGCAGTGTAGGCGTGTATATTGGGCACAGGCCGAGCCAGTTTTTACCGCACCTACAAAAAAACATTGCTGTTTTTTTTTTTTTAATGGGACGGGAAAAGGGCCTGCGGTAAAAATGAAACCAGCGCGTGCCCAAAACCAGCCTGAGCCCATAATGCCACCCGTTGATCTAGCGGTAAAGGCTCGCATGCTACGTGCGTGGTGACGGGTTGGTGCGTGCTGTGCCAGTTAACCCCTGGAACTGGCGCGCATAGGAAGAAACAAATAAATAATTCATCCGGGTGTTAACGGGCTGGCTCCAAATCTGAAATTACTGCCAGGAGGGCGGGCCGGCCTGGCGGTAGCATGCGCTGCACACGCGTAGAGCCTCCCGCGGCTCAGTACAAGGGCCCCTAAGAGATTTATCCCGGATCAAAAGGAGCAACAGCAGGAACTGAACCCAGTTCTCCAGGTTCACAGCCCACTACGCTAACCAGTGGGCTACGCCTCCCACTCCAGGGGCGTAGCCAGACAACAGATTTTGGGTGGGCCAAGGCAAGAAGTGGGGTGGGCATCAAGTGTTCTCCCCTTCACTCAGCACAAAAAAAAATCTCAGCTGGTGGGAAAACGCTTCTTTCCACCTTAGTAGTCGGCAGCAGGCACGCACCGAAAACTGAGCATGTGCAGGTGCCAGTATCATGGAGAATAGTGTTTTCATTACCATCAGGGGGAAGTCTTCAGCTGGCGGAGCTTGGGATCCCCACCAGCTACCACTAAACGTGTGCTACTGTTGGGTGGGCCTGAGCCTTAATTGGGTGGGCCCCGGCCCACGCAGGCCCACTTATGGCTACACCACTGCTCCACTCTAGATGGAAGATGCAATAGTAGAAAAGTATATGAGAGGGGATTGAGGCATCGCCCCTAACTGCTAATTTTTCTCCCTGGATGTTGTCTTGACTTAAATCCACCATTGAATAAAATCACCTTATATTTTTTTTTAAGATATTTTAAATTCATTATGATCTGAAAAATTAAAGCAAGACCAGAAATGACTTCAGATATTCCCTGTCCCTTAGGGCTGGATTACCGGATCAAAACCCTCACTGTGGATGACAAGAGCTTTGCCCTACAGCTGTGGGACACAGCTGGGCAAGAAAGGTACAATGCACAGGGAAATCTGTCAGCCCACAGGGAAATTGTAGATGTCATCATGGTCCAAATGAGAACCTTCATTCCACCCTTCAGCATGCTGCTGTAGTACTTGAATTGGGGCAGGGGCATAGCCAGACACCCAATTTTGGGTGGGCCTGGGCCCAAGATGGGTGGGCAGAAGAACTCCACCTTGTCCCACAAATGATTTGGTCTCTCCCTCTCTCACCTGCATGCCATATGGTCTCTCAAACATCCCCCCTCCCCCGTATACCTTTTAAATAGCAGATGTTCACTTTCAGCGAGCAGCAACAAATACACACTGCTCATGTTGGCCCCACAGCCTTCCCTCCGATACAACTTCCTGTTTCCGCATAGGCGGCAGCGTTGCCAGGTCTGCGGGTTTGCTTTCCGCGACCCGTTGCGGGCAATTTTTGCCAGCTGCGGGAAATTGGGCGGCTTTTAAAAAGCCACGTTGCGGATTGGGCGGTTTTCTGGGGCTTCTATTGGTCCAATTTGGTCCATTAGAAGCCCCGCAGAGGCTGGGTTAACGACGTTGGGGGCGGGGTTAGTGACGTTGACGGCTACGTCAGGGGCGGGGTTAATGATGTCGGAGGGTACGTAGGGGCGGGGTTAAAGACGTTGGAGGCGGGGTTGATGACGTCGGGGGCGGGGTTTACCTTTGTGCGGGTTTTGGGCTCGTTTTGGGTGGGGAAAATTTTTTCAACCTGGCAACCTTGATAGGCAGGAATACATCAGAGGGAAGGCTGTGGGGCTGGTGCGAGTAGTATGTATCAGTCTCTGCTCGCTGCAGGTGAAGATCTGCTACTTACAAGGTATGCAGGAGGGACAGTTGTTGGGAGTTTTCGGCTGGTGGGGCTTGGGGAATCCCTGTCAGCCACATCATAGATATGCTGCTACTGGGTGGGCCTGAGCCCAAAGTGGGTGGGCCCCGGGCCCACCCTTGGCTATGCCACTGAATGGGGGGGGATAGACAGGCATGAGTGGGAGTTAAGCACAAGGATGGGAGGGACAGGTATGGAGAGAGTTAAGCACAAGGTTAGGGAACAGGCATGGAAGGAATTAAGCAGAAGGCTGGGGGGGGGGCAGGGATGGGGGAGTTAAGCATTAGCTTGTTCCTGTGGTGGCCACTGGTATTCTGAAAATCTATCTGCAGCAAAAGTGAGACAGCAACTTTGTGCACGTTTCATCCCTGCAGATTTTTCACGAACCCCATTCGTCATAGCAAGGTTTTCTTAAAATGTACAGGCCAGCCATCTCTCTGTTATCTGGAGAAGATTGTCAGTAAAGTTCCATGGTGTTTTGTCAAATTCTGAAGTGTTT
The DNA here is from genome assembly GCF_901765095.1 of Microcaecilia unicolor. Taxonomy (NCBI): domain Eukaryota; kingdom Metazoa; phylum Chordata; class Amphibia; order Gymnophiona; family Siphonopidae; genus Microcaecilia; species Microcaecilia unicolor. Next base: position 18,838,911 of record NC_044042.1, read on the forward strand.
GCACGGTTTTTTTCCCCCAGGAGGTTTGTAGTAAAAATTTGGGGGCTGATATTCAAAGGTAGCACTAACAGAAAGTGCCACTGAATTTGTCCTCTGACCACCCTGGCACTACCTGGCTAGTGCAGGGCTGCCGAGAGGGGGGGAGGCAGGGTGAGGGCAAGATTTCCTGGGTCCAGACTCCAAGAGGGGGCCCAGCAAGGCTTCTGGTGACAAGCAGGCAGAAAAAGGCTCAGGCTGCATTGGTCTCCTGCTCGTGTGTGCCAACCAGGACCCGGGTTAGTGCATTAATGTGTTAAGTTTTCTCTGCTGCCAAAGGTCCTTCTTCCTGCCTCATCCCACCTCCACCATGTGAGCGGACAGTAAACATGATTAGCTATCCAGTTCGGGGTCTGAATCTGGCCACTAACCAGATAGCACTTCTGCGTCAGTGCTGAAAGCAGATACTGAATGCTGGCCGATATCCAGGGACCGGCACCGAATATCCAGTTTAATTTTAACCGTGGCATTTTACTTAACTGATGACTGCTGCCGTGAAATACCGGAACCTCAGTCTGTAGATCAGACCTTACAGGTTCCCATGGAATCTTGTTCAGTTCTTAAGGGGTTTATTTTCAAGTAGGCCACATAGTTGTAAGGTCTGTAGTAATTGCTCACATGCACGCTTTTTGCTCATTTTTAAAGAGAAACAAAGCAGATAATTTCCCTGTGAAAATGAGGGTGCAGAATGTGTGCTGAAAGTAGCCACATCCTTTGTGTGTGCTTTTTGTGTGAGCAGCTGCAAGGGAGAAGAATAGCACACACAGTTGTGAAAATGTCACACACCTGTGCAGTGGCGTTCCGTGGTTGGCTGACACCCGGGGCGGATCGCCGCTGCGCACACCCCCCCTCGGGTGCAGTGCAACATGGCGCCCCCCGGCGTGACACGGCACCCTCCCTGGCGTGAACCCCCCGGCGCAACGCCTCTCACTCCCCCCCCCCCCCGACAGTCCCCACCTGCCTACCAACTGAGCGCCTTTCACTCCCCCCCACCCGACAGTCCCCACCTGCCTACCAGCTGAGCTCCGTGCACCCGGCACCTCGAATCTGCAGCGCTGCTGACTGTAAAAGAAGAAAATTGTCTCGTCGTTGGCCCTTCCCTCACACTGTGTCCCGCCCTCTGATGTAACTTCCTATTTCCTCGAGGGTGGGACACAGTGAGGAAAGGGCCAATGACGAGACAATTTTTTTCTTTTACAGTCAGCAGTGCTGCAGATTCGAGGTGCCGGGTGCATGGAGCTCAGCTGGTAGGCAGATGGGGACTGTCGGATGGGAGGGAGTGAGAGGCGCTGCGCCGGGGGGGGGGGGGGGGGCCACGCCGGGGGGGGGTGGACGGAGCACCCCCATCACTCGTTGACACCCAAGGCGGACCTGTGTGGTGTTTCCCTCTTCACAGCCTGGCTAAAAGGACACACGCTGTGAAAACCTGTGCATTCTTCGGCTGAGGGCAATTTTCAGCCACTTTATCCAAGTAAACAAGAAACTGTCCTCCACATCTCTAGTCATCAGCCCAAGAGTAGAGGTGCCTGGATTTTTATTTCTATTTTTTTATTTAAAATAATTTCTACTCTGCTGCTTTCTTTATGAACTATTGGAATTTGCTGCTTAACTTGGTTTTTAAATGGCCTAACTCATTATTGTTTTGGGGGTGTGAATTGAAAACAGTTTTGGCTTGGGGTTTTTTTTTTTCATTTAAGTTTTTTTTTCCATTTCATTTTAGCATTTCAGCATACGCTTAAAACCATTTTACACAACCTAAAATGATACAATGAAGCTTTTTTGGTGCTGTTTCGGAGGGGAAACGATATGAAACAAGAAATGTTGTTCCCCCTCGATGTTCAAAAGCATTTAATTGGCCAGGATTGGCACCTGACTGTTTAAATGCCCCATAACCGGCTATCCAGCGATATTCGAGGGGGGGGGGGGGGGAATAGCCAGGTATCTCCTGCTGAATATCACCAGTTAGTGGCTAGCTGATAGCTGGTTTTATTGGCTGACATAACCAGCTATCCGCTGATGTTCAGCCCCACTTTAGCGGCTATATTTGGCCATGTAAATATGTTGGATATCTTTGGCCAGTTAGAAGATAATCAGCTACGTCTGAATATCAACTTAGCCGGTTATCTTCTAACCGGCCAAAAATAAAACGGATATTCAATGCCGGTCACCGGAAACAGCCCAGCATTGAATATCCGCAGGGCCGCCGAGAGACTGGGCCGGGCCCCAGCCCTGCTGCCCCCCAGAGGTCACTGCTGCCGCTCTCCCCCTCCACCCCCTCCAAGGTCGCTGCTGCCGCTCCCCCTCCTCCACCCACCCCAAGGTCGCTGCTACCGCTCCCCCTCCTCCACCCACCCCCTCCATCCGCCACTGGGCCAGGCCCCCTGCATTGAAATCATGGCGCCTCGCACCTCCATGTGAAAGCGCTGCAGGCAGCAAGGCAGCAGATCGCCTCCCTTCGGCCCTCCTTCCCTCCTTGTGTCCCGCCCTCGCGGAAGTTATGTCAGACGAGGGTGGGACACAGGGAGGGAAGGAGGCCCAAAGGGAGGTGATCTGCTGCCCTGCTGCCTACAGCGCTTTCACACGGAGGTGAGAGGCGCTGTGATTTCAATACAGGGGGCCCAGCCCGGTGGCAGATGGTCGACGATAGAGGGCAGGCGGGACTGTGGTGCCGGGTCCCCCTTGGAGGCCCGGGGAATTTTGTCCCCCCCTGCCCCCCCCCCCCCCCCCCGGCGGCTATGAATATCCGGGTTTAGCGGTGATCACGGAAGTTAGCCAGACTAACTCCTGCGGTCTGAATATCGGCCCCTGTTGTGTTTTCCATATTATTTACATGCCTACATCCTTCTGGTAGCTGATATTGACAGTCTGCGGTAACGGGGCTTCCTCAGGTACCACAGCATCACCAAGCAGTTCTTCCGGAAGGCAGACGGTGTGATTGTGATGTATGACGTCACCTCAAGGCCCTCGTTCGTGGCTGTGCGCTACTGGATTGACTGTATCAAGGTAAATAAACGGAAACGGCGGGCTAGACAGGAAGTAATATAGAAATAAAATCTTTTTTTTCAGAGACGGGGAAGTGGTAGAACCTGAGGGACATGAATTGAGGTCGCAGGATGGTAACAGGTAAAAGAGAGGATCCAAAGTACACAATCGAGCAAAGCAGAACGAAATGCACAGAAAGACTTCCAAGAGCAGGATCATGGGAAAGACCCAATTCTTTATTTGAAGAACCCGACACGGGTCTTGTTTCAGCTACTATTCGCCTGCATCAGGGGTCGCATAAGTTTGCAGAATTCTTTGAAAAGCAGTAGCAAATCTGCCACTAACGGGGCTTAGTTATAAATAAAGATGTGCTGCACATTGCCCCACGTAAGCCGCATTGAGCCTGCCATGAGTGGGAAAGCGCAGGGTACAAATGTAACAAAAATAAAATAGATACTATTGGTGATTCTACATGGAATGTTGCTATTCCACTAGCAACATTCCATGTAGAAGGCTGCGCAGGCTTCTGTTTCTGTGAGTCTGACGTCCTGCACGTACGTGCAGGACGTCAGACTCACAGAAGCAGAAGCCTGCGCGGCCACATTGGTGATCTGCAAGGGCCGACTTCTACATGGAATGTTGCTAGTGGAACAGCAACATTCCATGTAGAATCTCCAATAGTATCTATTTTATTTTTGTTACATTTGTACCCTGCGCTTTCCCACTCATGGCAGGCTCAATGCGGCTTACATGGGGCAATGGAGGGTTAAGTGACTTGCCCAGAGTCACAAGGAGCTGCCTGTGCCTGAAGTGGGAATCCAACTCAGTTTCTCAGTTCCCCAGGACCAAAGTCCGCCACCCTAACCAATAGGTCACTCCTCCACTGTTGCTACTATTTGAAATTCTACATGGAATGTTGCTATTCCACTAGCAACATTCCATGTAGAAGTCGGCCCTTGCAGATCACCAATGTGGCCGCGCAGGCTTCTGCTTCTGTGAGTCTGACATCCTCAGACTCACAGAAACAGAAGCCTGCGCAGCCTTCTACATGGAATGTTGCAAGTGGAATAGCAACATTCCATGTAGAATCTCCAATAGTAGCAACATTCCATGTAGAAGTCGGCCCTTGCAGATCACCAATGTGGCCGCGCAGGCTTCTGCTTCTGTGAGTCTGACATCCTCAGACTCACAGAAACAGAAGCCTGCGCAGCCTTCTACATGGAATGTTGCAAGTGGAATAGCAGCATTCCATGTAGAATCTCCAATAGTAGCAACATTCCATGTAGAAGTCAGCCCTTGCAGATCACCAATGTGGCCGCGCAGGCTTCTGCTTCTGTGAGTCTGACGTCCTGCACGTACGTGCAGGACGTCAGACTCACAGAAACAGAAGCCTGCGCAGCCTTCTACATGGAATGTTGCTAGTGGAATAGCAACATTCCATGTAGAATCTCCAATAGTAGCAACATTCCATGTAGAATCTCCAATAGTAGCAACATTCCATGTAGAATCACCAATAGTAGTAACATTCCATGTAGAATCTCCAATAGTATCTATTTTATTTTTGTTACATTTGTACCCTGCGCTTTCCCACTCATGGCAGGCTCAATGCAGCTTACATGGGGCAATGTGCAGCACATCTTTATTTATAACTAAGCCCTGTTACTGGCAGATTTGCTACTGCTTTACAAATAATTCTGCAAACTTATGCGACTTTAAACAGGGGATACAGCGGGGGTGGGCAACCTGCAGCCCATTGGCCAAATATGGCCTGCCATTGAATTTTATGTGGTCCCCAAGACCACAGGAAAAACAGTACAGACTTGATTGTCTGACTTAAACAGGACCGATCCACTGTCGGATAAGGGAAACGTCAAATAATACGGAAAGCAATGGTAACCCCTTTAAAAAACACACGGAAAGCTAACTTTATGCATAAAGAACAGGCATAGGGGAATCAGTATTTCAAATACAGTATTGTTTATTAACACTAATGAGCAGCATGTGAAGCCGGAAAACAGAAAGAACTTGTGCACTTTTTAACGGCAATGCAATGACGTCACTTGGGGGGGGGGGGGGTCTGTTGGATATACCGGATGGTCAGATTAGCTAAGGTCAGATCATTGAGACTGTATTATATACCTTAAAAAAAACCTCATTAACCAGGGTTTTGTCAATTTTTAATACTTCATTTGGCACTCAAGGAGTTTGTTTCCATTGGCCCTGATATTCAGACCATGGGAGACAGCTGGGCTGTCTCCCGTGGTCCTTGCTGAACCCGGATATTCAATGCCGAGCCGCCAAACTCGGTTTAAAAATTGGCAGATAGCTGGTTGTATCACGTGATATAGCCGGTTATCTGCCAGCCGCTAACTGTGGATATTCAGCGGAGGATAGCCGGCTATGCACTATTTAACTGGTCAGCATTCGTTCTGAACGGTTAAAAAGCGCTAAATATCAGGTGGATCATTTTTAGTTATATTTATTCATTGCAGAAGGTCTATGGAGCTCAGTGCATGTCCATTTCTGACATTAGATAATATTGCGGGTTGCTGGGGGTTGTACTGACATTCATGCGGTCCTCTGTGTATAAAAGTTGCCCTTCCCTGGAAAAGAGGGACGTGACCCTCATGGAGTGGCAGGTACAACTCTGGTCGCCTTGTTGGGTAGACTGGACGGACCATACAGGTCTTTATCTGCCGTCATTTACTACGTACGTTCCTGTGTATGTAAATGGGATGCCTTCATCTGGCTTCAAACATCATTCATCTCAGTCTTTAATGGTACACGAATTTGTTTTCAGGAGAAAGCAGGTGAAGAGGTGTTGACTCTCCTTCTTGGGAATAAAATTGACTGTGAGTCTGAGAGGCAAGTGCCAACCCAGGAGGGAAAGCAGCTGGCTGAGGTAGGGGCACACCTGTCTGAAATTTGAGACCTTGCCCCTGGTAAATGAACTTTGCTCTTTTCCGTCTGTCTTCCTTTGTGGTGCTGCCATTTCACACTAACTTTCCCTGCCGTAGGGATGGGGAAATCGTTTCAGCATCTGGTGGTCTACGGTATCAAGCAGATGGATTTACTGGTCAATGACAGTGGGAGTTCATTGATAGCTGCTTGAGAGTAGTTGCCCCCTGAGTGCCACATAGGAGACCTGTGCCAAGGTTTGCCATCAACATCTACCCTACACTGTTAGGGTGAAGCTGGTGTTTGTTTCTTGAGTTAACTAACACGTTGTTCATGGTCCAGGTCACACTACTTTGGTGTCTTCCCTGTCCGCAGGCCTGGGTCTAGGCAGGGTGGTCACCTGCCTCCTCCAGACATCCTAGGAACTGGTGAGCGTTCTGAATTTTCAACTCTTGTGTGGAAGGAAGTTCTGGTCACCCACTGGCCCTCACAACCAAAGAGACTGGCTCCATTTGGTCCTTTTCAGTAGTTCAAGGTGAATTACACATAGGAACAATAGGTATTTTCCTGGCCCCAAAGGACTTTACAATCTAAGTTTGTACCCGAGGCAGTGGAGGGTTAAGTGGCTTGCCCAAGTTCACATGGTGCCACGGTGGGATTTGAACCGTGGCCTTTCTGGTTCTGAGCTCATTGATCTAACCATTTGGCTACCTCTTTCTTTTGAAGCTCTACCCAGGGTCTTCCTTCCATAACAGCTTTTATTCTTATTCCCAGCTTTCTACGTGCTTGTCCTTCTCTTCAGTTGGTTGACCCCATTACATCCTATTTACATGTTGTTCTTAATCAGACACTTTGAGAAGCTTTCTTCCAAGAGCAAGATCATACGAGCAAGGTCTCTCACTTGATGCAAACCACTAGACTAGACCATTGGGTTGTCCTCTCTTTTTGCTATTATTCGCACCAGATTTTTCAAGAGTCCATGGCAAGAATTTGATTTCTGTGCCCCAGGTTAGCTGAGCTGGGGACACTTAGAGGCAGCATACAGAGTCCCCTGGGAAGTTCTGGCCACTGTTTACTGTTGGCATCTTGGGGTCAGACCCAGGTCGGTGTTACCTGAATTCTAGAGCAGCACATATCGGTCTTTCTGTGGCTGTGACCCCATTATTGTCCACAGAAAGCGTGTGACCTGGAGGCATAGGCCAATGATGTCTTTATGGAGGGCTTGCACAGGTCGTGACCCCATTTGGGGTCGTGACCCGCAATTTGGGAAACCCTGCTCTAGAGAAAACCAGGGTCTGGGGCTTCTGTGAAAGAACTCAATGGCTGTGCTAGGTGGATGGAAAGAGGATATAGAATACGCCCCCTCCCCCTCACGTAGTTGCAAATAAAGGCTCACAGTACTGCAGTTGGGTGCGGAAATGTAAGCACTTAAATCTGGGGAATGTCCTGGCCCATCCATGACCCTCCCCTAGCCACACCCCCTTTGGAGTTGTGCAAAAGATAAGTTAGGCGCACAGGGTATGGGATAAGCGCATAGGGCAGATCTGCATGTAACTGCTAATGACTGCCAATTAGTGCTTGTCAATGCCAATAATTAGCCAGTTAGTTTATATGAAGATCTGTAATCTGCACCCAAAATTGCCCTCCTAATTTTGAGTAACCTATACAGAATTCAGAGGTGTGTATGCAAACAGGCATTATTTAGTGCAGGTCTCAGGGGTGGACTGAGAGTGATCTGGGCCTCCCCACCGCCTCACTGCCGCCCCCCTCTACCACCACAGCTGCTGCACCCCTCCCACACACCACAGTCCCCCTCAGTGGGCCCTTCTTGGTCCTACCTTGAAGGGCCCTGGTAGTCTAGTGGTTTCTTCGGGGGCAGGAAAGAAGCCCACTCTTTCCTGCCCACCACCACTATTCTGCCCAGCCAGTGGCGTAGGAAGGGGGGCGGTGGGGCCGTCCGCCCCGGGTGCACGCCGCTGGAGGGGTGTCAGCTCCGCTGGTTCCCTGCTCTCTCTGCCCCGGATCAGGTTACTTCCTATTCCGGGGCAGAGAGAGCAGGGAACCAGCGGAGCCGACGCAGCTCCCAGCGACGTGCACTCGGGGCGGAGCAGCCCTCCCACCCGTCCTCTTTCCTACGCCAGTGGTAAAAATGCGCTCCGGGGGTGGGTGCGCGCGTCGAGGGTGGGTGCGCCGTGCTGCACCCAGGGGGTGAGGGGGGTGCGCAGCGGCGACCCACCCTGGGTGTCAGCCGCCCTTGCTACGGCACTGTGCCCGGCATTATCATGTTTTCAAAATGGCAGCTGAGACTTCCCGTAGTAGCCTCGCAGGTCTCAATAGTCTCAGCAGCCATTTTGAAAACACGGTGGTGCCAAGCAGAATAGCAGCAGCGGGCAGGAAAGAGTGTTGTTCTTTCCTGCCCCCATGCAGAGGCCACTAGACTACCAGGGCCTTTCAAGGTAGGGCTAGGTGGGGGGTTGTAGTGTGCGACGGGGTGGGGTCCTTGGGCCTCTGGGTCCTTGGGCACTGCCCAATTTCCCCGAATGGTCAGTCCAGCTCTGGCAGGTTCTGTTTTATGCAGTGAGACCTGTTTACTAGTAACATTTGTTAATGGTAGATCACTTGTGGAATATTTATTCATATAGGGTGTTTTCTGGGGGTGTGTGGGGGGGGGTCTGCTTTTCTCTTTCAGGACCACAACCTATTGTTCTTTGAATGCAGTGCAGCTGATGGCTCCAACGTCTTCGAGACCATGACTGACTTAGCCAGGTGAGCGTCCGGCTCAGTCTCTTCAGTGGAAAGACACCACAAAGACATATTTAGACAATATTTTATTTAAAACAAAATTGGAAGAATCAGGGACACAGATTATTGGTGCAGTGACTAATAGGCTGACAGTGTTCAGGGCTGACATAATCGTAGGCAAGTTGCCTAGGGCACTGACATAAGACATAAGCATCGCCACACTGGAACAGACCAAAGGTCCAACTAGCCCAGCACCCTGTCTCCGACAGTGGCCCATCCAGGTCACAATCACCCGACAAGATCCACAGAGCAAAGCATTTTGTACTGCTTGTCCCAGGAATAGTGGATTTTTCCCTACGCCCATTTAATAACATTCTATGGCCTTTTCCTTCAGGAAGCTGTCCAAACCTTCCTTAAACTCTGTTAAGCTAACCGCCTTAACCACATTCTCCGGCGTCGAATTACGCACTGAGTAAAGAAAAATTTTCTCATTTGTTTTAAACTTACTGCACTCCAGCTTCATCGCATGCCCCCTTGTCCTAGTATTTTTGGAAAGCGTAAACAAACGCTCCATATCTATCTTTTCCACTCCACAGAGCAGCTACAGTCAGAGCAAAGCAATGGGGCGTCACAGCCACACAATGCAAACTGCTTTTACCTGCAGGGAGGGTGGGCAGTTACCCTCATCGCACACATATAAAGCAGAGTTTAATATTTGAAAGTGTGAAGTATATTTATGCGTTTTTACAGGATTCTTATTTGAGGGGTGGTGATGAAATGATTATGATTATTAATGACCAAGCTCTTGGGGAAGTGGGAGAGACATTAGAGTCCTGAGAGTTAATTGAAGGGTGGATAAGGCCGATGGGTTGTCTAGTCTGCCCAGTATCCTTGCCCCAGCTCTTTGTGTTTGTCAGTAGTATCTCTCAAGCGCTGAAGGATGAAGTGAAACATTTGCCTGTCCAGCCCTGCCTGCAGTGGCGTACCAAGTGGGGGGAGGGGCGGTGGGGGGGGGGGGTCCGCCCCGGGTGCACGCCGCTGGGGGGTGCCGCGCATCTGTCGGCAATCCTTGTTCCCTGCTCCCTCTGCCCCGGAACGGGTTACTTCCTGTTCCGGGGCAGAGGGAGCAGGGAACGAGCGTTGCCGACAGACGCGCGGCACCCCCCCAGCAGAAAAAGATGCACCCGGGGGGAGGGGTGTCCGTCGTTTCGCCGGGGGGGGTTGCATCGGTGATCCTCCCCGGGTGTCAGCCACCCTAGGAACGCCACTGCCTGCCTGCAGCCCCCAGACCTCAGCAACGTCACCGCTGTACAGTAATTCCAGCGACCTCTGATGAGGCAAGACCTTTCCATTTCCATTGTATTTACACTCATCGGTTACATCTAAGCCTTCTACAAAACTTAAGATAATACGGTAATCTTAGCAGTTTTTGCAAGCTAGGATTTCACAACTGCAAAACCAAATCCTGTTCTCAGTAACTCTGGCCTTCTTTACAGAGTTCTCCTGTGGTAAGTTCAAATGACTAAATTCCTTGACAAGTTTCACCAGAATGGCTCTGCGTCTTCAGGGGATCAAAAGCCAATGCAAGGGGATTTGGCGCCCGAGGTGAACCTCAGCCCTGCAGCCCCATCAATTAACTTTCAAGTCCCTAGGTCCCCCCCTTGAGACTGTAGCCATTCACTTGGATATTGCCCACCTTCCTGCAAGCACTGTTCCCTCTAAGGTATTCGAGAGTCCTACCAGTCGGGGGCGGTGTTTCCATATTGTATTTTCAATCACTAGGGACATGCAGACTCCTTGGAGTTCTTCAGCTCTTGCCTATCGTTCACTATTGAAAATGTGATAGTGAGACAGCACCCCCCAGTGGCAGGACTGTAGGTGGAGGACTCCCACTCAGCTTAGAAGGAACAGTGCCTGCAAGTAGAGCTATGCACTGATAATTCTTTGAGTTGTGTGCTTTGTGTGGCTGTCAGGTCTATTTGTTTTCTACTGCTTTGCCTTGACTGCAGATCTGTTTTGTTTTCCCCACCCCCAGCAGCTGGCGGTGTGAGTGATTACCTAGTCTATCTAATGGTTAAGCTACTCATGGGGTGGGAAGGAAGTGGTATTGATTAAAAAAAAAAAATGAGTGGGGTTGGTATTTTAAAAAATGTATTGAATTAACCTTCAGAGTTAATTGGATAAGTTACGCGTTTTTACATTTCCCGGACCTCTCACTGCATCAGTTTTAACTGGGCAATTCCTTGGTTAAAATTTAACCAGCTAACTTTAGGAGGGACAAGAAGTGTTCCTAGAAGCCAACCAGTACTATCTGGTTAACTTTATCCAGCTAACTACAGCGCGTTAGTAACTCTGGAGGTAATGTTCAGCCAGCAGGGGTCAGTGTAGTTTTAAATGCTGGCTGCCTCCTGCTGAATTGTGCCTGGATATTTGGTGCAGGCTGTCTGGAGTTCCCCGTGCATCACCAGTATTCAGTGGTGTTACCCAGTTAAGTCTGGACACCCCTTTGATGCCTCCGCTCTGCTGCTGATAATAACCTCCTAGTTTTACCACCTCCCACACAACTCTGCCTCTCCTCCTCCCATGTCTCTGTCTTACGTTATACTGGTCCAAAGTTCTAGAAGAACCTGCCTCTCTTCATTAGGAATCAGACCTACTACTACTACTACTACTATTTAGCATTTCTATAGCGCTACAAGGCATACGCAGCGCTGCACAAACATAGAAGAAAGACAGTCCCTGCTCAAAGAGCTTACAATCTAATAGACAAAAAATAAAGTAAGCAAATCAAATCAATGTGAACGGGAAGGAAGAGAGGAGGGTAGGTGGAGGCGAGTGGTTACAAGTGGTTACGAGTCAAAAGCAATGTTAAAGAGGTGAGCTTTCAGTCTAGATTTAAAGGTGGCCAAGGATGGGGCAAGACGTAGGGGCTCAGGAAGTTTATTCCAGGCGTAGGGTGCAGCGAGACAGAAGGCGCGAAGTCTGGAGTTGGCAGTAGTGGAGAAGGGAACAGATAAGAAGGCTTTATCCATGGAGCGGAGTGCACGGGAAGGGGTGTAGGGAAGGACGAGTGTGGAGAGATACTGGGGAGCAGCAGAGTGAGTACATTTATAGGTTAGTAGAAGAAGTTTGAACAGGATGCGAAAACGGATAGGGAGCCAGTGAAGGGTCTTGAGGAGAGGGGTAGTATGAGTAAAGCGACCCTGGCGGAAGACGAGACGGGCAGCAGAGTTTTGAACCGACTGGAGAGGGGAGAGGTGACTAAGTGGGAGGCCAGCAAGAAGCAGATTGCAGTAGTCTAAACGAGAGGTGACAAGGGTGTGGACGAGGGTTTTGGTAGAGTGCTCGGAAAGAAAGGGGCGGATTTTACGGATGTTGTAAAGAAAGAAACGACAGGTCTTGGCGGTCTGCTGGATATGAGCAGAGAAGGAGAGAGAAGAGTCAAAGATGACCCCAAGGTTTCGAGCTGAGGAGACAGGGAGAATGAGAGAGCCATCAACAGAAATAGAAAACGGGGGGAGCGGGGAGGTGGGTTTAAACAGGCTCTTAAAACCCACCTCTTCTCCACTTGCTTCTCCCTTCCTTCCTAATTCTCCTTTCTATGTCGATTTAGCTGCTTTCATTTACCTGGCACTTACCTGTCCTTGCTTTTGAACTGTTGATTTTTATTGTAAGCCGCTTAGCTGCCCTGCTTTGTAGGCTTCGTTTTCTTTTAAACCCTGTAGTTTTTATTGCAAACTACCAATTTTGTCTATGTGTAGGCCTTTGTGTGGTACACAATAAATAAACCAGATAGTTTTTCGGGTACTGTCAAATATCGTCGGTGCCTGGGTCATTTCTGGATACTACCACGGTGGTCTTCCTGGATTTATTGCAGGTCTGAGTTAACCAGATAAAGAATAAACAGATAAGTTAATTGGTTATCTTTAAGCATATATTGGCCTACTGAAGATTGCACTCCTAAGTTTAGTCAGTGCATTTTTTCTAGCAAAAAAGGTGCCGGCACTCAAATGCCAGGCCACCCTTCAGGGGTAGGGTGATCACTGAGGGACCCACCCCACAATAGCCAGGCCCCCTGCAACCAGTCACAGAATCTATGACAAGGTAGAATTGATGTGTATAGGGTTACCATATGTCCGGATTTACCCGGACATGTCCTCTTTTTGAGGACATGTCCGAGCAACCGGGCGGGTTTTGCGAATCTGCCTGTTTGTCCGGATTTCTGGACAAACGGGCAGATTGGTAGCCTCCCCTTAGTTACTACTGCCCTAGTGGTCTAGTGATCTCTTCCACCTTCGGGGCAGGAAAGAGCCCCCTTTTTCCTGCCCGGAGCGCTGCCCTGCATGCATCCTTCCTGTTGGTGATCTCGGCGCCGATTCCAAATGGCTGCCGAAAGTTGAAGTGACCTCGCGAGACTTCAACTCTCGGCGGCCATTTTGAATCGGCGCCGAGATCACCAACAGGAAGGATGCATGCAGGGCAGCGCTCCGGGCAGGAAAGAGGGGGCTCTTTCCTGTTCCGAAGAGGTCACTAGACCACCAGGGCAGTAGTAAGGTAAGGGGAGGGGGTGACGGGGTGTGTGACAGGGGGAGGGGAAATGTGACAGGGGGCATAGCGAGGGTGTGAAAGGGGGCGGGGCGGGGTGTGTGGTGGGGGCGGAGCATGTGTCCTCCTCTTTGGGGGACAAAATATGGTAACCCTAGGTGTGTAGAGCCTGAGCTCTTTCATTAAAACTCAGGGTCCTTGGGTCCATTTTAGCAGGTGCCGGTACTCAGTACCCCCTCAAAAAAAGCCCTGAGTTTAGTGGTAATGAAAAGTAGGAGACTGATGATAGTGAGAGGGTCATTCAGTCTCTAGGACTGTGGAAGCTTTGGCTTTTCTAATAAGACTCAGCAAGATTTGTTGATTAGTTGCTAAGCTATGTTGCTACTTTTAGTACTTTGGACCCCTCTGTCCCTGGGAAGTGAACTGCGAGATCACCAGGGTTTGAAGGCACCATAACTCTGTGTCAGTCTGATCAGTTGTGCAGTCCCAGAACTTCAGGCCTTTGTGAACAATCGGGCTTCTCCACACTGGAGCGGAGTGGAGGAGTGGCCTAGTGGTTAGGGTGGTGGACTTTGGTCCTGGGGAACTGAGTTTAATTCCCACTTCAGGCACAGGCAGCTCCTTGTGACTCTGGGCAAGTCACTTAACCCTCCATTGCCCCATGTAAGCCACATTGAGCCTGCCATGAGTGGGAAAGCGTAGGGTACAAATGTAACAAAACAACAATTGATTTTAAATTCCTCATGGTAACTTGTTCGTGCTTTGTTCTCCCACTCAGGTCACTGAAAGCGCACGAAGATATCCTGAAACATAAAGTGGTGAAATTAAGATCAGAAAACGAAAAGAAACCCAGCTGCTGTATGTGAAAAACCAGTCTGCCAACAAGGACACATCCTAGTCTGCTCACTCCTTCTTAACCACCTGTACATGGACAATGAGCTGCACGTTGCGGAGGACTGGGCCTCTTTATGAACATAGGAATTAGAAAAACGTCTGTCTAAGCCCAATGTTGTGTCTGGCGGTGGACAGGTGTGGCATGATCCCAGCCCTCCTAGTTTGCAGCAGTCATGGTTTATGGATGTCTATCACTTTTCCGAGAACGCTGAAATGAGGTTTTCCATCACTGAAGTGCATTTGCTTCAAAACCATTATCGAGAATTCCTTTTCCTTTGCAAGGACGAGACTACGGAATATGTTACCAGCAGATCTAACGCACATATCCTCCCATAGGACCAGCCCTGTAGATGCTGTGGATGCTTGAGCACCCCCAGTATTGAACAAACTCCTTGATTATGCTCAGGAAGAAGTCATTTTATGTTGGGTTTAGTATCCACAATAATTTTATGTGCAAATTCGAGCGCATGCCCAAATTGTGCTCGCAATTTAATTGCCAACGACTCACCTAGCGCTGATAATTGGGCACTAATTGGCAATAATTGGAATTTACGTGCACATCTGTATATTCGCTATTCTATCAAGATGTGCGTATACATTTTTCTGCACAGATCCGAAAAGGGGGAGTGGCCATGGGCGGGTCAGGAGCACTTCTAGCATTTGCGCACAGTGCTATAGAATTCGGGCGCAGGAATTTACACCAGGGTTCAGTTGGTGTAAATCCTCGCACCCAAAATTGGGTGCGGATTCCAGTGCTAAGTACTATTCTATAAACAGTGTCCAACTTTGACTGCCATTTATAGACTAGCATAAATGCACTTTTTTTGGGCACTCAAATTTGGGCCCCATTTAGAGAATTAAGGGCCCCTTTTACCAAGCTATGGTAAAAGGGGGCCTGCAGTGGTGCTGGCGCATGGATTTGCCACACGCTGAGGTCCCCTTTTATTGTAGCGGATAAAAAGTTATTTTCGCCCCCCCAAAAAGAAATGGCCATTCGCTAATCACAGGGGGTGGGAGCCAGGGGCGTAGCTACGTGGGGCCATGGGGGCCCGGGGCCCCCGTAGATTTGGCCCTGTACCACCCTGCCGATGACCCTCTCGACCCCCCCTCCCGCCGCCGCCATCTGCTACCTTTGCTGGCGGGGGACCCCAACCCTCGCCAGCTGAGGTCTTCTTCTTCCGGCGCAAGGCTTCGTTCAGTTTCTGAGTCTGACGTCCTGTACGTTGTACGTGCAGGATGTCAGACTCACAGAAACAGAACAAAGCCTTGCGCCGGAAAAAGAGGAGCTCGCTGGCTGATCTGCAAGGCTTCGTTCTGTTTCTGTGAGTCTGACGTCCTGCAGGTACAACGTACAGGACGTCAGACTCGGAAACTGAACGAAGCCTTGCGCCAGAAGAAGAGGACCTCGGCTGGTGAGGGTTGGGGTCCCCCGCCAGCAAAGGTAGGCGGCGGCGTTGGCGGTGGGAGGGGGGGTCGAGAGGGTCATCAGCAGGGGGGGCCTAAAATGTGCCTCCTCACCTCGGGTTCTGGACCCCCCTCCCGCCGAAGTCTGGCTACGCCCCTGGTGGGAGCCCTTACCGTCACCTATTTAGGTCACGGTAAGGGCTCCTGCGCTAACCCGGCGGTAACTGGGGAGCACGCGGCACTGCCCGATTACCGCCGGGTAAGCCTCAGTGCTACAAAAATAAAAATGTTGTGTTGCACTGGATGTAATTAACGTTGACCAAGACTGAATATACAGCCATCAATAAAGAAATTGTTTTTTTACCACTTTGAATCATCTTGGTGCAACTCCTGAAGATTGCTTGCGCTTTTGTGTGGAAATATTGGTTTTCTTCTTGTTCCCATGGTACAAAGGATTCCAGAAAAGACTGAATTCTCAGGAAATGTGTTGTATTATCCTCCTGGGTGTAAACCAAATGGCCAACGTAGAAGTGGGCTGAAAAGTGGAAATTGTCAGGAATCCACAGAAACTTAGCGGAGATTGGATGGCAGAGCCAGTGGTGGGAGGCGGGGCTAGTGGTTGGGAGGCGGGGCTAGTGCTGGGCAGACTTCTACGGTCTATGCCCTGAAAATGGCAGATACAAATCAAGGTCAGGTATACACAAAAAGTAGCACATATGAGTTTATCTTGTTGGGCAGACTGGATGGACCGTACAGGTCTTTCTCTGCCGTCATCTACTATGTTACTATGTCATGACTAAAATCTCTAGGGGACTCTTAACACACACTAATTACATGCACAATCTCTAAATCTCATTTACAAGGACCTTCCAGTACACACAGCTATTCAAGGGCTGAACACACCTCACAACCTTATACCCAGTGAGGATTTTTTGCCCAAGCATGACAGGTCATTGACCTGGAACCTTTTTGAAATTGCTTTCTTTTCCCCATTGCAGCTGCTCCCAATCTGGTACCATCTATTTTTTTTTTCTTTCACTGCCGGTTCTAATGTGACAGGGCTTCATCAAGTTTATTTTTTATTAATATTTTTTTTTTGTGGTTTCTTTAGAAATTCAAATGCAGCTCTGGAGTAGGAATGCAATGAAGTCACCAACCATTCCTCTTAAATATATGTGAAGTCAGAGCCTTCTGTTAACACTGCTGTTGATAATACCACAGAGGCCCTCAGCTTCACTTATATACGGTGCTTTTCAATTCACTTATAAAAAAGAAAATCTGCTCAGAGACTAGATCAGTCCATCTGACTAGAGGCAGGGCTGTCCCAAGAGCATCCAACAGCTGTGCGACCCCCGCCAAGGGGCAGCAGAAGACATACACCCCCATAATCTAGCATCTCCCCTTCCCTACCCCAACCTCAGGTGTCCAGCATCTCTCTTTCCCTATCTCCCCTCCCTGAGGTCTCCAGCATCGCTATGATTCCCTACCCCAACCTCAGGTGTCCAGCATCTCTCTTTCCCTATCTCCCGTCCCTGAGGTCTCCAGCATCGCTATGATTCCCTACCCCAACCTCAGGTGTCCAGCATCTCTCTTTCCCTATCTCCCCTCCCTGAGGTCTCCAGCATCGCTATGATTCCCTACCCCAACCTCAGGTGTCCAGCATCTCTCTTTCCCTATCTCCCCTCCCTGAGGTCTCCAGCATCGCTATGATTCCCTATCCCAACCTCAGGTGTCTAGCATCTCTCTTTCCCTATCTCCCCTCCCTGAGGTCTCCAGCATCGCTATGATTCCCTACCCCAACCTCAGGTGTCCAGCATCTCTCTTTCTCTACCTCCCCTCCCTATGGTGACCAACATAATCTCACCTCCTACCCCCATGGTACCAAGGCTTTCATCAGCCTCATCATGGCCAGCATGGGACCTTGAGCGTTTGCATGTGCCCAATGCCTGCCAGATCCTGCTGCCACTGAAACAGGATGTTTTAATTAACTAAAATATGGATACTAGAACAACCAGGATTGGAGCCACCAAAAATATATACAAAAATATCTTAGTGTCACAGTTTGCCTAAATTGACTTATATATATATATATATATATATATATATATATATATATATATATAAAAGTAAATTATAGTATAATATATATATGTCAATTATAGTATAATTAGGGTACCCTCAGATATAACGCACTGTTCAATGCAGGCAATAAAGCTGCTATTCAGTGGTATAGCACTTCTTTCATCGGGGTACTCTTAGAGATTTTTTTGGGAGGGTATTTTTTGTCATTTGCACCCCATCACCCAAGTGCTATAAATAATATCATTAATCAACTTGCAAAAATAAATTGTAAAACACTGTGCACTTATCTTGAAGTTGCCTCGCTGAAAATAGATGCGAACTTTAAATGTTCAACAGACGCCTTCCCCTGAAACCTCCCGACTCCGTGGGTTTCAAACACTTTCATCAGGGACTGGAGTTAAGGCCACAATCTCTCTCCTTCTGAGTCCTAAGGAATACTGCGAGACCATTAACTAAAAGGCATCCATACATATAAACTCGTTACCTCTCGTCTTGACTATTGCAACCTTCTTCTCGCTGGCCTCCCACTTAGCCACCTATCCCCCCTTCAATCTGTCCAAAATTCCGCCGCACGGCTTATCTACCGTGTGAACTGATACTCTCATATCACCCCTCTCCTCAAGTCGCTTCACTGGCTCCCGATCCGCTACCGTATACAGTTCAAGCTTCTCCTATTGACCTTCAAGTGCACTCAATCTGCAGCCCCCCATTACCTCTCCCCATATGTTCCCACCCGTAACCTCCGCTCTCAGGACAAATCACTCCTATCTGTACCCTTCTCCACCACAGCTAACTCCAGACTCCGCCCCTTCTGCCTCGCTTCACCTTATTCTTGGAACAGACTTCCCGAGCCCATACGCCACCTGCCCATTTTCAAGTCCTTACTCAAAACCCATCTCTTCTCCCTTGCTTTTGGCGCCTAACCACCTTCCCCATTCATGTTACCTACACTGACTACATAGTTTGTAACCTTTAGATTGTAAGCTCTCTTGAGCAGGGACCGTCCTTCCCCATGTTAAACTTGTACAGCGCTGCGTAACCCTGGCAGCGCTATAGAAATGCTAAGTAGTAGTAGTAGTAGTAGAAGAAAACAGAAAAGGGCCATGTGTGATCCACCCAGACTGCCCAGTTGTACCTGTCTAGTCTGCTCTGTTTCCTGGATCGGTGCTCTTCTCTCTGCTAGTAAGGTTCCTTTGTGTTTATCCCATGCACATTTGAGTTTTACCACTGTTTTGGCGACTATAAATGTCTGTTTCCAGGTGTCCACCAGCTTTGTACTGAAAAAATATTTGCTCTCAACCTTTGTTTTTTTGATTCAGCTCTTTCCTCCTGCACCTTTTACGCCTCCAGTGCAGCTGGAACTAATACTGGGATTCTGGAACCAACGAGCCTTCATCTACCACTGCTGGTGGGGGGGGGGGGGGGGGGGGGGGGTTCCCTGCTTTATAATTCCCCCGTATTGAGTCAGCTAACTGCAGTGACTGTTGTCAGCCAGGGGCCATGCACCTGGGTTTCTCAAGAATCATGTGCTCATGGCCTCTGAATGTGGCCACTAGGTGTCACCCTGAGCATTGACCTTGACTCCCCATACCACCCCCCCCCCCCCCAATACCAACCTGGCTTTGTGAATGCTGCTTCTGCAGCATTCCCAGCCTCAGGTGCACCAAAGACCTGACTCCATGAAACCAGGGGCCTTCTGCACTTTAGGGAACAGTGCTGCCATGTTGTAGCCATCAGGGCCAGGCCATTTTCTCGCATTCTTTATGAGCTTCCCTTCTTCAGCTTCATAGGGTTGTAAACCATTTGAGGTGGTTTATAAAAAGAAGGATTATATATCCAACCAACCGACTCAATAAACAAACATATAAATAGATATGATAACTTCATGTATTTGAGCTTTTCATTCTGTGGAAAAGAGTGGGGTTCTTTCCTGCCCTGAATAGGCCACTAGACTACCAGGACCCCTCAAAGTAGGTCTGGGGAGGGCCCACTGAGGCTCAGCGGCTGTAGTGTGCGTGTGTGGGGAAGGGAGACAGGCACGGGGTCCCCAAGGCCTTCTGGGCCCTTGGGCGCTGCCTAGTTGCCTGCATTGTCAGATCGTCCCGGGCAGTATGTCCCCTCTGACTCCGAATTTGTTGTCTTAAAGTTGCAGGAGTTTGCAGGCCTGTCATATAGGATTAGCTGCCAGCCTATGAGCCCCTGTGACTTTAAAAGGACAGACTCCAGTAAGGGGAGGGGGAGACGAGGAGACCAGGATGGAACAGTAATGTTGCAGGGGTGTCCAATCTTGGCCCTCGCCAGGTTGGGTTTTCAGAATCTCCACAACGAATATTCATCAGATGTATTTGCATACAATAGAGGCACTGCTTGGAAATAGATCTCATGCATATTCATTGGGGGAATCCTGACAACCTGACTAGACTGTGGCCCTCAAGGATCAACATTGGACACCCCTGGCTCAGAGCCTGGAGAAGCAGAGGTTACAGTATCAAAGTTAGGTGAGGATAGGGGAGGAACAGGGCCGGGGACAGGACTATCAACCTGGGCTACATTTGTGGCTACATTCTGCCCCCGTGTCCTGCACTGTAACTACCGTGATACCAAGAGCCCACGGCAGCAAATCTATAAATTGCTGCCTTATTTTAGGTGCCACAAAGGAATGCACCTAAGCTCTTACTTCATTACTAGCCCGAAGCCACATTGGTGCACCAAATGTAAGATGCACCTATTTACAACAGGTCAATGGCTAGTACAAGTGTGCATGCCTGTGTCTGCCGTGCAACGCACACCACTGAGAGTATTCCATAAGCTGCACAGGTCACTTGATGACACGCCCATGCTCCGCCCACATATCTACCTCTCTAACAGTTGTGCACCGTCCCAGGGGCGTAGCCAGACTTCGGCGGGAGGGGGGTCTAGAGCCCGAGGTGAGGGGACACATTTTAGCCCCGCCCAGCACCGCCGAGCCCCCCTGCCATTTTTAACCCCCCACCACCACCATTTTTGACCCCGCCACCACCACCACCTTTAACCCCCCCAGTGCCAACCCTTTCGACCCCCTCTTCCGCCAACCATCCCCCGCCGCCAGGTACCTTTGCTAGCGGGTGTCCCCAACCCCCGCCAGCCGAAGTCCTCTTCTCCGGCGCGGCCACATTGCTGATTTGCAGGACGTCAGACTCACAGAAACAGAAGCCTGCCCTTGCAGATCAGCAACGCGGCCGCACCGGAGAAGAGGATGGCTGGCGGGGGTTGGGGACCCCCGCCAGCAAAGGTACCCGACGGCGGCGGTGGTGGGGAAAGGTTGGCAGCAGGAGGGGGTGTCGAAGAGGTTGGTGGCGGGGGGGCAGGGCTAAATGGGCCCCCGTGGCCCCACATAGCTATGCCCCTGCACCATCCACAGAATAGCAGCTACCCTTATACACATAACTACCAATTATCGGCGCCAATCACGCATGTAACACTACTGTTCTAGAAAGCAGACGCACTACTGGCATCTAAATTCAGGCACCAGCTTCTAGAATTGCACTAGAAACAGGCATCTAAGTGGCCTTCACACATGGGTGACTTGTTATAAAATTATCCTCTACCTTAATACATGTTTAAACAGCAATGGGGGCCAGAAATAGGCCTCTAGAAAGTGGTCTCATCACGCCTCTGCTATTCCTGTGTGGGTGGCTGTAGATATACATAGAGTAAGTAGCAGAGATTGACAGAAGGAATGGGGGTGGAGGGGATTTTCTTAACTCATTACTGACAAAGTCCCTTCTGGGAAAATCCACACTGATGATAGGCCTCTGTGTGTAATTTATTAAATATAGCATAGCACAGATGTTCTTCCGATGAGACGCCAGTTCACAGAATGAGAAATCAGACAGCAGTAGAATGACGTCTCTTGCCTAAGAGCCTCGACGAAAGCAGCCAGAGACCAACATCACAAAAAGAGAAGAAACCTTGTTCCTTGCTGTTCAACAGTTTCAAACCTGCCTAAAGGTTGCTGCCGGTCCACAGTTGATCTTCACATTCTCATCTCTTGCATAAGAACGTAAGAGTTGACAGACTGGGTCAGAAAAAAGGTCCTTCTAGCCCAGTGGCCCAGTCTAGAATGACAGGGGGTGCCAAACTCAATACAAATGACCCATCCCTGGACACAATAAAGGAGCTTGCTCAATGTTGGGGTACTCAAGAGCCCAGTGTCACCCACTGAACTGGCTCATCCCCCAAATGTAGCAAGATTCCATGATACTTACCTCTAGGGGTAAGCAGTGGCTTTTCCAAGGTCTACTTTAATAATGGACTTAAGCTCCAGGAACATATCCAAACCTTTTTGAAACCCAGCTACATTAATTGCTTGTACCACTTGCTCTGGCGATGAGTTCCGGAGGTTAACTATGAGTTGAGTGAAAAAAAAAATCCTAGCTTTATGGAGAGTCCCCTAGTTTTTGTACTTTTTGAGAGAATGAACAATCAATTTACTTTTACCCGTTCCACTTCACTCAACCCTATTTTAACCCTATAAGCTGTCTGTCAATGTGTACGTCTTCTCTGCTTTCTTCTCTGTCGTAAAAAAAAAAAAAAACCTTATTGCATCGCCTTGTTGCTTCCCCTTCCTGGAAACATACCAGCTAAAGAGAAGCCACACCAAAAACCAGAACTTACTAAGAAGAGCTCAGAACTAGATCTCACAGTCATTTGGAAGAGTTAAACTGAAGGTTGAGGAGAAACAGCCACAGATCTAAGGTAGGATTCCGATTTTTACTCTTTTTTTTTTTTTCAGGTTTCTCTTGAATGTACTTTTAGGGCTTTTATGTTCAATCGGTACAAATCTGACTTTTCTTAGGGAAAACACAGGGTTTTTTTTTTTGAGGGGGTACTTGGGGGTACTGAGTACCGGCACCTTTTTCATTGTCTGCTGAAATTGACCCATGGTCCCCACAGTTTTAATGAAAGAGCTCAGGCCCTACACACCAATTCTGCCTTGCCATAGATTCTGTGACTGGTTGCAAGGGACCTGGCTGTTGTGTGGTGGGTCCCTCAGTGATCACCCCACCCTTGCTGGAAACACCGCACTGGGAAAACAAGTACAAGTAAATGTTTATTTTAGTTACATTTGTACCCCATGCTTTCCCACTCATGGCAGGCTCAATGCAGCTTACATAAACAGGTACTTATTTGTACCTGGGGCAATGGAGGGTTAAGTGACTTGCCCAGAGTCACACGGAGCTGCCTGTGCCTGAAGTGGGAATTGAACTCAGTTCCTCAGGACCAAAGTCCACCACCCTAACCACTAGGCCACTCCTCCACTGCCTGCAGAGGGGTCATGGATGGTTCGATTTTATGCCATTCCACCTATGGATTTGGAGCAAAGAGCAGGAAGCTGACAAGATGCTGCTGAACAAACAGACTCTCACTTTCAAGATACATATTTTTGGGTGGAGGGTTAACAACATAGGGCTGTATTGTAAATAGCACGACACCAGGAGCCTTGAAAAGAGATGTTCTAAAGCAGCTCATGACCTATAGTGAGTCTCACAGAGCTACATCAAAAAGCCCTGGGTGAAAAAGCCAATTAGAGCTCCTGAGTATCGCCACCGGATTCAGGGGTAGATGCTCTGCTGGTTTTCTAGATCCTTCAGTGGAGTATTCCAACTCCATTATTCATCGCTCCTTCCCACAGCTCCTTTCAGTAGTCCTTCCCATCTCCTGACTGCTCCATCACCAATCTTGTCATTCTCAGTGGAAGAAATTTCTCATCCTCTGCGCCTAGAAGCTGCCACAGGTCCCTCATCCTCATCCCTACCCCTGTACCATAAGCCTGGTTTGCCTATTTCATTTGGGGGGGGATTAGGGGGAGGGAGTTCAGATTAGTGGCGGAGGGTGAATTTTCTAACCCTCCCCGGAGATGGGCATTAATTAGCTCTTTCTCTAGACATTCATGCTATTGTACACACTCAATCACTCTCAGCCCATAGTCTTTCCTACCAGACCTGCAGCCTCAACCTTCCCACCTGCTCAGCCGTAGCTGCAGCAGGGTGACACAACAACCTATTTTCAATCTTTGTATTTCTTTGTTATTTCATTTTTCTTTGTTTTTACACATTTTCTCTCCCCTCTGAGTTCTACATTTTTTTTCTGGTTGTCCACATTGTTCTTTTGGCATTTCCTCCAGATTTTGCCATCCCTTTTTAGCTTATGTTATAGGTTCCATTTTTTTGGTTTAGTTTTCACATTTTCCTTGTCTTTCCCTTTATCCCACGTATACTCTACCATTCACCTCTCCTCCTCCTGCCCACAGCCCTTGCTCCTCACCACACATATTCTTCCTCCCCACCGCTCCATAATTCCTTCATCTTTCACTCTTTCCCTAATCTTTTCCTCCACACCTCCCTCTTACTCAGGGGTGTGCTGGTAAATTTTTAACAACAGGCTGTTTCTCCGAACGTACCCAGCTCTGCAGTTGGAAGGGCCAGGGGTGGCGGGGGGGGGGGGGGGGGAGCAACACTTGCCTCTCTCTCCTCCCTCCCTTCGTGCGGGCACGCTAGGCATACCTTTGCTGGCAGCCAATAAATGGACTGCCACCACTCCCAACGTCTTGCTCTGAGCAGCATGCTGGAACTTCTCACACATGCTGGAGAAGTCCCAGCCTGCTGCTCAGAGCTGAAAACAAGGAGCGGGGAGCAGCAGCAGTCTATTTTACTTGGCTGGCAGGGCTCAGCATCCTCACCAGCAAAGTAAAAGAGAATTCAGCAGGGGGCCCAAGCCCACATTTTGGGAGCCAGTTGTTAAAGTAGCCATGGAGGGCCTTCCTTTAACAACCGGCTCCCAAAATTCTTAAAAACTTAACAACCGGTTCTTGCGAGCCTGTGAGAGCCTGCTCCAGCACACCACTGCACTTACTCCTTCTTTTGTCTGCTTCTGGTTCTTCCCACTGATCCCTCCTCCCCACTTTTTTCTTAGCAGTTCTTCTGCCCCTCTCATCTTTCTCCTTTTACCCCCCTCACCCTCCCTCTCTCCTCTTGCTTTTTTCCATCTCTCCCCTCCACCTTCTATCCCACCTTTATCTCTTTCTTTTTCACTCCCAACACCCTCCCCTCATAATGTTCCCTTCTCTCACCTTCCACCTGTCCAGCATGTTCTTTCCATCCCTTTTTCCTTTCGCTTTCTCGTCCTGGCATACTCTCTCCCTTCCATCCTTCCTGCCACTCACGCTTTCTCCCAGCCTTCATCCTCTTCTAGCACATCCTCTCTCTTCCTCATTTCTCTCTTTCTCTTCCTCCCTCCTCCTGGCTTTCTTCCTCAGGTGCAGCGGGACATCTTTTTATTTGGAAGGACCAATCAAACTAAGCACTGCCCTTGCCTTCCCCTCCCCCTCCCTTAACCCACAGGTGCTGATGGTGTGTGGGGAAAAACACTGGTAAAGCTATGGTCCCTGTAGCCTACCCCATTCTGCTGCCTGTGCTCTACTTCCTTCTCGCTCTGCCAGCACACTTTCCTTCTCTCTCCACTGCCAGACTCTATATGAAATAACACAAAATCCTGCACCCCATACCGTACCAGCACCAAGCCCAAGAACTCAAAATGCATAGGCGGGGCTGGTGGTTGGGAGGCGGGGATAGTGCTGGGCAGACTTATACGGTCTGTGCCCTGAAGAGGACAGGTACAAATCAAAGTAGGGTATACACAAAAAGTAGCACATAGGAGTTTATCTTGTTGGGTAGACTGGATGGACCGTGCAGGTCTTTTTCTGCCGTCATCTACTATGTTACTATGTATATGTCAGCATTACATCTCCAGTTGGGAAAAGAGGACAAGCCAGACTGCTAAATAATACAACCAGTATGTTAACAGAACCCCTTACCTCAGTTACCACACACATGGAAAATCTAGACTACCAACCTAGTAATAATAAAAGAACGCAAATCAAAAACAAATATGTAGACAAAAACATTAAACAGAAACCCCCGACTCTTAACAGTGGAACACTAAATAAAACAGCAGAAATGCATTTCCTCTTGTACAGAACTAAATGTAAGTCATGCGCATTTTCAAAGCTGATATTTTTCATTCTGGTCTGTCTTCTTCTTGTTTTTGCATAAGTCCTTTTCCAGGATCTCATTTCCATTTTCTATTTCTTCACTCCCCATGTTTTCTTCTCTTCATCTATCTCAGTCACTGATCCTTCTTATTCTTTTTTTCCTCCATTCCTCTTATCTGCCTTTTTGTCTACTTTTGACTTTATTTTATTCCTCCTTTTCCCCTCCAACTCTGTGTCTCTTCACCTCATATCTTACTCCTCTAGTCCTCCCATTTCCACCTGTCTCTCATTCCCATCTTTCAGCCATTTTCTAGTTCCTCGTTTCCACCATCTGTATTTATACCCATAAGAACATACAAACATAATTATAGCCATACTAGGTCAGACCGATGTCAATCTAGCCTAGTATCCTGCTTCCAACAGTGGCCAATCCAGGTCACAAGTACCTTTCAGAATCTGAAAGAGTTGCAAGAGTCCAGAATCCCAAAGAGTAGTAAGATTCTATTCTACTGATCCCAGAGATAAGTTGTGGCTTTCCCTGTATCTATCTTATTAATAGGTTATAGATTTCTTCCTTTTAAACCCAGATACGCTAACCGCTGTTACCACATCCTCCAGCAACGAGTTCCAGAGTTAACTATTTGTTGAGTGAAAAAAATATTTTATCCTATTTGTTTTAAAAGTATTACCATGTAACGTCATTGAGAGACTCCTAGTCTGTACTTTTCGAAAGAGTAAACAATCGAGTTATGTTTACCTATTCTACACCACTCAGAATTTTATAGACCTCTATCAAATCCCCCCTCAACTGTCTCTTCTCCAAGCTGAAGAGCCCTAACCTTTAAGCTTGTCCTCATATGAGAAGTGTTCCATCCCATACCCTGTCTCACCTACCTCTGCATCTCATCCCCTCACCAACCCCATTCTTTCCCTGTCACTACACCTCTAGACTCTTCCTTATGTCTTACCCCCTTATCCAGATTCCCATTTCCCTTTTTACTTCCATTTCTACCTGCTTCAAAGACTTTTCCCTTTCTCACCTTCTTCACTTTCTCACCTTTTCCTAGCAACCATTGTCCCGCCTTTCCTCTATCTCTAGCATTCATTTCCCCATCTCTTCCCCCATACCTCCTTCACCACCAACTCCTCCTCCAAGATTCGTTTACCTTGCCATTCCTATTTGCCCCAGCATCCATCCCTCTACTCCTTCATATCCACCTTCTACGGCATCTGCCCTTGTTTTGCCCACCCCACTCTTTGTACTCTTATCACTTGCCCAGTATCAACCCCCTTCTCCCACTGCCACCTGTCAGCATCTTCCTGCTTCTCCCAGCCCCAGCATCAGATTCTTCTCTCTAAATCAGTCCCTTTCTCCCAACTCAACCCCCAGCCCCAGCATCTGACAGTATCTGCCCACATATCATATCCTTCTCCCACCCTATCATTTGTCAATGTCAACCTCCTTGTCTCTTCCTCCTGTTCCTCTCCAAATTTAACTTCTCCCGTCTGTCTCCCTATTCCTCCTGCTTGGTATCTAGCATGTCCCCTCTCCTTCCCCCAAATGGTCCAACATCTTTCTTCTCCCCCCCCCCCCTCCCCACATGGTCCAGTATTTTCATCTCTCTCTCTCTCTCCTCCATCCCTGTCCAGCATCACCCCTTCTTGCCACACCCCCATAGTCTCTCCTGTCCGGTTAAACTCTTTTGAATATCGAGCCCATAGTGCCTATGGGTACTAAAATCATAAATCTGAGCCTGTTCTGGGAGGCCCTTGTACTGCCTGGGGTCAGGGCAGCTTTGCCTTTCCTCATGTTTTCCCAAAAAATCACTATCTCCCACCCAGGACTAAAATCTCCCACTTGGCTTCATAGACAGTAAGATAACCATGGACAAAGCCTGAGACGGGAAGGAATAGAGCCCAGGATACTAAGGGAGCTCAGAGAAGTTCTGTCGGGTCCCCTGAAGGATACCTTTAACGAGTGCGTTTTTCCAGCAAAAAAGGTGCTGATACTCAAATGCCAGGCCATCCTTCAGGGGTGGGGTGATCACCGAGGGGACCCACCCCACAATATTCAGGCCCCCTGCAACCAGTCACAGAATCTATGACAAGGCAGAATTGGTGTGTTTAGCCTGAGCTCTTTCATTAAAACCTGGGGACCATGGGTCAATTCTGGCAGACAATGGAAAAGGTGCCGGTACTCAGTACCCCCAAGTACCCCCTCAAAAAAAGCCCTGCCTTTAACAGATCCTTTTGATTACTTTCTTAGAGGACAATGGATCTTTATGTTAAAAAAAGCAAATGAAAACAAAAGAAAAAGGAAATCATTATGGTGATTCAAGGAGGAGGCTGTCAAAATAAGAGCAAAAAGACTAGTGCATAACCTGAATTTTGGGTACAACTTTCCCACTCGCACCCCGAGCTTGTCTACTAGGACTGAACAATACAGCGGGCCATCGCTGGCAGGTTAAACTTAAAAGACTTTGTTTGGCAGCAACTAAATGTGTTATTGCAGGGTTTTGGAAACAAACATCTGGGCCCACTGAACTGGATTGGCTGATAAAGGTGGCTTGTCTTAGAGACCTGGCCATTTTGACTGATCGACTTAAGGGATGTTATCACCCTACTTTGGAGGAATGGACATGGTAACATAGTACATGACGGCAGAAAAAGACCAGTCTGCCCAACAAGATAAACTCATATGTGCTACTTTATGTGTATACCTTACCTTGATTTGTTTCTGCCATTTTCAGGGCACAGACCGTAGAAGTCTGCCCAGCACTAGCCCCACCTCCCATCCGGTCCCATGGCTTTGTCCACCTTTATATTTTCAAGTTGTTCATACACATTCTCTTCTGTGAAAGGTCCTATATCCACTCCATTCTCATATATACTTTTGCCAGCCAATTATGGTCCTTCACCAGGATTTTCTTAATTGAAAACAGAACAAAAGTATCTATTTAGCAAATTTGCTTTTTCTTCATCATTACCTACATAGCGGTTCGCAGCATCTTTCAGTCTCACAATTCCCTTTTTAGTCTTCCTCCTTTCACTAGTATCGGTTTCCTTTTTCTCTTGCTTTTATTTACTCTCCTTACATAAAGGTTTGTGGCCATATTTATAGCTTCTTTCAGCCTGGACCACTGTCCTTCCACTTCTCGTTCGTCCTCCCAGCCCATCAGCTCCTTCCTCAGGTATTCCCCCATTTTACTAAAGTCAGCATGCTTGAAATCCAGGACTTTGAGTTTTGAGTGGCCACCCTCCACTTCAGCTGTCATATCAAACCAAACTGTTTGATGGTCACTGCTGCCCAGGTGGGCACCCATGCGGACATTTGACACACTATCCCCATTTGTGAGCACCAGATCCAGCGTCGCTCCCTCCCTCATGGGTTTCGTCACCATTTGTCTGAGCAGAGCACTTTGGAAAGCATCCACGATCTCTCTACTTCTTTCCAATTCCACAGATGGAACCTTCCAATCTACATCCGGCAGATTGAAATCTCCCAGCAACAGCACCTATCTCTTCTTTCCCAACTTTTGAATATCTGCGATCAGATCTTTATCTAGTTCCTCCAATTGTGTCAGAGGTCTGTAGACAACACCCACGTGGACAGAGGTTCTATCATCTCTTTTTAAGGTGATCCATATTGCTTCTTCCTTTCCCCAGGTCCCTGTCATTTCAGTTGCTGCGATATCATTTCTCACATACAGAGCTACTCCTCCACCTTTACGACCATCTCTAGCCTGGTATGTTTGCATCCCATTCATGGGAACCATTGAGCCATGTCTCCGTGATTGCAACAACGTCTAAGTCTGCCTCCAACATCAGGGCTTGAAGGTCATGAACTTTATTGCTTAGGCTGCGAGCATTTGTGGTCATCGCTTTCCATCTACATTTCCGAGGAATTTTTATCTTCTGTTTAGTTTCTTGTTTAGTCTCACTTCCTGCTGTGTTGGTAAGAAGTGATTTGCTAAGATTGTTGTTTTCATTGCTTTCTTGTCGACTGACGCATCTTGTCTTTAGCTTTAGCTAGGGGTGACCACTTGAAGTGAACTGCCTTCATATGCCACCCCCGCCTTCTAGTTTAAATGCCTAGAAATATATTGTCTGAATTTCTCCCCAAGGATTTTTTTTCCTGCCACAGTGAGATGCAGCCCATCGTTACAGTATAGTCTTTTGTTTTTCCATGTATTGCCCCATCCTCCTATGTCCCTAAATCCTTCTTGGTGACACCAGGCTTTGAGCCAGCTATTGAAATTCTCAGTACTTTGCAATCTTTTCTCTCCCTTTCCAAAGGTAGGTAGTACTTCAGAGAAAGCTATTGATTTTATCAAAGGTTTTAACCCCTCTCCCAACCCCTGAAAAGCTCTCTGCGTGGCAAGTGGGGTATTACTGGACAAGTCATTTGTTCCTAGGTGGACACACTTGGCTATGTTGTACCCAGCACCAGAAATGATTGTTTAGGGAGAGAGGGGGGTTGGGAAAGAGGAGGATGGGGATGGGGGTTAGAGAAGGAGGGCTTATAAGGACGGGTTGGCGATGTTGTGGGAATGGGGGGGTTAGTGGTGCTTTGGTGGGGGGTGGAGAATTGGGATGAGCTTGTTTATTTGTTGTTGTTGTTGTTGTTGTTGTGAAGTGCTTTTTTTTACTGTTTTGTTATATAAAATTGTACAATAAAAATTCATATTTCAAAAAAAAAATACTATTTGCATACTCTTTAAATTGATAGTCCTTACATTTAAAACCCATAGGCTTGGTCTATTATTTATTTATTTATAACACTTATACCCCGCGCTTTCCCACTCGCTAGCAGGTTCAATGCGGCTTACAAAGTATAACAAGTTTACAACGAAACATAGAATGGATGCAGCTGTAATATAATGAATGAAGAGGTTGTCAATTTGATGTGGGTAGGTAAGATGGGCAAGGGGGAGGATGGTAGAGGTGGGGGAGTGGAAGGAAGGTGTGTATTGGGATTAGTGAGTTGTTTAGAATGGGAGAATGTATAGGGAGGGCTTGGAAAAAGGATGTGCTTAGAAAGGATTAAGTAGGGGAGCATATTCCAGGTTCTGTCAACATAGTCTGATCCGGGTAGCACATAGTTTAAGTCAGGTCATTTGTGTAGGCTTGTTTGAAGAGGTAGGTTTTTAGCAGCTTCGGGAAGGGCAGAAGGTCAATGACTATTTGAATGGATCTTGGTAAGGCGTTCCAGAGTTGGCTGCCTATAACGGAAAAGTTGGATGTGTAATATGTTTTGTACTTAAGACCTTTGCAGTTAGGAAGATGTAAGTTGAGATAATGATGAAGAAAAAGCAAATTTGCTAAATAGATACTTTTGTTCTGTTTTCACAGAAGAAAATCCTGGTGAAGTTCTACCCCACTACCTCTCTTCCCTGACTATCCCATACTCTCCAGCTCATCTCCTTCATTCAATAAGTGATCACCATCTAATTCTGCTCGGCCCCAAATGTGCCCAGTTACAGTCTACTCATCTGCTGTTATCTTGACTTGCTTTCACTTGACTTTGATCCACTTCACTCTGGCTTTCACCCTCTACATTCAACTGAAACAGCCCTTGCTAAAGTCTACAATGACCTGTACCTAGCCAGAACAAAAGGTCTCCATTTTATCCTCATCCTTTTCAATCTATCTGCTGCTTTTGACACTGTTGATTACCACCTACTCCTTGATATCCTGTCCTCACTTGGATTTCAGGGCTCTATTTTTTCTTGGTTTTCTTCTTGTCTTTCCCATCACACTTTTAGTGTGGTGGATCCCCCTCCGGTTCTATCTCACTATCAGTTGGTGTACCTTAGGGTTCTGTCTTGGGACCTCTTTCTTTCCCTATCTATACTTCTTTCCTTGGTGCTCTGATCTCCTCCCATGGTTTTCAGTATCATGGTTTTATGCCGATGACTCCCAGATCTACCTCTCCACACCAGAAATTTCAGCAAGAATCCAGGCCCAAGTCTCAGCCTGCCTGTCTGACATTGAAAGTAAACATGGCCAGGACTGAGCTTCTTATCTTTCTCCCTAAACTCACCTCTCTACTTCCGCCATTCTCTATCTCTGTGGATAACACTTTCATCCTCCCTGTCTCGTAATCTTGGGGTCATCTTTAACTCCTCTCTCTTTTTCTCTGCACATATCCAACAGAGTGCTAAAACCTGTTGTTTCTTTCTCTATAATATCACCAAAATGTGCCCCTTCCTTTCTGAGCACACTACCAAAATCCTTATCCACACTCTTATCACCTCATGCTCAGACTACTGCAACTTGCTTCTCACAGGTCTCCCATTAAGCCATCTCTCTCCCCTTCAATCTGTTCAAAATTCTACTGCATGACTTATAATCCACCAGTGTTGTTATGCTCATATTTGCTCTCTCCTCAAGTCACTTCATTGGCTCCCTATCCATTTCTACATATAGTTAAAATTCTTCTTATTGACTTACAAGTGCATTCACTCTGCAACTCCTCAGTACCTCTCCACTCTTATGTCTCCCTACACTCCTCCATGGGAATTCCGTTCATTGGATAAATCTCTCTTATCTGTACCCTTCTCCTCCACTTCTCCAGACTCCATTCCTTTTATCTTGTTGCACCATACGCCTAGAATAGACTTCCTGAGCCAGTATGTCAAGCTCCAGCTCTGGCCACCTTCAAATCTAGGCTAAAAGTCCACCTTTTTGAGGTTGATTTAGCTCCTAACTCCTATTCACTTGTTCTGTACCCATGTTTTATCATTCCCACCGTAACTAATTCCCTTATCCCTTATTTGTCATGTTTGTCTGTCTTGACTAGATTGTAAGCTCTGTCGAGCAGGGTCTGTCTCTTACATGTCTAGTGTACAGTGCTGCATATGTCTAGTAGCACTATAGAAATGATAAATAGTAGTAGTAGTAGTAGTAGTAGTGTTTGGGATTCCGGAATCTGGCTACTCTTTGGGATTCTGCACAGAATCTTGCTACTCTTTGGGATTCCGGAATCTTGCTACTCTTGTCCTTATCCCTTATTTGTCCTGTTTGTCTGTCTTGACTAGATTGTAAGCTCTGTCGAGCAGGGTCTGTCTCTTACTTGTGTAGTGTACAGTGCTGCATATGTCTAGTAGTGCTATAGAAATGATAAGTAGTAGTAATGGTGGTGTTCACAGAAGAAAACCCTGGAGAGAGGCCACGGATAACTAGCAAAAATACATTGCAAAATGAAATGTGGTTAGGGTGGTGGACTTTGGTCCTGAGGAACTGAGTTCGATTCCCACTTCAGGCACAGGCAGCTCCTTGTGACTCTGGGCAAGTCACTTAACCCTCCATTGCCCCATGTAAGCCGCATTGAGCCTACCATGAGTGGGAAAGCGCGGGGTACAAATGTAACAAAAATAAAATAGATACTATTGGAGATTCTACATAGAATGTTGCTACTATTGGAGATTCTACATGGAATGTTGCTATTCCACTAGCAACATTCCATGTAGAAGGCTGCGCAGGCTTCTGTTTCTGTGAGTCTGATGTCCTGCACCTACGTGCAGGACGTCAGACTCACAGAAGCAGAAGCCTGTGCGGCCACATTGGTGATCTGCAAGGCGGAATGTTGCTAGTGGAATAGCAACATTTCATGTAGAATCTCAAATAGTAGCAACAGTGGAGGAGTGGCCTAGTGGTTAGGGTGGTGGACTCTGGTCCTGAGGAACTGAGTTCCATTCCCACTTCAGGCACAGGCAGCTCCTTGTGACTCTGGGCAAGTCACTTAACCCTCCATTGCCCCATGTAAGCCGCATTGAGCCTGCCATGAGTGGGAAAGCGCAGGGTACAAATGTAACAAAAAGAAAATAAATAGATACATCATCATTCATAGAACAGGATGTTTGTGGAGAACTTGCAAGACTGATGACTGTGACATAGAGAAACTTGAACAGGAAAATGTATTTTGAGGAAGGGACCACAATCAGCACAAGAGAAAAGAGAAGCAAAACAAACCCATTTGGAAATACTGCTCCCACATATTATTTCCTATGGGAACAATGACACTTAAAACATTTTTACACTTGGACAAAAGTAAGAAAGCACTCTGGCTGTTTTAACATGCGTTAGCCATTAGCGTTGGTCTGCGCTAACATTTAATGCTCGGTAAATGCCGCTTAGTAAATATGTCCCGAAGTTAGGCCGATAAAAATATCAGCCGATGCCTCAATAACTTCTGGGTAGATGCGATTATCTGGATATTCGATATCGGTGCCCAATCATGGGCTGGAATCGACTATCCAGGCTTAATTCAGACCAAGGCTGTA
The DNA here is from genome assembly GCF_901765095.1 of Microcaecilia unicolor. NCBI lineage: Eukaryota > Metazoa > Chordata > Amphibia > Gymnophiona > Siphonopidae > Microcaecilia > Microcaecilia unicolor. The sequence continues at coordinate 18,872,811 of NC_044042.1, forward strand.
AGATGCTTAAAAACTGCAGATTGCCCTGGGCCGAACAGCAGGGGCGTAGCCACGGGCGGGCCCAGGCCCAGACACTTTTGCTCCAGGACCGCCCACCCTAACTAGCCCCAACTCAACAACATCCCTCGCTTCCTTTTCTCCTGCGGGTCCGGCCGTCCGGGAGCGTTGCCTGCCTGAACTTCTGCTCCTCCCCGCCGCTGCCTCGGTCCCTGCAGCATTCTTGTTTTCACCCATCGCCTGCAGCGCTGCGATTCACACAGGCAGCTCCGCTCCCCCCTGCCGCATCCATCTGGCCCTAGGTAAACAGGAAGTGCATCGGAGAGGGCCGGATGGACGCGGCAAGGGGGAGCGGAGCAGCCTGTGTGAATCGCAGCGCTGCCGGCGATGGGCGAAAAAAGGAATGCTGCAGGGACCGAGCAGTGGAAGACGCTGAAGCAGAAGTTCTTCAGGGAGGGAGACATGTTGCATGGAGAGGGGATAGGTTGTGAGAAAGGGAGAAATGTTGAATATAGGGGAGGAGAGGAGGGAGAAATGGTACACGAGGAGGGAGGGAGAAATGTTGGACATAGGGGTGGAGGAAAGGGACAAATGTTAGACAAAGGGTGGAGGGGAGGGAGACATGTTGGACATGATGGTAGAGGGGAGGAAAGAGATGCTGCATGGGAGGGGGAGAGAGATGTTGGACCCAGAACACAAGGGAGGGGGAGTGAGAGATGGTGGACAGTGGGAATGAGAGGGGGAGATGTTGGACATGGGGGTGGATGAGAGGGGGAGAGAGGTACATAGGAGGTGGAGAGTGGAGAAAAATGCTGGACTATGAGGGAGAGGGCAGGAGGGAAGATAGAAGGGACAGAGAACTGTCAGGCTATGAGGGTTGGGTGGGGAGGGGAGGGGAGGGGAGGGGAGGAAGAGGGATCAGATGCTGGGCTAGAAGGGCGGATGGAGGAAGATGATGGGAATGGTAGAACCCTGTGGAAGAGGCCAGGAGGGGGTGGCAAGGAAATGAATGAGAGGATAGTGATTACAGAAATATGGTAATGGGTAGTAGATTAAAGACGAAAGGGAATGTAGGGCTGGGGAAGGAGTGAGATGGGGAATGGAAGAGCTAGTGGGTGAAAGAAGAAGATGGAAATTTGATAGGTAGTTGAAAAGTAAAAAGGAGACGAAGAAGGGTGAGAGAGAGGCAGAAAAGAGCTAAAAAGGAATGATCAATATGTCAGAGGCAAGAATAGTGAGGGAACAGACAGGAGAGAGGAGAAAAGACAAATGGACTGCAGCCGCTTGAAGGAGAATTAGCAGACAGACAGGAAAGCAGAGAAGAGAAATTGGAACCAGCAAGATGGAAAAATAAAATGTCCAGACAACAAAGGTAGAAACAAAGCATTTTATTTTGAATGTTTTAAATGGAATGTGTTAGCTTTTGGAAACGTGCATAGCAAATGTCTTTGTATTGTGTTCAGTAGAAAAGGAAATGCATTTCTGTTTTATGTCTCCAGTGTTGCATTAATTCCAAGTTTAACTTCTTGGGGTTCCCATTCAAGTCTTGTCTAAAAATGTTTATTTCTAATTTGTGATCCCTTGTTCTGTGTTTGGTGAGGGTCTGTTGCTGTGATAGTAATGGAAGGTGAAAAATCGGAGCGGAGGTAGAGAGGAGAGAGAATCGAGGAGGGGGGGCCCTCCTTTATTTTCTGATCTGGGATCAAGCAGGGTCTAACACCAGTTCTGACCCTTGCTGTATAGCCGGTGAGGATCCCCAAGCATCCCCAGCTAAGGACCTCCTCCAAAGACAGCCAGAACTCTCGTCTACCAAGCTCTGCAGTTGGCAACAGCATCCTTGAACCATCGACAACTAAGTATGTGTGGGGTACAGGCATCAGTGGCTTAGGGTCATTGCTGCTGCCTGCCAAGGTTGGTAAAAGAGAGTTCTGGCCACCTTCAGAGAAAGTCTTGAGCCGACAGAGCTTGGGGATCCTTATTAGCTAAAGTGTATATATTTTGAGGTGGGAGTAGGGCGGGGCAGAGAAAATTTTGTGCTCACCCACTTTGGGCTCAGGCCCATCCAAAACTGGCTGTCTGGCTACACCACTGCCGAACAGTGAGTGACCTCTCGGCAGTGGCGTTCCCAGGGTGGCTGACACCCGGGGCGGATCGCCGATGCACCCCCCCCCCCCGGGTGCAGCGCCCCCCACCCCCGGTGAAAGGCCACCCCCCTGGTGCAGCGCGACCCCCCCACCCCTGGCGAAAGGCCACCCCCCCTCACGAAAGGACACACCTCCTCCCCGGCAAAAGGACACCCCCCCGGGTGCATTTTTACCTGCTGGGGGGGTGCCGCGCGCCTGTCTGCTTCGCTCGTTCCATGCTCCCTCTGCCCCGGAACAGGAAGTAACCTGTTCCGGGGCAGAGGGAGCATGGAACGAGCGGAGCAGACAGGCGCACGGCAGCCACCCAGAGGCGTGCACCTGGGGCGGACCGCACCCATCGCCCCCCCCCCCCCCCCAGGAACGCCACTGCCTCTCGGTGTCTTTCTTGCCAGGTGAGGAGATGATGAGGTGGTGAAGTACAGCAGGGGCCCCCTTTCCTAAACATCTCCTCCTCTTGCAGGATTCTCTACTATAAAGCAGTGGCGTAGCCAAGGGTGGGCTTGGGTGGGCCCAGGCCCACCCACTTTGGGTTCAGGCCCACCCAGTAGCAGCATACCTATGATGTGGCTGGCAGGGATCCCCAAGCCCCACCAGCCGAAAACTCCCAACAACTGTCCCTCCTGCATACCTTGTAAGTAGCAGATCTTCGCCTGCAGTGAGCAGTGACATACATACTGCTCGCACCGGCCCCACAGCCTCCCCTCTGATGTATTTCTGCCTAGGCGGAAACAGGAAGTTGCATCAGAGGGAAGGGTGTGGGGCCAACATGAGCAGTGTGTATTAGTTGCTGCTCGCTGCTGGTGAAAATCTGCTATTTAAAAGGTTTGCGGGGGAGGGGATGTTTGAGAGACCATATGGCATGCAGGCGAGAGAAGGAGAGACCAAATCACCTGTGGGACGGGGCGAGGTTCTTCTGCCCACCCATCTTGGGCCCAGGCCCACCCAAAATTGGGTGTCTGGCTACGCCCCTGCTATAAAGGACCCCAAAATTGTTCCCTTTTTTTCAGCTGATAATTGTATTATCAACAAAGTGTGACTCCTAGTAGACCTGTTTTAAGAACTAAACCTATGGATTTTGTAAATATTAATTAGACCCAGATGGGTTGTGGGGAGGAGGGAGAGAGGAATGAAAACCGATTCAGCTAATCAAATTGACGCTGCTTTGTAACAGCAAAACAACACAGTAAGTTCAGCGGTTTTTATAACTGTTATTTCTAACAGCGGAATCTATAAACGGAAAGTGGGTGAAGGTTTCATGAAATGGGAACTTCCTGTTACATCTTGCAGCTGCCCCATGTCTGGTTCCCACACACAAAAACATGTTTAAGGTACCTTAGAAAGCGATTTTCTAATAGGTCAGCTGAAATCAGACCGGCAGCTTACACATTCTTCAAGATATAAACTTCCCCCCTTTTTTTTTTTAACTGTTACTTCCTCTTTTGGCTATATTTTATTATTTATTTATATCTGAGTCTCAACTAAATTGTATTTTAGGCCAGGTTTCTAGCCTGTTCTTTTCGCTTTTCTTGTCCGAATGTTGTAGATTTTTTACATTTTATGGAAGGCTGGTATGCACCTTTTTTTTAATGACTCAGCAGTCTCCTGCTGAAAAGCAGCCAAAAGTCTAACCCCCCCCCCCCCCGTGCCCCCACCTCATAAGCCACAACCGAGCACAAGTTTGCCCTTTACCAGCCCCTCTAAATCCAGGACAGCAGACTGGCGCTAATTATTTCTTAATCTTTTCTTTCCTTAGGAATAAAACCCTGACAGAATGGCTAAAAATTGTTTAAGAATCCTGAAATACATGCTGTTTTTCTTCAATTTATTATTTTGGGTAAGTTTACGTTTCAACATTTTTATTGAATTAAACAGATACATACACATCTCGAAACTGGTGTTGACAAAATTCTTGTCTCAAATTTCCATTTTACACAGTACCACCATCAATGTTTTAAGATATTTTCTCCCCTCCCCCCTTTCCCTCCCTCCAAACCTCCGCTCCCTCAACTATTAGAGGCTTCAAACATGTCTTATATACCAACAGTCCAACCCCCCCCCCCCCAAACCTCCTACCACCTTAGTATTCCATTAACACGAAGTGACAACAATTACCAACTTCTCTTCCTACCCATCCTAGCCTTCTCCACTCTCCCCCCCCCCCCCACTGTCCTACCCCACTGCAACGCTCAAATTGCCTAATAATCATAATTACCTTTGCCAAGGGAGTCTGTCCAGGATTTGACTGCGTGCTCGTGGCGAGATTATATTTAAATACGCCCCCCACACTGCCAGGAACCTCCGCTGCCTTCCTGGTGACAAACCCGCACCTCTAGCCTCCCAGATCATTAACTCATGCGGTTTGTTCCTCCAATTTTGGGTAAGTTTATAAAGCCAAATAAGAATGATTCAGAATTTAGTTAGAACATGCTATCTCTGATGCAGAGCTGTAACCTGGGGGGAGGGGCAGGCAAATATATCTATGCCCTCTCCCCACTCTTCTCTCCCTCTGACCCAACCACTCTGATCCCCAGTCCGTTTCCACGCTCCCCTCTTCCTTCCTCAGCCTGAATGGTAGGACAGTGCAAATCTTGGTTTTTCATCTGCTGCCTAGGGCTGGCCCAGACACTAGATGATCTCGTCTCTGCCTAGGAAGTCAGGCTTGGGGAGCACAGCTGGTAACTGGCAGCCCTTTAAAGGCGGTATAAGTGGTGGACCTTTCAGCATCTGTGTGTGCATGCTTAATGCCGGCCATGCCCACCCCCATGAAAGGCACAGAAGGAGAAGGGATGCTGTTGGCTTAAAATTTGCATGCATGCCATGCTGAAGCCTGCTGCTGCAGGGTAGGCTCCCAGCTCGGCTCAGGAGGTGGGGGCGACAGCAGTAGTAATAACAGTGGTCTCAGGGAGAGGAGAAAAGAAGGGAGGTGTTGGACGCTTTGGGGGAGGGAGAAAGGAGAGACACCTGGGGATGAGGGAAAGAGAGAGATGCCGGACGCCTTGGGGAGCGGGAGTGAAAGGGAGAAATGCTGGACATCTATGGGAGGGAAGGAGGGAGATGCTGGACACCAGAGTGGGACTAGTGAAGAGTTGGTGCTGGATTATGGGTAGTGTGTGGGCGAATGGCTGATGGATTGCCTAGGGCAGCACATATTAGGTAAAACTCAAGGACAGAGAAATTCATGCTGTATCTAGATGTGCACAGCTTTGATAACTTTGGGTCTTGTAGGCAGTATATAAGAAATTGAAATAAATCTTTGGGCCAACTACCAAGCTACACTTACATTTCAGTCATTATTCTTCCTGTCCGCCTCCCAAGGGCTTTGCGTTCAGGTTTGGCTGTTTCTGTTGCCCAACCCTAGTTATAGCCCTGCTGTGATGTCTTCTGGTTCCCCTAGCTGGCCTTTAGGACCGTGCAGTAAAGGCAAACAGAGGGACCCTTTTACTAAGCCGCGGTAGACTCTACGTATGTGCAGCACACGCCGAAACGAGACTACCGCCAGACCAGCACGCCCTCCTGGTGGTGATTTCAGATTTGTCACGTGCCCATAATGCCTAGATGAATTATTTATTTATTTCCTGCTACGCGCACCAGTTCCGATGTTAATTCGCACTTGGTGCGCACCAACCGGTCCCCGCACGTGTAGCGCGTGAGCCTTTACCGCTAGATCAATGGGTGGTGTTAAGGGCTCAGGCCAGTTTTGAGCGTGCACTAGTTTCATTTTTACCGCAGGCCCTTTTCCCGTCCCATTAAAAAAAAAAACCACATTTTTTGTAGATGCGGTAAAAACTGGCCGGGCGAACGCCCAACACATGCACCTACACTACCGCAGGCCAATTTTTACCATGGCTTAGTAAAAGGACCCCAGAATGTTCTCTGAGCTTTTGGGGGTAAAATTCAGCCAGTAGAGGTCAATCTTTTTTTTAATCACTGACCACTGCCACATTTCGGTACTGACATTAAATATGCAAGTATGTGCAAGCAGCCAGCATTTAACTGTATAAGTGCCAATATTCAGGGCGTCTTTATCAAGCTGTACTAGCAGTTCCTACGTGGCCTTACCTCAGCCTCATGATCAAAAGCAAACGCCGTCGCTAGAGGCTGTTAGCGCCATACTAGTGCCGGCGTTTGCTACCGCCCCATGATCAGAGCCCTCAAGCGCGTGAAACAACGCCCTTGAGGGCTCTTAGCGCAAGTAGCCTGAAAATGCATGCTAATCAGCACTTAACACATTCATCCCCAATGATCAGCATCCAGCGCGCCAAAGATTGGGTCGCTGGCCTTGACAAACCCTACACCAGCTCCGAGCTGGCGTTAGGGTTTGCAGATCATTGGGGAGGAATGGTGAGCCCTGTCCAGCATGCATTTGCATGCTGGCAGGCCCCCATTCCCCCCAACGACGCAAACAACCCCCCCCAGCGACAGGGGATTGGAGGTCCAGCGGACCTCCGGTCCCCCCGACTATCCCACCCCCCCAGGTTCAGGGAGGGTTGGAGATCCGGTGGGTCTCAACCCCCACAACCCCCCAACAAATGGTCCCTGGTGGTCTAGTGGGCGCCAACCAAGCCCCCCCCCCCCAGCGACAGGGGGGCTGGAGGTCCGCTAGACCGCCGGTCCCCTCTCCCCAACCCAACCCCCAGCATTGGCAAGGGTCCCTGTGATGGTGTCACTCTATCTGCCGCCCGCCCGCCCTCCCTCTCTGCCTGCCTGCCCCCCTACCTTGGTTGGAGGAGGGACACAGCCTGCCTCCCTCCTCTTCCTTCGACACCACAAAATGGCGGCGCCCAGCCCTGCCCAGCGCATTCTGGGATGTGCTGGGTGGGGCTACACACCATATATACACACCCAGCCCAGACCTGTCAAACAAGTGCGGGAGGACTGTGCTGAGCGCACGCTCAGGCACAATTCTCCCGCACTTCTACCCCCCTGATCAGAGATAATTGCACTGCTTCAATTTGCATGCATTATCTCTGATCATACATACATACATACATACATACATACATAGTAGATAACGGCAGAAAAAGACCTGCATGGTCCATCCAGTCTGCCCAACAAGATAAACTCATATGTGTATACCTTACCTTGATTTGTACCTGCCTTTTCATAGGTCTAATAGCGCTCTGCGCTGTTCCAGCGCTATTTTAGAGCGCTGTTTGGAACAGCTCAGGGCTTTTGATCATCTGCCTAAAGCCGCTAAAAGAACTTGATAACTCAGTTTGCAACTGGTTAAGTTAAAGGGGCCAGAGACAGGACTGCTATTTATGTGGTCCTCTTTGACCAGTTAACTTAACCGATAAAGAGCTGAATATTGGCACCTATTTGGTTAAGTGCGGACTCCACCCCAGACCACCCACACAATAGCAGCACTACCGGTGGGTAGGGGGTGGAGAAGGAGAAGGGCCCAGGGATACCCACAATTGAAGGTTTGTCTACCATGTGTAACAGCCTTGCACCAACCTGCAGGGGTATATTATTATCTCCTGATGATATATTTTCCATCTAAAAACGACCAGCAGAAAAAGAAGGTGCAAATCCCCACTGGTGCTTTTCCCCAGTGCAGTAATGACAGGAAAGAAAAAAGAAGCAGTAGATCTAAAAAAAAAAAAAAAACCTCCAGGATGTGCAAAATGTACAAAATGTTCAATTCATTCACCACCCAGAGGAGATGACAGAGCACGTCACCTACTGGTTTTAAACTCTCTTCTCAGAAGCTGCAGCACTGAGTCACCACACCATGACTTTATGAAATGTACAATAAATGTTGCATTGCACCATGTGCTTTGGGACTTTCTTGTCACCTTTGCTATTTGTGATTTTGGTGAATAAATTCAACATTATGTACATCTTGGAATTTGTTTGAGATCCTCTGAAGGAAGCAGGACTGAGAATCTGAAAGCCATTTCCCTGGGGTGGTGGGAGAGAGAAGGGAACTTGATATACCACCTTTCTGTGGTTTTTGCAACTACATTCAAAGTGGTTTACATAGTACATACAGGTTCTTATTTGTACCTGGGGCAATGGAGGGCTAAGTGACTTGCCCAGAGTCACAAGGCGCTGCAGTGGGAATAGAACCCGGTTCCTCAAGATCAAAGTCTACTGCACGAGGCGCTAGGCTACTTCTCCACTAGCAACATTCCATCTAGAATCTCAAATAGGGAAAGGGAAATGGGACTTGATATACCGCCTTTCTGAGGTTTTTGCAACTACATTCAAAGCGGTTTACATATATTCAGGTACTTATTTTGTACCAGGGGCAATGGAGGGTTAAGTGACTTGCCCAGGGTCACAAGGAGCTACAGTGGGAATAGAACCCAGTTCCCCAGGAATCAGGATCAAAGTCTGCTACACTAACCACTAGGCTGCTCCTTCACTAGCAACATTCCATGTAACATACATGTGATATAGTAAATGACGGCAGATAAAGACCGGAACGGTCCATCCAGTCTGCCCAACAAGATAAATTCATTTTACATGGTATGTGATACTTTAGAATCTCAAATAGTAGCAACATTCCATTTAGAATCTCAAATAGGGATGCTTAGTAACTTGACAGTATTAATTTACAATCCTTAGTCTGATTTTTATTTTTATTTAAGAACATCTGATCTACTGGTCTCTTTTGCAACCTCACTATCAGGATACCCTATCTTCCCCGTTTTGGTGATATCTTTGAAAGATACCTTATCTCAAACCATGCGCTTTTGAGCGACTGTCGGCCTTCCCCCCCGTTTCTAGTTTAAAAGTTGCTCTATCTCCTTTTTAAACGCCGATGCCAGCAGCCTGGTCCCACCCTGGTTAAGTTGGAGCCCATCATTTCGGAATAGGCTCCCCCTTCCCCAGAATGTTGCCCAGTTCCTAACAAATCTAAAACCCTCCTCCCTGCACCATCGTCTCATCCACGCATTGAGACTCCGGAGCTCTGCCTGTCTCCTGGGCCCTGCGCGTGGAATGGGTAGCATTTCAGAAAATGCTACCCTAGAGGATCTGGATTTGAGTGTCTTAAGCAAATTCCAACGCATTAAAAAAACAAACAAACTTGATATAACATCGACACAAGAAAAAAAGACCAAAATACATCCTGGTATGAAAAATCTTTGGAGGATGGGTAATAGCTGGGGGGTGGGGGTGGGGGAAATAGTCCTAGGAAGGAATTTTCCCCAGGGAATTGATGGGTGGGAGATGTCCAGGGGAAACTGTTCCAGTGGCAACTCACTAGATGTAAGTAGGGGCAGCTTTTAGATCTGGGCTTCCCAAACCTGTCATGAAGACCCCACAGCCATTTGGATTTTCTGGATAACTTCTAGGGATGAAGAGCAAATCCAAGAAAACAGGAGGAGCCTCCAGGGAGAATCAAAGCGAAACAGCAAAAGCAGAGGCTGACAAATGTGCAAACCAATAGGGAGATAATATCAAGAAACAGTTTATTCAGAATATTCATATCAAGGACCCGACAGGGTCCGTGTTTCGGCGCCAAAGCGCCTGCCTCAGGGGTCACAAAAAACTTTCTACAAAAAAAAACAGGACAAATTAACAAAAATGTTTAAAACATAATATTAAAGAGATATCAAATAATATATCTGCCTTTATTAAATATATAGCCAAACATATATGGACATTCATAATAGTATTGCACATTCGTAGATTTATAACGATAAATGATATGAAATTTTTTTAAAATTCATAATATATTATAAATTTGTAGGCAGAAATTACGGACAGAGAAACACCAAATAAATAAAAAGTAATAACTATCCAATAATGGCTGATAAGCAAAAGACATAGGTCGGGCTGATGAAACATTGACATATCTACATACCGTATTTTTCGGACTATAAGACGCACCTAGGTTTTAGAGGAGGGAAATAGGAAAAAAAAAATTTCCTTTTTCCCTCCTCTAAAACCTAGGTGCTCCGGTGCGTCTTGTCCGAGTTTTGGATCGCCCTCCCCTGCTCTCTGTGCTCCTGACTGCTTCCTGACGGTCTCGGCGAGACCGTCAGGAAGCAGTCAGGAGCACGGAGAGCAGCGCGCTGGGCAGGAAAGAGGGGGCTCTTTCCTGCCCCGACGTCATTAGACCACCAGGGAACATCGCGTCACGTAAGTAGGGGAGGGCGATCCAAAACTCGCTACCTTCGGACTATAAGACGCACCCCCCATTTTCCTCCCAAATTTTTGGGGAAAAAAGTGCGTCTTATAGTCCGAAAAATACGGTATATGTTTGGCTATATATTTCATAAAGGCAGATATATTATTTGATATCTCTTTAATATTATGTTTTAAAAAATTTTTTTAATTTGTCCTGTTTTTTTTGTAGAAAGTTGTTTGTGACCCCTGAGGCAGGCGCTTTGGCGCCGAAACACGGACCGTGTCGGGTCCTTGATATAAATATTCTGAATAAACTGTTTCTTGATATTATCTCCCTATTGGTTTGCACATTTGTCAGCCTCTACTTTTGCTGTTTTGCTTTGATTCTCCATGGAGCAGTGGCGTACCAAGGGGGGGGGGGGGCGGTGGGAGCGGTCTGCCCCGGGTGCACGCCGCTGGGGGGCGCCGCGGCATGCGCCTGCTGCGAGAGTTCGCTAACTTCTCTCGTTCGCTGCAGCTCCCTCTGCCCTGGAACAGGTTACTTCCTGTTCCGGGGCAGAGGGAGCTGCAGCGAATGAGCAAAGTTAGTAAACTTGCAGCAGGCGCGCGCTACGGCACCCCCCCCCCCCGCGGCATGCACCCGGGGGGGGGCTCTTTCGCGGGGGGGGGGTCTTTCGCCGGGGGGGTTCCGCGCTGCATCGGGGGGGGGGGGGGGCGCTGCACCCGGGGGGGGCAGGGCGCCTCCCCGGGTGTCCACCCCCCTAGGAACGCCACTGCCGTGGAGGCTCCTCCTGTTTTCTTGGATGTTTTGCTTAACTTCTAGGGATGTGCATTCATTAGCATACATTTGGTTCATTAAGGTACCTTTAAAAATCACCGCATGCTTCCTGGTTACTGCTGGGTTAGCGCAGGAGCCCATACCGCCATCTCAATGGTTGGTGGTAAGTGCTTCCCCCCTCCCCACCCCCAAAAATGGCCATGCGGTAAGTGGGTCACTTACCACACAGCCATTTCTTGTAGAGAAAAAAGACAGCCTTTTACTCGCTGCGGTAAAAGGGGGCCTTCGTATGCATCAAAAACACACGCTGACACTAGCGCAGGCCTCCTTCTGCCGCAATACAGTAAAAGCGGCCCTGAATTAGCTAAATTTCCCCCACATAATGCTGGGAGGACACATTATATTAATATAAGTACATAAGTACATAAGTATTGCCGTACTGAGAAAGACCAAAGGTTCATCGAGCCCAGCATCCTGTTTCCAACAGTGGCCAATACAGGTCACAAATACCCGGCAAGATCCCAAAAATGTACAAAACATTTTATACTGCTTATCCCAGAAATAGTGGATTTTCCCCAAGTCCATTTAATAACGATCTATGGACTTTTCCATTAGGAAGCCGTCCAAACCTTTTTAAAACTCCGCTAAGCTAACCGCCTTTACCACATTCTCTGGCAACAAATTCCAGAGTTTAATTACACGTTGCGTGAAGAAAAATTTTCTCCGATTGTTTTAAATTTACTACATTGTAGCTTCATCGCATGCCCCCTAGTCCTAGTATTTTTGGAAAGCGTGAACAGACGTTTCACATCTACCCGTTCAACTCCACTCATTATTTTATAGCCCTCTATCATATCTCCCCTCAGCCGCCTTTTCTCCAAGCTGAAGAGCCCTAGCCTCTTTAGCCTTTCCTCATAGGGAAGTCGTCCCATCCCCTTTATCATTTTAGTCGCCCTTCTCTGCACCTTTTCTAATTCCACTATATCTTTTTTGAGATACGGCGACCAGAATTAAACACAATATTCGAGGTGTGGTCGCACCATGGAGTGATACAAAGGCATTATAACGAGTTTTACATTCCTTTCCTAATAATACCTAACATTCTATTTGCTTTCTTAGCCGCAGCAGCACACTGAGCAGAAGGTTTCAACGTATCATCAATGACGACACCTAGATCCCTTTCTTGGCCTGTGACTCCTAATGTGGAACCTTGCATGACGTAGCTATAATTCGGGTTCCTCTTTCCCACATGCATCACTTTGCACTTGCTCACATTAAACATCATCTGCCATTTAGACGCCCAGTCTCCCAGTCTCGTAAGGTCCTCTTGTAATTTCTCACAATCCTCCCGCGATTTAACGACTTTGAATAACTTTGTGTCATCGGCAAATGTAATTACCTCACTAGTTCCTCCCATCTCTAGGTCATTTATAAATATGTTAAAAAGCAGCGGTCCCAGCACAGACCCCTGGGGAACCCCACTAATTACCCTTCTCCAATGAGAATACTGACCATTTAACCCTACTCTCTGTTTTCTATCTTATAACCAGTTTTTAATCCACAATAATATTATGTCCAAATGAAAAAAGCTATGGGGTGATTATCTGAATTTATGTCATCGCCCTAGCAGGGAGATAATGATCTTTACTAAGATATGCCTGTTTTGTATTTTGCAGATATGTGGCTGCACCATCCTGGCCTTTGGAATATACTTCCTGGTAAACAACCATTTCACCGAGTTATTCCCCAGTATCCCTTCTCTCTCGTTCAGCAATGTTCTGATTGTCACTGGTTCCATCATCATGGTGGTATCGTTCCTGGGCTGCATGGGAGCCATCAAGGAGAATAAATGTTTGCTCATGTCGGTAAGTCAGTCCATGGCTGTGTGCTTGTTTTCAGGGTTGACACAGATGCGCTGAGGCCCAGGGCAGAAACTGAAGAGTAGGTCCCTCCGGTGCCTGGAGCCCTGAGCTCTGGCCAAGCGACGTCGCTCAGATTCACCAAGGAAGCACGCAGGGGCGTATCTGGACTCGGGCGGTAGGGGGGGCCAGAGCCAGAGGGAGGGGGCACATTTTAGCCCCCCCCCCGGCGCCACCGATCCCCCCCCCCCCGCCATTTCCGGACCCCCCCCTCGCCACCAATGACACCCTCCCCCGCTGCTGTCACTTACCTTTGCTGGCGGGGGACCCCAACCCCCCGCCAGCCGAGGTCCTCTCTTCCATGCAGGCTGCGCCGCTGCAAGTTTCAACGCTTCCTGTTCTTCTGAGTCTGACGTCCTGCACGTACAACGCGCAGGACGTCAGACTGAATTCCAAATTCTGAGTCTGACGTTCTGCACGTTGTACGTGCAGGACGTCAGACTCAGAAGAACAGGAAGCGTTGAAACTTGCATCCTGCACGGAAGAGAGGACTTCGGCTGGCGGGGGCTTGGAGTCCCCCGCCAGCAAAGATCGGCGACGGGTTGGTGGCGGGCGGGAGGGAGGGGGAGGTGGAGAGGGTCTGTGGTAGGAGGGTCCAGGGTGAAATCTGCGGGGGCCCAGGCCCCTGTGGCCCCACGCAGATACGCCCCTGGAAGTACCTAGTACTGCTGGGACCCTGCTTGGCCACTCTCTGTAGCCAGCCCTGCATGTTTTAAAGGAGTTGCAGTGGTGATCTGCTATTATTTTATGCTACCAATAGGGTTGCCAACTAGATCCAGATTTGTTCATTTGCAAGGTCAGTGGACCGCTGAGGAGGCTCGCTTGTCAATCGGTTGGAGCTCCAGGCGGCGGTCAGCGCTCTAGAAGCTTTCCGCTCGGTGGTAGAAGGTAAACTGGTGCAACTGAAAGGTATTAATCCGCAAACGAATCTTTTCCGGAGATGGGAAGGCGGTAGAACGAGAGGACATGAAACGAGATTGAAGGGAGGCAGACTCAAGAAAAATGTCAGGAAGTATTTTTTCACGGAGAGAGTAGTGGATGCTTGGAATGCCCTCCCGCGGGAGGTGGTGGAAATGAAAACGGTAATGGAATTCAAACATGCGTGGGATAAGCATAAAGGAATCCTGTGCCGAAGGAATGGATCCTCAGGAGCTTAGTCAAGATCGGGAGGCGGGGCTGGTGGTTGGGAGGTGGGGATAGTGCTGGGCAGACTTATACGGTCTGTGCCAGAGCCGGTGGTGGGAAATGGGACTGGTGGTTGGGAGGCGGGGATAGTGCGGGGCAGACTTATACGGTCTGTGCCCTGAAGAGCACAGGTACAAATCAAAGTAGGGTATACACAAAAAGCAGCAAATATGGGTTATCTTGTTGGGCAGACTGGATGGACCGTGCATGTCTTTTTCTGCCGTCATCTACTATGTTACTATGTAACTGCTTTCTGACAACATGACTGCAGTAGCTTACATCAATCGCCAGGGCAGCATGCACAGCATCACTTTAGCAGTGGAGGTGTGTCGTCTCTGTGCTTGGGTGGAAAAAAGGGGTAAAGTGGGAGTGGGTTATATCTGGGGAAAGCAGAGAGGTGCTCAGATCCAAGAGGGGATAAAGTCTGGGGTGAGGGTAGGGAAGAAGAAAAAAATGGAGGAGGGCAGGCTAGGGAAGAGAGGGTAGAAGCAGAGAGAGTGAGTACAGCTTGAAGGGGTCAGGCATAGGCATGCAATTGAGGTCTGGAATTCGTTGCCAGAGAATGTGGTAAAGGCGGTTAGCTTAGCGGAGTTTAAAAAAGGTTTGGACGGCTTCCTAAAGGAAAAAGTCCATAGACCGTTATTAAATGGACTTGGGGAAAATCCACTATTTCTGGGATAAGTAGTATAAAATGTTTTATACATTTTTGGGATCTTGCCGGGTATTTGTGACCTGGATTGGCCACTGTTGGAAACAGGATGCTGGGCTCGATGGACCTTTGGTCTTTCCCAGTATGGCAATACTTAAGTACAACAAGATTGATCCAGTCCTGGATTTATCCCATGGCATGCAGGGACTTGTAGTTATGATTTTCCCATGCAAGGCCGCCGAGAGAATGAGCAGGGCCCGGGGCAGTGCGATCCTGAGGCCCCGCCAGTAGAAGAAGTCTTCCTCCAGCGCACTCCGCTGCGATGCCTGCATCGCCCCTGAGGCTGCTTTTTCTTTCACGTCGCACGTGCTCGGTTTCAAAACCGAGCATGCGCGACCTGAAGGGGGAGGGAGCAGCCACTTGGCAGGCAATGCATCAGAGTGAAGAGCAGCGCTGGAGAAAGGCCTCTTCTGTTGGCGGGGCCTGGGGGGACCCCCGCCAGCCAAACCAGAGGCCCTGGCCCGAAGCCCTGCTGTGTCTGCTCCTCGCCAGCCACCAAGGGGGGGGGGGCCTGGTGCCAGAGTTTTCTCTCTTCTGCTTCTGTCGGGACACGATCACATGGGTCCCGTTAGGAGCAGGAGAGAGAGAGAGACCCTGGCACCGGGCCCCCATTGGAGGCTGGGTCCAGAGAATTTTGCCTGCTGCTTCTCTTTTTTCCCCCCCAAGATTATACAGAGTTTTTCCTGCTTGTTCTTTTTTGGAAAGTCTTTGATTTTCTTTGTTAGTTTTGGGAAATGTATATCTACTACTACTACAACAAATCATTTCTATAGCGCTACCAGTCGTACGCAGCGCTTCACAATTGAACATGAAGAAAAGACAGTCCCTGCTCTAAAGAGCTTACAATCTAAATCAGGACAGACAGATAGGACCAATAAGGGATAAGGGTAGGACAGACAGATAGGACACATAGGAATGATTCTAAATGGAATGTTGCTACTATTGGAGATTCTACATGGAATGTTAATGTTGCTATTCCACTAGCAACATTCCATGTAGAAGCCTGCCCTTGCAGATCAGCAACGCGGCCGCGCAGGCTTCTGTTTCTGTGAGTCTGACGTCCTGCACGTACGTGCAGGACGTCAGACTCACAGAAACAGAAGCCTGCGCGGCCGCGTTGCTGAACTGCAAGGGCAAGCTTCTACTACTACTACTATAAATCATTTCTATAGCGCTACCAGTCGTACGCAGCGCTTCACAATTGAACATGAAGAAAAGACAGTCCCTGCTCTAAAGAGCTTACAATCTAAATCAAGACAGACAGACAGGACAAATAAGGGATAAGGGTAGGATAGACAGAAGGACACATAGGGATAAGGGACTATTGAAGAGAGGAAGACAAGATAAAGGTTACGAACAAGTGACAAGTTAGGAGTCAAAAGCAGCATCAAACAGATAGGCCTTTAGCCCGGATTTGAAGGCGGCCAGGAATGGAGCTTGACGTAACAACTCAGGGAGTCTATTCCAGGCATAAGGTGCGGCAAGATAAAAGGAACGGAGTCTGGAGTTAGCGATGGAGGAGAAGGGTGCAGTTAGGAGAGATTTACCTAGTGAACGGAGTTCCCTGGGAAGGAGTGTAGGGAGAGATGAGGGTGGAGAGGTAGTGAGGGGCTGCGGAGTTAATGCACTTACAGGTCAATAAGAGGAGTTTGAATTGTATACGGAAACAGATAGGGAGCCAGTGAAGTGACTTCAGGAGAGGGCTGATATGAGCATATCTTTAGAGCGATAGGATAATGCATTTCTGTTTCTATTTCTCCAGCATTGCATTGCTTACAAAGTATGACTTAAACTTCTCTACACAAACTGATTACAATGTTTTCTTTCCCTTAGTTCTTTTCATTGCTGCTGTTCATCCTTTTGACAGAAGTCACCTTGGCAGTGCTTCTCTTCATTTACGAAGCAAAGGTACATTTCAAACCCCTATATTCTTGCCTTTCCTTGGTCTTTTTCCTCAGTACTGCTTTTGTAGTGCAATTACAGGGGCGTAGCCAGACAACAGACTGTGGGTGGGCCTAGGCAAGAAGTGGGTGGGCACCAAGTGTTCTCCCCCCACCCCCCCACCACCACCACTACCATCACCAAAAAAATATCTAAGCTGGCAGGAAAACGCTTCTTTCCACCTCGGTAGTCTGCAAAGGCATGCGCTGAAAACTGAGACTGCGCAGGTTCCGGTATCGTTGAGAGTAGCGTTTTTGTTACCATTAGGCGGAAGTCTTCAGCTGGCGGAGCCTGGGGATCTCCACCAGCTACCGCTAAACTTGTGCTACTGTTGGGTGGGCCTAAGCCCTAAGTAGGTGGTGCAAGATCAAAGCCTAGTATCACCTGAACAACCTGGATGCTCTTGAGTCCGAAATTCAATTCCTAAGGGCCCTCCAGCCACGTCTATAGATTGGGTGCAGAACTTGGTTCTGTGCCCAACTGGTACCCAAGTCTTCTGCTGCTTCAGAGGCCTGGAAACACCAGTACAAGTTGTTTTACTTATTTATTTATTTATTAGGATTTATTAACTGCCTTTATGAAGAGTTTCGCCCACGGCGATTTACAGTAGGTACAGTTCAACATCAAAGTTACAATTTTGTTAACAGCATAACAATGGTTAAATGAACAAGTATAAACATAAATACAATGAAACAGGAAAACTTGAAAGCAGCAAATTGAAAACTAATACTAGGATTACAACAGGATGAAAAATATACACATTTAACAGCGCTGAAATTCAAATGACAAATATAATAAGATGCAAGCATAACAGTGATAGAATATCTAATATGCAGACAATTAGAACATTTAAATAACATTGCTATGATCCTAATGCTTTTCTACAATGCTGCGAAGTTGTGTTGAAATAAACAGTGCCCCCTTTTACGCCATGTACTGATTCAAAGACCTGTTCTTGGTTTTGGCATTGATTTTTCAGTATCAGTCAAGTCCAAGAATTGTCCCATCATTTACCGCTCCGTAGTTTTAACGTTTCAACCTTCACAAAGCCTTAAGGGTTACCACCAGATGCTTCAGTGACACCGTAGTTGGCTGGTATCACTACTACTACTACTACTACTTAACATTTCTAGAGCGCTACAAGGGTTACGCAGCGCTGTACAAATTAACAAATAAGGACGGTCCGTGCTCAGAAGAGCTTACAATCTAAAAGACGAAATGTCAAGTTGGGGTAGATGAGATTTCCTGAGAAGAGATGAAGTGATTAGGTGCCGAAGGCGACATTGAAGAGGTGGGCTTTGAGCAATGATTTGAAGATGGGTAGGGAGGGGGCCCGGCGTATGGGCTCAGGGAGTTTGTTCCAAGCGTGGGGTGAGGCGAGGCAGAAAGGGCGAAGCCTAGAGTTGGCGGTGGTGGAGAAGGGTACTGAAAGGAGGGATTTGTCTTGAGAGCGGAGGTTACGGGTAGGGACGTAAGGGGAGATGAGGGTAGAGAGGTAAGGAGGGGCTGCAGATTGAGTGCATTTGTAGGTGAGTAGGAGAAGCTTGAACTGTATGCGGTATCTGATTGGAAGCCAGTGAAGTGACTTGAGGAGAGGGGTGATATGAGTATATCGGTTAAGGCGGAAGATAAGACGTGCGGCAGAGTTCTGAATGGACTGAAGGGGGGATAGATGGCTAAGTGGGAGGCCGGTGAGGAGTAGGTTGCAGTAGTCAAGGCGAGAGGTAATGAGAGAGTGGATGATCACAGCCGCAAAACAGGACAACATAAAAAAAAGACATCAGTGCCGTTAATTTGAAAAAAAGCGTTGGAATTGTTGCTATGAAATGGGATCTGCAGCTATGCCACCTTGGGCCAAATCCCCAGAAGAATCCAGCTGTTGCAAGAGGCGGTACTGCTGTGTACACAGCAGAACAAGAGTTTTACAATAATACTCGGGGCAGGGGGGCAATACTGCCCGGGCCCAGCCTCCAAGTGTGGGGCTCCAACGCCGGCAAGCTTCTTCTTGCCTGCCTGCTTCCGGGTTTCTCTCTCTCCTGCTCCTGTATGCCGGGACCCGGATGATTGTATTAACACGATAACCCGGGTTATAGCGTTAATGCAATCATCCGGTTCCAGCACGCAGAAGCAGGAGACGACAGACCGAGGGAGGAGCAGTCAGACACAGGAAGGTAAGGGGGCTGGCGGGGGCAGCGGCTGGAATGTGGGGGCCAGCCCGAGTGGGGGGGGGGGGTGCAGCATGGCACGGCAGCCCAGGTGGGGGGGTGGCGGTCGTGCCCTGGGCCCAGCTGTGTCTCTCGGTGGCCCTGCTCGGGATAGAGGGTTCCCTGTGCTTCTTAAGGTGACATCTTTTGGAAGGTACATTTTATCGAGCCACAAGATACTCTGCGGATAGTCATATTCCCGGAGCACATCACGGGCTGGATTCAGCAAATAGCACTCAATATTCGGCGCTGAACAGCATTCCAGGATCAGCACCCTTTATAGAATAGCGAGCAGGGCTGGGATCCGCCCATAACTCTGTGTGCAAGGAGTTGCACCAACTGAAACCAGGGGTAAATCCCAGCCCACCGGTCAGGCGCATTATTCTATAACACTATGTGCATTTTAAGAGAACACCCCTGACCTGCCTGTGCCCCTCCCATGGTCACACCCCCTTTGTAGATCATGCGGAAACACTTAGGTGCTATTCTCTAAATGGGTGGCATTATTGTGTTTTCACGCAGATCCACCATTCTTGGCCCGTTTTGATGCCTTGCATCCGTTAGAGCGCTTTCCTGCACCGAAAATTCAGCAACGCAATTAGCACTTAATGTTCAGCACCAGATATAGAATTCCTCCCTTATATATGACCATAACTAACCCCATCCTGTGCAGAAACCAGTGCACAGCTTTTTATGATGACTTCCTACCTGCCTGCTGACATGATGCTTTGATTCAACAGCTGGATGCCATCATTGAAGAACAGCTGCACTCAAGTCTGGAAGAACATATTAGGAAGAATGCAACAGACTCATCCATCTGGGATCAAATTCAGAAAACTGTGAGTAAAGGGGGGGGGGGGGGAACCCATCAAGGTGCAGTCAGCTGCTCTGTAAACACAGCAACAGATGATGGCAGATAAAGCTGAAAATAGCATGAACAAATTATGATCAGGTTTGGACGGTTTCCTAAAGCAAAAGTCCATAGACCATTATTAAAATGGACTTGGGGAAAATCCACTGCTTTTGTACTTGGGATTATGAATGGAATGTTACTACTCTTTGGGGTTCTATATGGAATCTTGTTACTCTTTAGGATTCTAGAATCTTGCTGTTGTTTGCAGCTCTACATGGAATGTTGCTACTCTTTGGGTTTCTGCCAGGTACTTGTGACCTGGATTGGCCACTGTTGGAAACAGGATGCTGGGCTTGATGGACCTTTGGTCTGTCTCAGTATAGCAATACTTTTGTACTTATGTACTTGGGATTCTAAATGGAATGTTACTACTCTTTGGGGTTCTATATGGAATCTTGTTACTCTTTAGGATTCTAGAATCTTGCTGTTGTTTGCAGCTCTACATGGAATGTTGCTACTCTTTGGGTTTCTGCCAGGTACTTGTGACCTGGTTTGGCCACTGTTGGAAACAGGATGCTGGACTTGATGGACCCCAGTATGGAAATACTTATGTACTTATATACATATGTTGTATCACCTCATACCTTTATGTATTGAGTTTATCTACTCGGGCACACTAGATGGACCGTACAGGTCTTTATCTGCCGTCATCTACTATGTTACTATGTAAGTAGCTGCATGGTCCATCCAGCCTGCCCAATATTGCAAATGTTATAACACAATCGAAGCATACATGTATGCTTCCTTGATTCCGTTTTGTCTTTGCTATTTTCGACCAGCACTGGTCTTACTTCCCAACTACAGCAGTTACCGTCAAAACCCACTACAGCCAGTGCCCTGCTTCCCCCTCCCCTGTGCGCATTCTGGTTTTTAATGACATTGAGCTTGCACAAGGTTCACATATGCTCAATTTCACTAAAACCCAGCATGTGTGCCAGAGCAGGAGATCATGGCAGGC
Source organism: Microcaecilia unicolor (assembly GCF_901765095.1). NCBI lineage: Eukaryota > Metazoa > Chordata > Amphibia > Gymnophiona > Siphonopidae > Microcaecilia > Microcaecilia unicolor. The sequence goes on from NC_044042.1 coordinate 18,893,641, forward strand.
AGCTAAAGGTGGTTGATCAATCAGCTTAACCAATTGGGTTTCAGGATACCATAATACATGAAAACTCACAATGGATCTCCTGAAAATCCAAGCATCTCGGTTGGGAATCACTGTTTCTAGAAGGCCAGTAGATGCAGCTCCTATCCAGTGCTTAATATTTTTTTATGCCATTTTCATTTTAGCTGAAATGTTGCGGTGTGAAGAATGGCACAGACTGGAAACAGTCATTGCCGCAGTCCTGCAAAGAAACCCCTGGCCACTACTTCAAGGAAGTAAGTACAAAGCAATGCATACAGGTCAACTGAACATAATATAAACAGCACCCTGTAACCCTTTTACAGAGCAGCAGAAAATTGTGAAAAGGACGCTAATGGCAAATGAGATCATTCATTAAAGAGGAACACCAAAAAAGCTGAGGTGGATAAGGAGCACACGGTCATGCTTCTACGTTTGGCAGCTGTCACAGGGTGGGCCACAAAGATCATGGCCTGACCAATATTTTACCCAACACAGCATCAACATCTAGAGAACTTGGGGGTGGGGCCAGAGATGTACTGCTGCCCCTGGTGCCTGATAAACCTTAGCAGCGCAGACCAGAATGACTGGGCAGACTGGATAGGCTAGTTGATCTTTCACATCTGAGAGCCTATTAAATTCATAAGGCACCTAAACAATGAGACCAAGCAGGTTGGAGGGGGGGGGGGGGGGAGTTAGACACCCACCCCCAGATTCTATATATGACGCCTGAAAATCTGCGTGGAAATCGAAGCATAATCCATAACGACACGCATAACCTAATTGGTTAACTAGCTAATAAGCCCTGTTAATTGGATGTTGTACTGCTATGGATTTACAGCCTGTCTCACTGACACAGGCTACCCAATAATTACCGTGGATTCTTTTGGATTCGTATTAGATAAATGAAACCTTTATTAGAGGTGCTAAAATCTACAATGATTAAGATATATACAATGGTTAGCTATATACACACAATGATTTGCTATTTAACTGAAAATAAAGCTATAAGACAGATATATTATACATACAACAAGTTTTACTTGGCGTAAATGCCCGCAACTACATTTATACAAATCTTATGTCCCAAACATCCAACTTTATCTAGCACAGTTCAGTCTCTCTTATTCATTGTGCTCTATTTATTCACGGGGATTATTTCATCAGCAATTCCCATTTGGGCACAGCGTCCCATTCACTATGGTGCTGTGTATACCTTCATAGATACACCCGAATATTTTTTTATATATGTATATATTTTTTCTGAATTACCAAACATTTCAATCTTTTAGTGCAATAACTAGGTACTTAACTTTAGCAGCAGCCCTGCAAACCGATCAAACCTCTGCCGACAAGGCCAGGTTTCGAGATTCTTCATCAGGGTAGAGGTTTGCTCATAATCCGCTCTTGCAAGTATAAAAAGATGGCCGCTCGGCCTATTCTATAAACTGCACCAAAATGTAGGCGTATTCTATAAAGTTTGCCTAAATCTAGGCATACTTTATAGAATATGCCTAGGCGTATTTTTTTGTGCACGGATTTTTTAGGCATGATATATAGAATCTAACCCCATGCGCTTAACTGCCAATAGATAGTCATGAGCAGTTTGCTCACGCCTAAAGCTAGGTGCAATACTGCAGACTTACACTAGTATTGTATAAAAGCAGGTTCCATGTGGAACTGCCGTTATGGAATTCACGTGCTCAGCACGCATCCTCCCAGTGACAAAGTTTGGACACTATCAGGGGCATTTTTGAATGAGAAGGGCGCCCATCTTTCGACACAAATTGGGAGATGGGTGTCCTTCTATCAGGGTCGCCCAAATCGGCATAATCGAAAGCCGATTTTGGGCATCCTCAACTGCTTTCCGTCACGGGGATGACCAAAGTTTACGGGGGCGTGTCGGCAGTGTAGCAAAGGTGGGATTGGGGTGTGCTTAAGAGATGGGCGTCCTCGGCCGATAATGGAAAAAAGAAGGGCGTCCCTGACGCGCATTTGGCCGACTTTACTTGGTCCCTTTTTTTTCACGACCAAGCCTCGAAAAGGTGACCGAACTGACCAGATGACCACCGGAAAGAATCAGGGATGACCTCCCCTTACTCCCCCAGTGGTCACCAACCCCCTCCCACCCAAAAAAAAATAAATAAAAAACATTTTTTTCCAGCCTCTATGCCAGCCTCAAATGTCATACCCAGCTCCATGACAGCAGTATGTAGGTCCCTGGAGCAGTTTTTAGTGGGTGCAGTGCAATTCAGGCAGGCAGACCCAGGCCCATCCACCCCCCCCCCCCCACCTGTTACACTTGTGGTGGTAAATGGGAGCCCTCCAAAACCCACCCGAAACTACTACTACTTATCATTTCTATAGCGAAACCCACTGTACCCACATGTAGGTACCCCTCTTCACGCCTTAGGACTATGGTAGTGGTGTACAGTTGTGGGGAGTGGGTTTTGGGGGGGCTCAGCACCGGAGGTAAGGGAGCTATGCAGCTGGGAGCCATTTGTGAAGTCCACTGCAGTGCCCCCTAGGGTGCCCAGTTGGTGTCCTGGCATTTGAGTGGGACCCGTGCACTACGAATGCTGGCTCCTCCCACAACCAAATGCCTTGGATTTGGTCGTTTTTGAGATGGGCATCCTCAGTTTCCATTATCGGCGAAAACCGGGGACGACCATCTCTAAGGTCAACCATCTCAACATTTAGGTCGTCCACCTCTAAGGTCGACCTAAATGTTGAGATTTGGGCATCCCCGACCGTATTATCGAAACGAAAGATGGACGTCCATCTTGTTTCGATAATACAGGTTTCCCCACCCCTTCACCGGACAGAGATGGTTGTCCCCGTTCGATTATGCCCCTCCACTTATAGAATTTACCCCTATTTGCATTTAGCACACACTCTTTAAGAAAAGTCCACAATATCAACATTCATTTTGAAATGAAAAAAAAAGTGGGGGAAAGCGAAACATCCCTTAGTTCCAAAACAAAACTTTTCTGACTGCCCATCCCTTTGTTCCAACAACCTTGTCAATCCTTTCTTCACCGCATGTGCTTACATTGGTCACTCTGTTGCACGTATCCTACATTGTGGGGCCCTTTTACTAAGCCGCATAAGCGTTTATGGACGCCCAATATGCGCCAAAATGGAGTTACTGCAAGGCTACTGCGTGGATCTTGCGGTAATTTCATTTTTGCCATGCTGAAATGATTCTTGAGCACGTATATCGGTTGCGTGCCAAGTGGCATTTGGCACGCGTAGGTCATTACCGCCCAGTTACCTTGTGAGGCTTTACTACTAGGCCAATGGCTGGCGGGAAGGTCGCAGACCCAAAATAGACACGTGACAATTTTGATTTTGTTGCACATCCATTTTTGGCGGGCCTTTTTTACAGGCATGTTGAAAAATGATTGGCACACGCCCCAAACCCTCGCCTACACTACCGCAAGCCATTTTTCGGCGCACCTTAGTAAAAGGACCCCTGTGCATTTTGAACTGGCCTTGTCTAAGAAGCTCCCCATCTCTGTCACCTTTCCATGTTTCATCCTAAATACCATTTGTCTTCATTTATTATTATTTTTTAATGTATGTGTGGTTTACAAGAATAACATTCATAATAAAACCTACATAATGTAATTCGAGTTTCTACTTCTTTAGAAGTCAATATCGAGACTTGGAAATTTCTGCACCACAATTCAACTGTATAATAAATTTCATTGTTGATAGTTTGTTCTTAATTGAATACAAATTCAATTTGAATCTTTATATGTAAGCCACATTGAACCTGAGCTTCCTCGGTATAATGCGGGATAAAAATGTCATCATAAATAAATAATAACTAAAACAAACACAACAGTAATACACAAAACAATCATTACAGATCAAAATCATCCAGCATTAAAAAGCTTGTTGGAAAAAGAAGGCCTTTAGCTGTTCCCTAAAAGAAAGGACTAATTGAACATGACATAAATGCTGCTGTAAACCATTCCACAATTTAAGCGCTGCAATCATAACAACCTTTTCCCTATATGGATTTAATCTCACCTGATGAAAAGATAAGTAAATTCTGATTCTGGGATCTCATTGTATGCATAGAAGTATAAATCTTCAAAGTACTTGCAAGACGGGCTGGTGCTTGATCATGTAACAATTGAAAAACCAACACAGCGACTTTAAAATGGATCCACCAAACAACAGGAAGCCAATGTTGTTGTTTCAAAAATAGTGAAATATGTGTAAATTGTGAACAACCCACAGAGCTCGAAGGGATCTTCTTGGTCATCCCATCAGCGGCGTACTGAGGGCAGGGCGGTCCGCCCCGGGTGCACGCTGCAGGGGGGATTCAGGGAGCAGTCGGCTCTGCCGGTTCCCTGCTCCCTCTGATGTTACTTCCTGTTCCGGGGCAGAGGGAGCAGGGAACTGGCGTGGCCGACAGGCGCACGGTTGCTCCCTGCACCCCAGGAGGTAAAAACAATGAACCGGGGGGGGGGGGGGGTTTGAGGCAATGCGCCGGGGGACGACAGCACTACACTTGGGGGTGGGGACAACGCTGCACATGGGGTGGCAGCTGACCAAGGAACACCACTGAATCCCATGAATAAAGCATTACAATAGCTGACAAGTAGAAAGACAGATTCCTGAACCACTGTACAGAAATTATCAGCATTCAGGAAATCACATACATTTCTTAGATATTTCAATTTAAAATGTTTTTTTCCCATTTATTTATTTATTTATCATTTTACTTAATTACATTCACATTTAACATATAAATGTAAGGAAATACAGAAATTAATATAAAAAGGAAAACATTTTCTCTCAACAATATATATTTACATAATTGTCCACAATTGGAAGATCCAAGATCAGGAAAACAATCTTAAAGAAAATAATAACAGGGGACTTTTGCAGCTGTGCCAGCTGGTGGATCTCATTGACGTTTAGAACATTTGTTGCAGAATAATGGGGAGTTGTTGCCATTTGAGGCTATACAAGACAAGGTGGGAGTAGCCTGGGGTAACAGATTTGCTTATACGCAGGTCACGCACTATATGAAGTCCTTGCATCAGGCTTCTTTGAGGGGTCGATTGGGGGACCGGGTCCGAGGTTTTTTTGAAGGGATGAAAACTGATAGACATTCGGTCTCTGATTTGTTTGGAGCACTAGTTAAGCGTAGGCCTCGGAGAACATATGAGGGTCTTAAGCATAAGTGGGAACAGGATCTGGGGTCCTCATTGACTTCATGGAATGTGGAGACTACTTTAAAAGGCATTCGCCTATTAGTAACGGATGAACGGTTGAGAGAATGCGGGTATAGAATAGTTCTTCGGGGTTACATGTCTAAAGCGCAGTTGGCTCATGTGTTAGAGACGGTTGATGCTGCTTGTTCTAAGTGTGTGGGGGGGGGGGGTCATAGTTCCTTCTACCACGCGTTGTGGCAGTGTCCAGGGGTGCGAGCATTTTGGCAGCGGGTCCGGGGGTTTCTGATCAAACTTGGGAATAAAATTGAGGGCACGGAGGGACAGTTTTTGCTAGACCATCCACGGGCTTTTGCCTCTTTGAGTACTCCTGCAACTCTGCTATGCAGAAAGCTGAGTTTGGTAGCTCGAAAGTGTATAATGCAATATTGGACCTCTTCGGAAGCGCCCGCTTACTGGCATTGGCGTAATCAGGTGCACCTTTTAGCATCTTGGGAGGCTAGAGATTCCAAGATGTCGCCTAAACGTAGAAAACAATTTCTTCAGATCTGGATGCCTTATCTTCAGATTCTAAGTCCAAGGGGTCGGAGTTTACTTATTAATGCTGGTTGATTTTGGTTGTGGAGTGGGTGGGTGGGGGGGGGGGGGGTTCCACCTCCTCTCTGCTTCGTAATAAGCTGCTTTCTATAGAGTACAGAGGTCACCACATAATCTGTAGCCTGCTAAACAGTTCTGGATTATTGGTACTGTTGTACTTCCTTGAATTTATACAGAGTTTTTGGAAATTGAGTGGTACAGGGGTGGGATGGAGGGGATGGGAAGGGGAGGGGAGAGATGGGGGGGGTATGGGTAGTTTATAAGCTGTATGGTTCATGCATAGTATCTTATTGTTTGTAAGTTGGCATTATTGTGTATGCTTAACTTTGAGTTATCAATAAAATTACTTTAAACCAAAAAAAAAAAAAAAGAAAATAAGAAAAAATGGTTAATCTTACACTTCACATTTTCTGAGGGAGGAAGGTTCATCGGTTATTGCAGCCGGTACAGTGGTAACTGAAGGAAGTTGCTGCAGAGGATTCTTCATCTGTTTCCACAAACCCTTATAATTTCTTAGGTTCAAACAAATAAGTAATAAGGAAATAAAACACTTACAAGGGAATCGCGCTAGGAAGGTCCCACCTAGGGCAATGATTCCTGGCTTAAAAGCCAAGACCTCACACCTCCCAGTCTGCTATTCCCTTGATGTGTCAGGAAATATATGCATCTTTGAACCCAAAAAACTATCAACCATGTATCGGAAATACAATTTCAAAAACATTGTTCCTATTTAAATCAAAGACGAAAGTCACTAATAATAACTCTATCTATAACTTCTGAATTTTCCAAAATGTCAGTTAAACTTACATCTCTTTTCTCTGATAAAGAAGATTTTAAAGGAAATATATTAAAAAATATATTTTATGATAAACACTCTTTAAGTGAGGCTTCAATATCAAAAGCAGAGTCTATAACTCCCAAGTATTTCATCTCTTCAACAATGACAATATCACAACCATGAACAGCGTGAACACTTTAGGGAAATCAACCTTAGTCTTTCGTGAAAGAAATAGTATCGGAGTTGTATTCATATTTAAACTAAATTTATTAGCTTTAAACCAAGAATTAAGTGAATTTTAGACGTCACAGCCATGAACAACATGAACACTTTAGGGCAATGGTTCGCAAATCTGGTCCTGGAGGCACCCCAGCCAGTCAGGTTTTCAGGATACTCACAATGAATATTCATGAGAGAGATTTGTATGCACTGCCTCCACTGCATGCAAATCTTTCTCATGAATATTCATTGTGGATATCTTGAAAACCTGACTGGCTGGGGTGCCTCTAGGACCAGGTTTGGGAACCACAGCTCTAGGGAAATCAACCTTAGGCATGCCTGAAAGAAATAATATCAGAGTTTTATTCATATTTAAACTAAATGTATTAGCTTTAAACCAAGAATTAACTGAATTTAGACATAATCCCAGTAATGCAAATGTAGCAGACATCTTTACATTTATTAAAAGAGAACCATCTCTAACCTGTCCATCATGTCTCAAGTGTGTTAGAAGGAGGGAGGAGTTTCTGTCTATTTGAAAGGCTCGCTTTATTTTTTTTCCTAGGGTTGCTACATGAAAGTGAAAGACTGGTTTGAATCCAATTTCATCCATGTGGGCATAATAACCATCGTTATTTCTGTTATCCAGGTAAATTATTTGTGACTAGTAAAAAAAGGCCCGTTTCTGACACAAATGAAATGGGCGCTAGCAAGGTTTTCCTCGGAGTGTGTATGTTTGAGAGAGTGTGTGTGAGAGTGACTGTCTGAGAGAGAGAGAGAGTGTGTGTGTGACAGAGAGCGAGTGAGACTGGGTGCAAGTGTGTCTATGAGAGAGACTGTGTGTGTGATTCCCCTGCCCCCCCCCCCTCCAGCCACCCAGCAATTCTCCTCTCTCCCGTGCCCCCCCCCCCAGCCACCCAGCGATTCTCCTCGCTCCCCTGATTACCTCCGTTGAAGCGTTCGCATTGTTGAAAGCCCTGCCCGTCTCCAGCCTTCCCTTCGAGTTCGTTCCCTCAGAGTCCCGCCCTGACGGAAAGAGGAAATGACGTCAGAAAGTGGGACTCTGAGGGAACGAACTTGAAGGGAAGGCTGGAGACGGGCAGGGCTTTCACTGACACGGCCGCTTCGACGGAGGTAATCAGGGGAGCGAGGAGAATCGCTGGGTGGCTGGAGAGGGGGGGCAGGGGAGAGAGGAGAATCGCTGGGTGGCTCGGGAGAGACCTGTGAAGTGACCGCAGCTCATTTATATAGTAGGATCCTCTCAGCTCATTTAGTCTAGTTATCAAATAGGCAGTGCTTGGATATGGGTCACATTCCAGGGCTCTTTCAGGAACCCTGAGTCATGAGCCTTACATCCGGTCATTAACCCTTACCAGAGGCCTGGCCCAGGAATCAAACCCAAGCCCCCAACTGAGCCAGCATAGTTACAATTGTTTTGCTCAACATTTTGCATAGGGAAGTGGTAGCAAAGCTGACCTACTGACCGTACAGGCAAATCAGAATTTCAGGATACCCACAATAAATATGCATGAGATAGTTTTGCATTTACCTTCATGATCTATCTATGGGGTCAACCACTGGCCTGTAAATATTTGCATCATTTTTTACAAATCTTGATGAGAAATCTTGCGATAATCTCAAATTTGGCTCAAATGCAAACTAATTCCTGTTGCATTATGTTGAGTTTGATTGTTGTACTCACAAGATTGTCTAGAGAAATGACCGTTTGTTATGATTCATTGAAAGGAGGAGTGGCCTAGTGGTTAGGGTGGTGGACTTTGGTCCTGGGGAACTGAGTTCGATTCCCACTTCAGGCACAGGCAGCTCCTTGTGACTCTGGGCAAGTCACTTAACCCTCCATTGCCCCATGTAAGCCCCATTGAGCCTGCCATGAGTGGGAAAGCGCGGGGTACAAATGTAACAAAAAAAAAATAGATACTATTGGAGATTCTACATGGAATGTTGCTACTATTGGAGATTCTACATGGAATCTTGCTATTCCACTAGCAACATTCCATGTAGAAGGCTGCGCAGGCTTCTGTTTCTGTGAGTCTGACGTCCTGCACGTACGTGCAGGACGTCAGACTCAGAGAAGCAGAAGCCTGCGTGGCCACATTGGTGATCTGCAAGGGCCGACTTCTACATGGAATGTTGCTAGTGGAATAGCAACATTCCATGTAGAATCTCCAATAGTAGCAACAGTGGAGGAGTGGCCTAGTGGTTAGGGTGGTGGACTTTGGTCCTGAGGAACTGAGTTCGATTCCCACTTCAGGCACAGGCAGCTCCTTGTGACTCTGGGCAAGTCACTTAACCCTCCATTGCCCCATGTAAGCCGCATTGAGCCTGCCATGAGTGGGAAAGCACAGGGTACAAATGTAACAAAAATAAAATAGATACTATTGGAGATTCTACATGGAATGTTGCTATTCCACTAGCAACGCGCAGGCTTCTGAGGACATCAGACTCACAGAAGCAGAAGCCTGAGCGGCTACATTGTGCAAGGGTCGACTTCTACGTGGAATGTTACTAGTGGAATAGCAACATTCCATGTAGAATCTCAAATAGTAGCAATAGTGGAAGAGTGGCCTAGTGGTTAGGGTGGTGGACTTTGGTCCTGAGGAACTGAGTTCGATTCCCACTTCAGGCACAGGCAGCTCCTTGTGACTCTGGGCAAGTCACTTAACCCTCCATTGCCCCATGTAAGCCGCATTGAGCCTGCCATGAGTGGGAAAGCGCGGGATACAAATGTAACAAAATAAAAGCACCTCAGACATCCAGAAAGATGCCACTTGAATCAGGATTGTGGTGGGTGCTGTCTCTTGCTGGACCCCAGGTGTCTTTGCAGAGCTAGGCCCTCAACAGATACTTCACACTGCATATGTCCTTTGTCTTACTATGTTCTGTACACACATTACTAATGGAAGGAATTTTGTTCTTTCAGGTGCTGGGAATGTCATTTTCTTTGACTCTCTACTGTCAGATTGCAAAAATGGCAGATAACTGAACAACTTTACAAACCCTGGAGAAAAATGAAGAACAAGGAGGATGAATGTAATGGTTAGCACAGTGAGCTAAGATCCCGAGGAACTGGGTTCAATTCCCACTGCAGCTCCTTGTGACCCTGGGCAAGTCACTCAGGGGCCCTTTTACAAAGGCGCGCTGAAAAATGGCCTGCGGTAGTGTAGACGCGCGTTTTGGGCGCTCGCGGAATCATTTTTCAGCGCACCTGTAAAAAAAAATGCCCTTTTAAAAACGTTTTTGCCGAAAATGGATGTGCGGCAAAATGAAAATTGCCGTGCGGCCATTTTGGGTCTGACACCTTACCGCCAGCCATTGACCTAGCAGTAAAGTCTCACACGGTAACCGGGCGGTAGTGACCTACGCGCGTCAAATGCCACTTGGCGTGCGTATGCTATGCGCGTCCGAAAATAAAAATGATCTTTCGGACGCATGCCAAAAATGAAATTACCGCAAGAGCCACGCGGCAGCTGGGCGGTAACTCCATTTTGGCACGTGTTGGGCGCATGTAGACGCTTACGCGGCTTAGTAAAAGGGCCCCTTAACCCTTCGTTACCCCAGGTACAAAAACAGATTGTGAGCCCTCTAGGGACAGAGAAAGAACCTGCATATAATGTGTACAGCGTTGTGTACGTCTAGTAGCGCTATAGAAAGGATAATAATAGTAGTAGTAGAGTCCTAAAAAATGCTGCCAAGTTTCTTATAGACACATTTTGTCCACGTAAAATCTAACTCCCAAGATCAAGGAAGACCAGGGGCGTATCTGGACTTCGCCGTTAGGGGGGTCCAGAGCTGAGGTGACGGGGCACATTTTAGCCCCCCCCCCCCCCAGCGCCGCCGCCCCCCTGCCGCTTTTGTCGACACCCCCCGCCGCTGCCAGAACCACCTCCAACAACTGTGGCCCCCCCCCGCCGCCGACCCCACACCTGCCGTCGCCGTGACATCGCCTACCTTTGCTGGCGGGGGACCCCAACCCCCGCCAACCGAAGTCTTCTTGCTTCGTTTGGTTTCTGAGTCTGTCTGACGTCCTGCACGTTCTGCAGATCGCAAGGCTTCGTTCTGTTTCTGTGAGTCTGACGTCCTGCACGTTGTGTACGTGCAGGACGTCAGACAGGCTCAGAAACGAAACGAAGCAAGAAGACTTCGGCTGGCGGGGGTTGGGGTCCCCCGCCAGCAAAGGTAGCAGACGGCGACGGCAGGTTGACGGCGGCAGGGGGGTCCAGGGCCAAATCTACGGGGGCCCTGGCCCCCGTGGCCCCATAGCAGCTACGCCCCTGAGGAAGACTCTACTCATTTTGAGGCAACCTTTGGGACTTCCTGGTTTCCATAACTGAAATAAAATGAAGACCAATAATTTAGCATCAGGGACTAAAATGCTCTTTTGCTACTTCAGGTTATGGGCCTGATATTCATACCGCGAGAGTTAGCCGGGCCGACTCCCGCGGTCGGTGCTGAGCCCATATATTCAATACCGGGCCGTTTCCGGTGACTGTCGTTGAGTATCTGGTTAATTTTTTCCTGGTTTCAACTTAACCAGCCCAGTCAATATTCAGCACTGGCCGGTTAAGTTGAAACTGGCCAAAAATAGACCTGCTATTTTAGCGGCCCAATTTGGCTACCAAACTTAGCCAGGGATGCGCTGAATACTAGTGGATAACCGGTTATATCGCGTGATATAGCCTTCGTAAAAGGACCTCTACATGTAAATTCTGTATAGGATTGCTTTAATAAGTTTTTGGGGAGGACAGAGGAATTTTTTTTATAGGCAACCTATTTATTCTTTAACTACTTCGTGCTACAACCTTTGGGAAGGACAGAAAACAAGTAGAGCACGGATTATTGTTGATGGGTGATACTGAATCCTACCGTGCTGCTCCTGCTTTATCGATACATTGTTGTCTTTTTATTTAACAGTATTGCTACTTTGCAAATTGTTTTACCACTGAGAGATTATTACCATAAAGATGTGTTTTTTGTGTAAATACAATGATGCTATTTTGTTCATTTTTATAATGTTTTATGGCATGCTTCTAATTTATGTTGAATGGAGTTTCAACCCCTTGAGAGCCATTTAATTCCCAAATTAAATTAATGTAATTTTGTGTATGTCCTCAACCCCATTCCACAAGGCACACTCAGCCAGTCTGGTTTTCAAAATATCCAAAGTGAGTATGCCTGAAATAAATTTGCACATACGTCTTCCACTATATGCAAATCTATCTCATGCATATTCATTGTGATTATCCTGAAAACCTGACTGGCTGGGTGTGTCCAAGACTGTGTCGAGAAACACTGGTTTATGATTCAACATTTTTTATCGATGACAAGTCAAAGGAAACACTTTCCACAGTCTGAATATACAAAACTCAAATATGAAAATGTACTCAGGAGAGTCAAATTTCTTCAATCTGTCATCAAACTTTTAACATTTTATCCCCCACACCACCCCTTCTATTTATATTTCAATCAGGTAGAACCCCAAACTGATCCATGGATTCCCTCTCAATGTGCTTACAAACAATCGTGTTCCAAACTCTGTAGTATCACCAAAGGTAACCTTGTCCTAAACCCCCCCATGTCCTAATCCCCCTTAGCCCCCCTTCCACCTCCTGGACCTTGTGTTCTTATAGAGAAACACTGGTTTAGAAGGAAGTGTTGTTACTACTCCCTCCAAAAATCTGTTAAAGATACAGTACGACTGGGCGGAGTCAAGAAGACGATGGCTTGTTGAGGCATGCTAGGAGCTCCCGCAGTTTACCTGGTTGCTTTTTTTTCCTTGATGGCTCCTAAACACCACAGTAAGATTCCATCAGTTCCAGGTGTGGAGATCTCTTTGCAGACAATATGGCAGATGCAGGTTAAGATGGATTCTTCAACTTCTAAGTGTTCTCTGGATTTATCTTTATTAGAAGACACAGTGGGACAATTGTATCAGAAGTAAGAGACCACTACCCAAAAGTTTCAGCAGGAAATTCAGGCAACTGAAGAGAAGATTGAGGAGAACCAGTCTGCCATTAATGCATTGGTTAAAGATAAAATCTTAATACATAGTGATGCATGTGGGTAAGAGGAACCCGAATTATAGCTACGTCTTGCAAGGTTCCACGTTAGGAGTTACGGATCAAGAAAGGGATCTGGGTGTCGTCGTCGATGATACGCTGAAACCTTCTGCTCAGTGTGCTGCTGCGGCTAGGAAAGCGAATAGAATGTTGGGTGTTATTAGGAAGGGTATGGAGTCCAGGTGTGCGGATGTTATAATGCCGTTGTATCGCTCCATGGTGCGACCGCACCTGGAGTATTGTGTTCAGTACTGGTCTCCGTATCTCAAAAAAGATATAGTAGAATTGGAAAAGGTACAGCGAAGGGCGACGAAAATGATAGTGGGGATGGGACGACTTTCCTATGAAGAGAGGCTGAGAAGGCTAGGGCTTTTCAGCTTGGAGAAGAGACGGCTGAGGGGAGATATGATAGAAGTGTATAAAATAATGAGTGGAATGGATCGGGTGGATGTGAAGCGACTGTTCACGCTATCCAAAAATACTAGGACTAGAGGGCATGAGTTGAAGCTACAGTGTGGTAAATTTAAAACGAATCGGAGAAAATTTTTCTTCACCCAACGTGTAATTAGACTCTGGAATTCGTTGCCGGAGAACGTGGTACGGGCGGTTAGCTTGACGGAGTTTAAAAAGGGGTTAGATAGATTCCTAAAGGACAAGTCCATAGACCGCTATTAAATGGACTTAGAAAAATTCCGCATTTTTAAGTATAACTTGTCTGGAATGTTTTTACGTTTAGGGAGCGTGCCAGGTGCCCTTGACCTGGATTGGCCACTGTCGGTGACAGGATGCTGGGCTAGATGGACCTTTGGTCTTTCCCAGTATGGCACTACTTATGTACTTATGTACTTATGTAGGATATTAGAGCAAGTTGAAAATCATTTGAGATACTTAAATCTGAGGATATTGAATTTTCCGAAAGTATATGGACAAACTCCAGTAACTGCTTGAAAAGAATTTCTGGTACAAGCTTTTGGGATGGGAGAAACAGCTTTTCCTCCTGTTAACAAGGTTTATTATGTACATCAAAGAAGATACAGAAATACTGGTAATAGCCAACAAGCTCTTGATATTTCAGTAATTTTAAAGTCTTCTTCTGAGGAAGTAAAAGGGGAGCTATTTGATTACTGAACAGTATTTAAATGCTATTCTGAGACTATACTTTAGAAATTGGACTAATGAATTCTTGGGACAAAGACTATGGATATACCCTGATGCGGTGAGAGCCACTCAGGAAAGACGAAAGCTATTTCTAGTCCTGCATCAAGAAACTGTTTCCTTAGATGCATCTTTTTTCCTTCGTTATCCGGGTAAATGTTTAGTGAATTATATGAATGCACAATATATATTCTTTCTGCCAGAACATTTGCGTTCTTTTTTTTTTTGGACATTAAGAAGCTCTCCAAACTGCTCAGCCTATCCTTACTACTTAGGAAGTAAGAATGTCGTTAAGCTAATTTCATGACCAGTCTTGTTACTTCTTTCTTGATCTGCAATATGTAATTACTCCGCCCTTGTTTCTACTGTGGTCTAAGGTGGAAAATGTCAAGGACCCAGCCTAGTTCCTTGTATTTAATTTTAGTCGTCTTGTTGAATGGTTTTTCTTTCGTTTTTTTCAATATTTTTGTTAATATGTGGATACTTGTGATGAATACATTAAAATTCTATAAGCAAAAAAATAAAATAAAAGATACAGTATGACCAAATGTATTTATTTTACTCAAGAAAAATGTCAGGAAGTATTTTTTCACGGAGAGAGTGGTGGATACTTGGAATGCCCTCCCATGGGAGGTGGTGGAGATGAAAACGGTAACAGAATTCAAACATGCGTGGGATAAACATAAAGGAATCCTGTTCAGAAGGAATGGATCCTCAGAAGCTTAGCGGAGATAGAGTGGCAGAGCCGGTGGTGGGAGGTGGGGCTAGTGCTGGGCAGACTTCTACGGTCTGTGCCCTGAAAATGGCAGATACAAATCAAGGTCAGGTATACACAAGAAGTAGCACATATGAGTTTATCTTGTTGGGCAGACTGGATGGACCATGCAGGTCTTTCTCTGCCGTCATCTACTATGTTACTCACGTTACTCTGGCTGACAGCTGCCTCTTTCCTTTGGTAACTAAGGGGCCCTGCCCTAGTGGCAATGGCCATTTTTGCAATGCAAAAGTAGAGACTAATAGACGATTCACCACTGGAGACGTGAGTCCAACAGTCTTTATTATATCAGAGATAACGACCCACATATTCTGTTTGGTGCTACGTGATCAGTGAGTTGACAACACATATACAAGTAGGACTCTTCGTTTTGCATCCACTACTTGGTGTATTTATTGACCCCTGATGCAGACGCTTTTCAGCGTCGAAACACGGCCTGTGTCGGGTTGTTATCTCTGATATAATAAAGACTGTTGGACTCACGTCTCCAGTGGTGAATCGTCTATTAGTCTCTACTTTTGCCTTCCGTGATTCGTCATCGTAGAGAACTTTTCCTGTTCTATATTTTGCATTTTTGCAATGCGCCAGGGCCCCTTTTACTACAGCGGGTACAAAGGCCGAAAAAGAAATGGCCATTCACACTTGCCACATGGCCATTTCGGGGGGGGGGGGGAGCACTTACTGCCATCCATTGAGGTGGTGGCGGTAAGGGCTCCTGCGCTAACCTGGTGGTAACTGGGCAGCGCACAACACTGCCCGACTACCATTGGGTAACCCCCTGCGGAAATATTTTAAAAATATTTCCACTAGCGCCAGAAACGGCGAGCGCTACGGATGAAACTACCTCTGGCACCTGTGTTGGGCCGGCAGTAGTTCTGGGTTAACCACGTAGCAACCCTTTAGTAAAAGGGTCCCTAAGGCTAAGAATCCACCTCTAATAACTGTTAATCATCCGGAAACTCTTTAGTAACAAAAGAACAACTATATAATTACAGCACCTTTAGTAACTAAAGCTAATTACCAGCCATTTCTTGTAATTAACGATAGATGAGGTTTCCTTTAACAGCCAGGGATAACTGCACAACTCTCTCTGGGATTTTAATATCTAATTATGTAACTACAGTTCCTGCCTGTGACAGTCTTAACTGCAGGGTTTTGTTTTTTTGTTACTGTTTTGTCCTCCTTGTTGTCCTCATCTCCTGAAGCACCTACTGCATTCTTTATTCCTTCTGATTCTCTCTGCTCAAGTTTATTACCCTCCTCTCACCTACCAACACCCATTCTGTTAGAATATCAATGAAATGCTTTGATGTCCCCATGCATACCTCCGACCCACCCCCATCCTCCCATCCTGTCAGACTGTCATAGTAATGCTTGAATGTTTTCACTTATATACACTGTCAGCTAACACATTTGCTTATTTCCGATCTGAGGAAGAAGGGCGACCTTCGAAAGCTAATCAAGAAATGTATTAAGTTATGTCCAATAAAAAAGGTAACATCTTATTTTCTTTTCCATGTTTTATTTTGTTTGATTTCTATTGATAACCTTTAAGAGTGGACTAACACAGCTACCACACCTCTCTGCTCCTCCAAACAAGAAAAAAAAGGAGGGGGGGGGGGGGGGGGGGGAACCAAGCAATCCCACACAGTCAGAAGTAGCTTACAAGAAAGGTGGGACTGACCAACACGGTGAAGCAAGATTTAAAAAAAAAAAAAACCCGAGTTCCTTATTAGGCACAACATGCACTAGTGGCAATGGCCATTTTTGCAATGCGCCAGGGCCCCTCCTCTGCCTATTGTCTCTCTACTTATATATTTTTGTTAACCGTTTTATGCATATGGGTCAGTGGCATAGCTAAGGGTGGGCCTGGGTGGGCACAGGCCCACCCATTCTTGCCTTAGGCCCACCCAGTCAGCAGCCCATGAGGCCCCCAAAAGTCTTCAGTGGCAGCCCCTCACTACTCTCTCAGAGAGAAATGGGCAGACGTGGAGCCATTTAAAAAAATACTATATTTTATGTATGTACAGGGGTAGGGGTGGGGGGTGAGAAGGGCCCACCCAGGTTAACTCTGGGCTCACCCAAAATGTCAGGTCTGCCTATGCCCTGGTATGGGTAGGCCCGAGCGGTATATCAAATGTACAGAAATCAATAAATAAATCTGCAATTGTCCCCTTCCCCAACTCGACACCCACCCACAGAAAGTAACCCCCAACCAGGTCCCCCTGGGCCTACCTTATTGGAAATCCGTCTAGTGGCGCAGGCAGGAGTGATCCTCAGTCACTCCTGCCCTTGTTGGCGCCGTATTCCAAAATTGTGCCAGCAACCCCTAGCAGCACTTGGGGTCATGTTTCTGTAGATGCCCTTATAAGGAAACATGACCCCCCTAGTGAAAATACCACGAGACTATCACTAGGGACCACAGGAGCCATTTTGGAAGCGTGATGCAGTCTAGAAGTGCCAGTTGACTAAGACAAGAAAAACATACTTGAAAGCAAACAATGCCTTGAAGATTTGGACAGGTGTACGGTATGAAACAAGCTGCTTAACTGGGGTTTGTTAAGAGAAGATGTGACAAAGATCTAGTCCAGATATATTTACATCCCACCTCAAGATAGGGAACAGTCAAGAAAGTCTGGAAGGAGCCTCCAGAGGTTATCTCCAGGCTCTGTTTCTCTCCTCTTCATGTTTACATCAGGAGCTTGGCTTTGCTGTATTCCATTAGATGGACACTTTCATAATCCTATATTGCTCAGCAGGGGCGGAGCTACAGTGGGCCACGGGGGCCCCTGGTTTGGCTGGCAGGGGTTGCGAGGTGAGGTGTGAGGAGCGAGGCAGGGGGGAGGTGAAGCGAAGCGAGGCAGTAGGGGGGGGGGGGTGGCAGCAGGGCGGCACTCAAACTGTACCAAAACCTCGGGCTCTGGCACCCTCCCACCATAAGGTCTGGCTACACCCCTGTTACTGAGACTATTTGTTCACAAAAGAACACACCCCCTTTTTTTTTTCCCCTCCTCCTCCTCCTCCTCCTCCTCCTTCCTCTTTAAAGAGTTGCACAGGGACAGAAATTTCACCCGTCCCCACTGGAATCTCCTTCATCCCTACAAGTAATCTTCATCCCCACTCACCTCCTGTACTAAAATAACCTGACTTGTGGTAAAATAACCCAACGTAACAGCAGCCCATGTTGATAACTTCCCCACTCAGTGCTTATGAGGATTTCAATGCTGTCAACCATTATTTTTTTTTAAGCTATTATAATTGTAAACTAGCTTAGAAACAGAAGGAAAGGATAGGTAGGCTGGTCTGGCACTAAACTTCCACAGGAACCCTGCAGGACCTGTATCCATCTCACATGAGTCCCATGGACCTGGAAGGGATACCCGCGGGATTCCTGCTAACCCCATTCCCGTGCATCTCTCTATTCCGCTTTTCATTTCTGAATCTGCATCTTCACTGTTTCCCCCAGTGTTCCTTAAATCAACCTTTTTTTCTTTCCTCCTCTCCTTTTTCCATCTTTATGCGTAATTATGCTGCGCTAAGGCACTAATGGCGATATATTACACCTCTGTAATAAATAAATAAATAGACAGACGCTCTCCTATATCACCACCAAAGAATGTCCATCAGGTGCTGGTGTTTTCAATATGGTTTACTTTGTTTATTGAACATGCAAATCATTATAAAAATAAATATTTTTTACAAACATTGCAAGCTTAAGGCAGAATACAGTCTTCAGTGTCACTGTGAATGTTAAGTAGAGGAGTGTGGTAGCCGTGTTAGTCCACTCTTAAGGTTATCAATAGAAATCAAACAAAATAAAACATGGAAAAGAAAATAAGATGACACCTTTTTTATTGGACATAACTTAATACATTTCTTGATTAGCTTTCGAAGGTTGCCCTTCTTCGTCAGATCGGAAATAAGCAAATGTGCTAGCTGACAGTGTATATAAGTGAAAACATTCAAGCATTACTATGACAGTAAAATAGATACCATTGGAGATTCTACATGGAATGTTGCTACTATTGGAGATTCTACATGGAATGTTGCTATTCCACTAGCAACATTCCATGTAGAAGGCTGCGCAGGCTTCTGTTTCTGTGAGTCTGACGTCCTGCACGTATGTGCAGGACGTCAGACTCACAGAAGCAGAAGCCTGCGCGGCCACATTGCTGATCTACAAGGGCCGACTTCTACATGGAATGTTGCTAGTGGAATAGCAACATTCCATGTAGAATCTTCAGTAGAGGAGTGTGGTAGCCGTGTTAGTCCACTCTTAAGGTTATCAATAGAAATCAAACAAAATAAAACATGGAAAAGAAAATAAGATGATACCTTTTTTATTGGACATAACTTAATACATTTCTTGATTAGCTTTCGAAGGTTGCCCTTCTTCGTCAGATCGGAAATAAACTGTGAATGTTAAAAGCACTCTCAGGTTTGGCACATTGTGTACACTTGCAGGCTTATTTTCGAAAGAGAAGGGCGCCCATCTTTCGACACAAATCGCAAGATGGGAATCCTTCTCACAGGGTCGCCCAAATCGGCAGAATCGAAAGCCGATTTTGGGCGTCCTCAACTGCTTTCCATCACAGGGACGACCAAAGTTCCCGGGGGTGTGTTGGAAGCATAGCGAAGGCTGGACTGGGGCGTGCTTACACACATGGGCGTCCTCGGCCGATAATGAAAAAAAGGGCGTCCCTGACGAACACTTGGACGACTTTACTTGGTCCTTTTTTTTTTTTTTTAGGACCAAGCCACAAAAATGTGCCCTAAATGACCAGATGACCACCAAAGGGAATCGGGGATGACCTCCCCTTACTCCCCAGTGATCACTAATACCCTCCCACCCTAAAAAAAATGTTTCAATATTTTTTCCAGCCTCAAATATCATACCCAGCTCCATGACAGCAGTATGCAGGTCGCTGGAGCAGTTTTAGTGGGTACTGCAGTGCACTTCAGGCAGGCGGACCCAGGCCCATTCCCCCCACCTGTTACACTTGTGGTGGTAAATGGGAGCCCTTCAAAACCCAACGTACCCACATCTAGGTGCCCCCCTTCATCCCTAAGGGGTGTAGTGTTGTACAGTTGTGGGGAGTGGGTTTTGGGGGGGGGGGTTGGGGGGCTCAGCACACAAGGTAAGGGAGCTATGTACCTGGAAGCAATTTCTGAAGTCCACTGCAGTGCTCCCTAGGATGCTCGGTTGGTGTCCTGGCATGTCAGGGGGACCAGTGCATTATGAATGCTGGCTCCTCCCACGACCAAATGGCTTGGATTTGGTCGTTTCCGAGATGGGCAGTGCACATTGAGTCCAGTCTGCACTCATTCTACGCCCATAACCCACTCCTAACACAGCATGCAGTTACCCCTGGATTCTACAAATAGCATGGCGCGTAGCTTGCGTTACATTGTGCGTGTGGCCAATTTACGCTTGCGCTACTCAACTGAGTAATGAGCCAATTAGTGATGATAATTAGACGATAACACTGACTGGCAATAATTGGAATTTGCGTGCGGTTCGTTTTAGGTGCATTCTAAAAAGAGGCATGTTTAAATTCCAACGCGCGTAACTGACAAGGGGACACGGTCATGGAAGGAGTGTGGGGGTGTCGGGGGCATTACTCAATTTTACACGCTTTATTATAGAATTATGGGCTACGCGCCTTAGGGGTGGGTATTTACACCAGGTTTCACTGGAGTAAAAGGCCGCACCTAAATGCAAGCGCATTCCCCGGTCCTATGCGCTATTCTATACACCACGCCTAGCTTTAGATGTGTTATATAGAATTGCGCTAGGAGTTTTAATCGGACGTGTCTAGATTTTAGACGCTCTTTACAGAATCTGGCCCTTAACATGTGAATTAGTAACCACCACGGTAAGTTACCGTACTCATGCAGTGAGAGTACAGGCTGGATCTGTGTGTTTTAACTGCGGAACGTGCTGTAGTAAACGGGACTGTAAGCTAGAGAATGACACGGGAATGGGGACCCGCAGTAACTGCGAGGACGGGGACGGGGACTGAGCTTGCGGGGATAGATCCCATGTGGATAGGGCAGGAACAGATCCCACGTGGATGGGGTGGGGATGGGGACAGAGTCGACGGGGGACATCCTTTGTCCCTGTGTCATTTTTCTACTTTTAAACCTGTTAATGAACTGGACTGTTATGTTTGATTGATGTAGACAATATTTTTAGTTTTTGGAAAAACAAGCAAACGTGTTGGCCACAGCTAGCAAAATTTGCATGGGGGATCCTGTACATCCTGGTACCAGCACATTTTCTAAGAAGACATCCTCTATTGCAGGAGGGACTGTGGAAGACAGGAGAGGTAGACTGAATCCTGAGATTGTTGATGATTTCAGATTAAAAAATCATAACAGTGCTTCATAGGGCATATTTCTCCCCTCTAGGGCCTACAGAACAGGTTGTATTTTGTACCCCTGAACATTTTAATAGGGTGGATTAGGATTCCTTGGGGTAGTAGAAGTCAGCTATTGTTGGGGTTGGAAGGGTAGAGGGTGGTGGTGAGGAGGGTTATTATAGCTGCTCACTGTTATTATTGTTTTCTATTTCTAATTTATACAAAATAGTTGCACAGCATATTGTTCCTTTTCATGCTTTAATAAAAAGATTTAAATATAAAATCGTAATTGTTCGAGGTTTCTGCAGATGGAGACAGGGCTGGGACAGAGACAAACTTTGTTCCTGAGTCATTCTCTGCTATAAGCCATTTAAACCCTGCCGGCGAATTACTGCTTCTCTTCCATAGATTCCTGTGGCATTGTAGGGAGGCACTTGTCTCTCTCGCATTGCCAGACTGATGCCTTAATCTTTGCAACTGTGAAACTCAGAAATCCTTAGGAACTACCTTGTATGGTACTGTACTTGCTTCTGGCATTATAGAGCCTACATTTTGCCTAGTAGAAGTTTTAGTATTCTGCACAGGTGTAACATACATAGTTAGAAGACGTTTTATGACACATCAGTATAAAAGCCTATCTATTTAAAACTCTGCTATATCAACAAGTATCTTAATAACTGGAGACTGGGTAAAGGCCACCACATGCTGTGACCTTGGGAAATATCACTTTATCATATGTGACTTCAGGCAATGCAGGGGATTCACCATATGAGGTATAATTTGTCTTAGGCTGCCCAGCAGTGGCGTTCCTAGGGCGGCTAACACCTGGGGCGGATCGCCGATGCCCCCCCCCCCCCGGGTGCAGCGCCTTCCCCCTGGCAAAACGACACCTCCCCCCGGCAAAACGACCCCCCCCGGGTGCATTTTTACCTGCTGGGGGGTGCCGCGCACCTGTCTGCTTCGCTCGTTCCATGCTCCCTCTGCCCCGGAACAGGAAGTAACCTGTTCCAGGGCAGAGGGAGCACGGAACGAGCGGCACCGACAGGCACGTGGCACCCCCCCCCCCCCAGCGGCGTGCACCCGGGGCGGCCCGCCCCCCCCCCCCCCAAGGAATGTCACTGCTGCCAGGTCTCAAAGGACCACGTTAAGACTCCAACATAAATCCATACAGGAAATATACAGTAACATCTCCAGTCAGGGGCTTCTTTTCGTTTGAGCATGCACAGGGAATACTGGCACAGCAGGACTCTGTGATTTGTGTATTCCCTGAAACAGGGAAGAGCAGCCCAGGTCTTGCCAATTCCTTTCACGTTCAGACTCATTTTATTTATTTATTTATTTATTTAATTGCATTTGTATCCCACATTTTCCCACCTATTTGCAGGCTCAATGTGACTCATGTTGGAGAAGGGAGTTTAACTCTCAAAAGACCATCAGAAATGTGTTAGGTTCCTCCTAATGTGACTTTTTATTCTGTCCTAAAATACAAAACTTTGATAATTTGCTTTAGTCTGATTTTAATTTCACAGAAATTGATGCCAGATGAGGCCAGCAGCCTGAAGAAACTAAGCGAGCCTTTGTGCAAAAACTTCAAAATCTAAAGAGCAAGCGTTATTTTCTCTATATGGAATCAAACATGGTCTGCTTCAGTCACTTTTTAAAATTCTTAAAGCTGTTTTTCTGCTTATGTTCTGCACCTGGAGGAGTTTCTCTGTCAGGAAGAAAGTCACAAATTATACTGCAAACAATAGATCCAATCATGCTGTGTTAATATGAGGTCATAAATGCATGAACCAATCAGAGAGCGGGATGTATGTGATGTATTTCCTTCCAAACAGGGCGGTTCCTAAGGGAGAAGCACCAAGTCAAAATGCCAAACCATTTACTTATTTACAAAGTTTTCTGGCCCGCGCTACCTACAACTCTAGGCGGGATACAAATGCTCACAGAAATAGTTAAAAACAATCCCATGAGGCAATCAGGTATCACGGTTCTTTTAATTTCATCCTCTGAACTGTTCTGTGATTGACTCCCGCCCGGAGTGTGGCTATCACATATCTAAACCGAATCGCCAGGTTTCAGAACAGTTGTCAGCCCTCCGGTCAGGAAAATCTAGTCAACAATTTCAGAACCTAAAGTTTACAATGTTTAACTGAATTGCTGCTTCCCAATGTGTCCAAAGACAAATGTTTCTCCGACAGGTACCTGTTTGCGTCTAAAGAACTTTTAACTCTACCTCAGGAAGTGAACTCTCCATTCTCCAACCTCAATGCTGTGTGGCCTACTGGGACCGCTGACAAATTGTTTCCACTTCTCTGATAAACAGGGAAATCCAGAAATGCAGAATAGGATGTCAGTTACCGTCCCCCTTCTGCTGTGATACTGCAACAAGTTTGGCTTGCCTCTACCAATACTGGTGCAGAAATATTCCCTTAGGTTACTCTCGAGTCTCCTCCTTTTCAGTCTGATCCCATCAGCACCCGTCCTGGACCACCCTACTTACAGTTTACACCTCCAAGATGTCTACTTTATGGCCCCTGTAGGACACACCTGCATCTAATGTTTAAGAATGCCGGAGGTCCACGGCAAGCCACACGTGATACTGCCTTTCTGGGAAGTAGCTATTCACACAAAACACATGCACGCTGGGCAGACCAAGGACTCTGCCTTCCAGAACAACTCTGGGAAGAGGCGAAACTTTTGTCCTTTGCAGAACTGAGGGAAGATTATGGAGTTGAACAACGGGATGAGTTTAAATATTTGTACTATAATAAAAAGCACCTCCAACATTCTGAAGCTGACTCCTTGGCTTCACTCGTGAAGGGTTCGTAAGGTTCGTTAGCTCCGTAAATCTGTAACCATCTCTCTTGGCCCCGCCCCCGCAACTCTGATAGGTCCGCCGCCCTCGACGTCAACACGTTTTGACGTTCGCAACGTCATCACGTTATGACATCAACGCAGCGGACCTATCAGAGGCGTGAGGGCGGGGCCGAGAGAGATGGTTAGAGATTTTGGAAGGTAACGAAACTTACTAACCCTTCACTTCAATGAAGCCACGGAGTCAGCTTCATAACTTTGCAGGTGCGTCCTCTAAAACTACACAGCTCACAAATATACAAATTAAAAATCAAAGGGTGCACAGAAGGTGGGGGGGGGGGGAGGGGGGCAACTACCCTGGAACTGGGAGGGAGGGAGGGAGAGAGGGGGGGCAACGACCTTGGAACTGGGTGGGTGGGGGCAGGGCCACAACACTGGAACTTGGAGGGGGCCAGGCGGACCCTGGAACTGGGTGGGGGGCGGCCCCTGGCACACACTCTCATTCTCACACACACAATCACAGCTCCCTAATTTTTCAATGAAACATCGCAGGGTGGACGGGGGGTAACTACTCTGGAACTGGGAGGGAGGAAGAGAGGGGGGACAACGACTCAGGAACTGGATGGGTGGGTGGGAGGGAGGGAGGGTGAACCCTAGAACTTGGAAGGGGGGCCAGGCGCACCATGAAACTGGGAAGGAGGGGGAGAGGGGAGGGGCAACAACCCAGGAACTGGATGGGTGGGTGGGAGGGCGGAGTCTGTAACTTGGAGGGGGAGCGGACTCTGGAACTTGGAAGGGGGGGCAATGATCCAGGAACTGGATGGGTGGGTGAGAGGGCGGACTCTGGAACTTGGAGGCGGGGCGGACTCTGGAACTTGGAAGGGGGGGGGGGCGGGCGGACACTGAAACTGGGAGGCAGGGGGCCCCTGGCACACACTCATTCTCACACACACTCGCACAGTCTCACTCTGTCACACACACTCACACATTCACTCTCTCTATCACACACTCACTCTCACACAAACTCTGTAAAACACACACACTCTGAGGAAAACCTTGCTAGCGCCCGTTTCATTGGTGTCAGAAACGGGCCTTTTTTCCTAGCACACAAACAAAAGACTACCTACAACGGAGGGCAAAGGGTGACCTGAGCCTTGATATAACGAATCTGGAGTGAGCAATAGATAGAGTGAGTGGAAGAGGCTGTATCTCACACTTTTATATTACTCTCCTGACACAGAATACTCCAATAGAGAAATATATTGCTAAACGGGAAGCTAACTTGAGCATTACGCGTACACTAAAGAGATGGGA
Source organism: Microcaecilia unicolor (assembly GCF_901765095.1). Classification (NCBI taxonomy): domain Eukaryota; kingdom Metazoa; phylum Chordata; class Amphibia; order Gymnophiona; family Siphonopidae; genus Microcaecilia; species Microcaecilia unicolor. Next base: position 18,918,942 of record NC_044042.1, read on the forward strand.
AAAAGGAATCAAACATCTCCTTAAAATATCAATTGCAAACAATCTAACTGAAAATAGTTAACAAACTTTTGTACAGATGGTACAACACACCAATGAGACCATCAAAAACATATAACCATGGCTCTGGGAAATACTGGAGGGTGTGTAGAGCCTCAGGTGATATGTACCACATATGGTGGACTTGCTCAAGGGTGCAACTCTTTTGGAAAGCAGTATTTCAGACAGTGACATCCATAAGGAAGTAATATACCTCAAGAGGGCTGACTTCTGCCTCCTATGGCCATGGTATTACAAAAGCTGGACTATGTCTACCAAATGACCAAATTCACTATCCTGCGGTGAGGCCACTTGGCTAAATTTCAGAAGATATGGGCAGTATTAGAGGACCCAAAAGATAGATTAGGTTGTAAACTTTACAATAAAGATTTGTTTGTATCTTCTACGGATCTGCTGTGTTTTGTTTCCATCTAGCCCAGTATCCTGTTTCCAGCAGTGGCCAAGCCAAGTCACAAGTACCTGGCAGAATCCCAAATAGTAGCAACATTCCATGCTACCAATCCCAGGGCCAGCAGTGACTACCCCTATGTTCATCTCAATAACAGACTATGGACTTTTCCTCCAGGAACTTGTCCAAACCTTTTTTTAAACCCAGATACGCTAAGTGCTGTTACTACATCCTCTGGCAGCGAGTTCCACAGCCTAACTATTCTATTTGCTTTAAAAGTATTTCCATATAACTTCCTTGAATACCCGCTAGTCTTTGTATTTTTAGAATGAGTAAAAAGTCAATTCACTTCTACTCGTTCTACACCACTCAGGATCTTGTAGACCTCAATCATATCCCCCCCCCCCCTCTTCTCTTTTCCAAGCTGAAGAGCCCTAACCTCTTCAGCCTTTCCTCATACGAGAGGAGTTCCATCCCCTTTATCATTTTGGTCGCTCTTCTTTGAACCTTTTCTAATTCCGCTATATCTTTTTTGAGATACAGTGATCAGAACTGAATGCCATATTCAAGGCGAGGTTGCACCATCGAGTGATACCGAGGCATTACAGTATTTTCGGTCTTATTTACCATCCCTTTCCTTAACGATTGCGCCTTACTCTAGGCTCCTTGGGTAAGAATGAGTAAGCAGGATTAGTATTTATGGCAGAGAAGGGAGGATTATTAATCTTAGGAAACTATACATATTCGTTAATTGAGATACAATATGTAAACTATTTGTTCAACGTATGTACGGATAGTATTATCATTTATAATTTTTATTAGTTTTATAAACTTAATACAGACATAAACTGTTCAAGTGAAATACAGCCAGGCATAACAATAAAGTTATTACAGAAGAATTATCTTTCATAACATAGTTTAAACATTGGCTTCATTAGACCTCAATTATTAAGGAGAACAAGGGGGGGGCAGGAATTAAGTGAAGATTATTTAATGCAAACAATAATAAAGAAACTATGGCGTCGTTTTCTCATGTTTATGTCTCTAAATGTTGTCTAGCTTCTAGGAAGGTCTTAAGCTGATCAGGTGTATAGTGAACATATTTTATCTGATTTAACCTTATGACACATTTACACGGATATGCAAGAAGGAAAGAACCTCCTAAATCCAAAATTTTAGACCTCATAGAAAGAAACTTTTTCCTCTTTTCTTGAGTAGTCTTGGTCACATCAGGGTATAGCCAAATTTTTTGGCCCCCAAACATATGGTTAGCTGATCTAAAATAAAGTCTCATTATTGAATTCAAGTCTTGTTGGAAAACAAAAGAAACTATCAGCGTCCCCCTTTCTGACACATCTTCAAGTGATTGTTCCAATATGGCTGTAACATTTTGCAAATCAATGGATTTTTCTCCCTCTGTTTTTTTCATGGTAGTTGGAACATAATAAATTTTGTTCAATGGGGGAATAACTTCTTGAGGAAAATTAAGATTTTCTTTCAAAAATCTGGTAAACATGTCCTGTGGAGAAACTCCTAATAGTCTGGGAAAATTAAGCACCCGAAGGTTCAATCTCCTATTAAAGTTTTCCATTTGTTCAATTTTCCTTCTTATTTCTGAGCTTTCTTTTATTACAGCCACCTTAAATTCATCTGTTTGTTTAGTCTCTCTCTGCAAGGCCTCTATTTCCAAAGAAACATCTTGTTTAACCATAGCTATAGAGCTCTTTACTTCCTGCATGTTCAAATTCAAAGTTTTTACCTCTTCAGATGACTGCCATAAGGTTTTCTCCATTTCAAGCAATTTCAGCCAGATCTTACCCAGATTCACCTCCGTTTCATCCGCAACTGGTGTTATCGCTGCAAATTCAGGTTCCCTACGGGGCTCACCAGATTCGCCCCTTCCGGGTTCCACTGGAAACCCCGCCCGACTCGCTGCAGTTGCTGGGTTGGGAGGGATCTTGGAGCTCGGCGGAGGAGAAAGAGATGTTTCAACTTCCAGCGTGGAAACCGCTTCACCGGGATCACACGCTAAGGAATCCAACCCGCTTGTTCGAGAAATTGCGGGGAAGAAGTGTTCTAAGCCTCGTTTCGCCGGAGTGGACGTCTCGGTAGGTAGGGGAACCCCCCGAATCGTCGCTTTGCGCTTTGTATGAGGCATATTTTAGAATTTGCGTTTGTATTCGGCAAAACAAAGCTGGAGCTCACTTGCTGCACCTCCGCTCACGGCGCCATCTTGACACGCCCCTCTGTACGGATAGTATTATAAACGAATAAAGAGTTTTCATTCAAAAAAAAAAATAAAAAAGAATGCCAGAGGCCCCGTCTGGTACGACCTCTCTGCTGCTAAGTGCAATCAGTCTTGTGTAATTACTGCTATCTAATCTTTTCATACATTGCACAACATTCCATGGCTCTGATATTTACCAAATACCTTTCACAGCGAATGTAAGTGTCCTTTTTCTTAGTGATTAAAATGAATTGTAGAAAAAAAACCCATTCCTGAGGATATAAAGTGGCATTGTGGTTTCTATGCAGACGGTGAGCTACATCACAAGCTCCCGGCAAGAAGTGGACTCTTCTCGTGTCTTCCCACGGAGTCTGGCCAGGAAGTGTGCGGGTCGGGTCCCTGTAGGTGAACCTGTATGTGGATGGCAATGTTCTGCAGCAGAACAGAGGAAGAAAGCATCAGATGCCATGACATTGAAGCTCTTCCTCTGAAAACATGCTTCTCTTTCCCCCACATTACTCAACACCTGTTCTACCCCATATGACACTCCCTGACGGCAGAGTGAGCCCTCACCAGCCCTGAAGGCTAAAGGGATTATCTTAATCTCTCAGTGCCACTCCATGGCCAGCAGCATCACAATAATAACACCAGCTCTGTTCGTTCACTAGGCTGGACTTCAAGAGGTACCTTTGCAGTGCTCCTGAGCCTGGATGTGCCTCACTTCAGTGCAGTGCTTCTCAACCTGTCTTGTTTTCAGGATATCCACGATGAATATATATTAGCTAGATTTGCATACAATGGAGGTAGTGCATGCAAATTTATCTCGTGCATATTTGTTGTGGACAATCCCAAAAGCCTGACTGGTTATGTGTAGCTTGAGAACCACTGTTCCAAAACAATAAGACCGACTCACAAAGGAGTAGCCTAGTGGTTAGTGCAGCGGACTTTGATCCTGGAGAACTGAGGGCCAGATGCACTAAACAATCGTTAGAGCCCTTCCTTTACCGATTCCCTTAGCGAATCGGTAAGGAACGGGCATGCATTAAGGAAAGGGAATGCAAATGAGCTGCTCGTTGTAGCTCACTTGCATTCTCTATTCCATCGTTAAACGGTCGGCCAATCGGCCGGTCAAGCATGCGCAGAGCAGCCAAGCGATATGCTGGCTGCTCTTGCTGTGCCGCCCGAAGACGCCGCGCCGCTCACCCCCTCCGATGCAGCTCGATCAGTGCAGTTGAGGACGCCCATCCCAAAAAAAAAAAAAAAAAACGTGCATTTTGGCCATCATTCCCCCCCCCCCGCCCCTGCAATAATAAAAATGTACCTTTTGGCCGTGCTTCACTCAGCTGAGACCTGGAAATCTCTGAACCAATCACAAAGCGTTTAGCTGAGCTAAACGCGCTGTGATTGGCTCAGAGACTTCCAGGTCTCTCAGCTGAGTGGAAGCACGGCCAAAAAAAAGACGTTTTTTTATTGCAGAGGTGAATGACGGTGAAAATGGACGGCTTTTTTCGAAGGCCGGCCTCAACTGCACTTTTGTTTTTATTATTACGGCGGGGGGGCGGAATGACCTTTTATAGCGGTTTTTAAGCTGTTTTCAATCCCGCGCAGCCCCAACGAGAGGTACAGACCTCTCGTTAGAGTTTCCAGCGTTAAGGCAATCGGAAAAGCTTACTGCATCTCATTACAATAGGGTTTCTACACAATTTGCTCATCTGCATTCCGTTTTCGTTAGCTGCTACCGTCCTCGTAAAATGGCTTTTAGTGCATACCAGGGTTTACAACTTGTTTGTTAATGGCTCGTTAGGTTTAGTGCATCTGGCCCTGAATGAGGCCAGGGAAACATTTACATTTCTCATTTAAGCAACAAGTAAGGAGGCTGTCAGAGGTGCTAAGCAGAAAGCAGAAAAAGGCAAGTAAAAACAGAACAGCCCCAAAACGCCAGCAAAAGCAGGAACTGCCCATAAAAATATCTACACTGAAGACAAAGCCCCTGTTCCCTCTCCAATGAATATTTTGCACAGAGGTGTCTTTATTCAATGACCACTGCAGTGGTTCCCAAACCTGTCCTGGGGGGGAAACCCAGCCAGTCAGGTTTACAGGATATCGGCAATGAGTATTCATGAGTTAGATTTGCATGCAAACCTGACTGACTGGCTAGGAATCCCCCCCCCCCCCTTCTCCCGACAAGGTTTGGGAACTACACAGTTCACTCCCTTCTCACCTTGCTGTATTAGTGATGCATTTCACCCTCACTAGCATTTCAAAACTACAATAGTGCAGGCACTGAAAAGCACAAAACAGCTTTAAAATGAAAAGCGTGACCAAGGTGACACGTAGTATCACGAACACCAAAACGAGCGGGGTTTTAACCAGGGATCTCGGCCTTACCTGAAAATCCCGAATGTAAGTCAAGAAAAAAGCGATGAAGGAAAAAGCCAGAAACCACTCAGACACGGTGCTAATAATATGTAATGTGAAGCCCTGCAACAAAGACACAAGACACTTGTGAGCATTCAAATTTTAATTTACAGTTGATATGGGTTAAGTCATAGGATGGAGGTGGTTTTTGAGGCCTGTTTTATTAAGGATACTGTTGGGAGATGAAGATGGGTCAACAGCAATTAATGCCTGTTTCTTCTTGTTGTGTTTATTTATAATGTTGTATGTTTTTATTTTACTTTCACCCGCCCAATCACTTCCTCTTTCTTCCCTACTTAATCTCTTCACACTACTAACTGTATCTGATATTCTAGAATGACAATCAGGCTTATTTTCAAAGCACTTTGGGAGGCTAAGTTCCATAGGTTTCTATGGAACTTTGGGAGGCTAAGTGCTTTGAAAATATGCCTCAATGTCATAACAAAACTATGTAAGCCACATTGAGCCTGCAAATAGGTGGGACAATGTGGGATACAAATGCAATAAAATAAATAAATAAAAAATACTTGTTATTTGGATTTTGCTCACACCTTTTTCAGCAGTCGCTCAAGGTGAGTTACATCCAGGTACATGGGGTATTTTCTGTAAACAACTTAGGTATAAGTGGGTTAAATTTTCTTTTTAATAAATAAATAACATAATTTATCAGCCACAATTCTAATAGTCGCATTGATGTTACAGAAAATACAGAGTTTTGTATATTGTGATATCTTTCACTGAACTAACAGTTTAAAAATGTATAATCCATGAGGTGGAGTCATGTCCTTGGAGCCTGAAAAACTAAAATATGTTACAAAGTTATAAAAATCGTAATAAATTGGAGGGGTTGGGGGGGGGGGGGATCTTTGGTTGGTTCACTGCTCCAACCACCAAAAAAAAAAAAAAAAAAAAAAAAAAAGAAGTGTTGTGTTTTATGCTCATTTGCTTTTCCAAGAATTAGCTCTGGTTTTGGTCTTGAGGTGTGGATTGTTCACAGTGGAACTTTGTTGATTGTTCTTTCCTGTCGCTATTGTACCTGGATACCAAAGGCAAAAGTAGAGACTAATAGACGATTCACCACTGGAGACGTGAGTCCAACAGTCTTTATTATATCAGAGATAACGACCCGACACAGGCCGTGTTTCGACGCTAAAAAGCGTCTGCATCAGGGGTCAATAAATATATGTGTTGTCAACTCACTGATCACGTAGCACCAAACAGAATATGCTGGATACAAACTATCATTTGCTCTGATAGTTTGTATCCAGCATATTCTGTTTGGTGCTACGTGATCAGTGAGTTGACAACACATATACAAGTAGGACTCTTTGTTTTGCATTCATTACTTGGTGTATTTATTGACCCCCTGATGCAGATGCTTTTTAGCGTCGAAACACGGCCTGTGTCGGGTCGTTATCTCTGATATAATAAAGACTGTTGGACTCACGTCTCCAGTGGTGAATCGTCTATTAGTCTCTACTTTTGCCTTCCGCTATTGTACCTGTACATTTTTTTTGTTCTTGAAAATTAATAAAGACTTCTCAAAATTTTTAAAAATAGCAATAAATTAACCCATTGATTAAAGCTTTTTATGTGGTTAAGATTTAAAAGTAGCTTCATAAGATGAGATTTTAGTCACCTCTCTACCTACCAGCAGGAATATATGTGAAGAGCAATTCTATAAACTGGTGCCCCGATGTCATGTGCTTACTGCCAATACTGGTTAAAAGATAGAAAACAGAGAGTAGGGTGTTAAACGGTCAGTATTTTCAATGAAGAAGGGTAGTTAGTGGGGTTCCGCAGGGGTCTGTGCTGGATCCGCTGCTTTTTAACATGTTTATAAATGACCTAGAGATGGGAGTAATTACATTTGCTGACGACACAAAGTTATTCAAAGGTGTTAAATTGCAAGAGGATTGTGAAAAATTACAAGAGGACCTTACGAGACTGGGAGACTGGGCATCTAAATAGCAGATGACGTTTAATGTGAGCAAGTGCAAAGTGATGCATGTGGGAAAGAGGAACCTGAATTGTAGCTACATAATGCAAGGTTCCACATTAGAAATCACCAACCAGGAGGGGATCTAGACGTCACTGCTGATATGTTGAAACCCTCTGCTCAGTGTATAGCGGCGGCTAAGAAAACAAATAGAATGTTAGGTTTTATTAGGAATGGAAAACAAAAAAAATGAGGATGTTATAATGCCTTTGTATCACTCCATGGTGTGACTGCACCTCAAATACTGTGTGCAATTCTGGTCACTGCATCTCAAAAAAAAAAAAAGATATAGTGGAATTTAGAAAAGGTACACAGAAGGGCGGCAAATGATAAAGGGGATGGGTCGACGTTCCTACAAGGAAAGGCTAACATGGCTAGGGCTCTTCAGTTTGGAGAAAAGACGGCTGAGGGGGAGATATGATAGAGATCTATTAAATGAGTGGAGTGGAATGGGTAGTCGTGAATTGCTCGTTTACTCTTTCCAAACGTACCATGACTGGGGGGCAAGCAATGAAGCTAGAAAGTAGTAAATTTAAAACAAATTGGAGAAAAAATGTCTTCACTCATAGTGTAATTAAACTTTGGAATTCGTTTCCAGAGAATGTGGTAAAAGCAGTTAGCTTAGCGGAGTTTAAAAAAGGTTTGGATAATTTCCTAAAAGAAAAGTCCATACGATATTAATAAGGTGGACTTGGGGAAAATCCACTGCTTATTTCTAGGATGAGCAGCATAAAAAGTATTGTACTGTTTTGCCAGGTACTTGTAACCTGGATTGGCCACTATTGGAAACAGGATGCTGGGCTTGATGGACCTTCGGTCTGTCCCACTAAAGCAATACTTATGTTCTTATAATCTAGAATGGCATTTTGGCCAATTTTCTCTGCTCATCATTATGAGACAGCCACTCCATATTTGATTTCATTGCAATGGCTCCCAACATCTGCATGTGTTGAGTTCAAAATATGCATCTTGGTGTACAGAATACTGGCATCATCTTATTTGAATTCTATTGTTTATATTTTGGACAAAGAGACTCGTAGGTCATCTAGAAATCTCTTAACTGTATCCCTTCCTACTGCAAGACTGTATTATTCAAAATAGACTTTCTATTTGTCTCTATCTTATCAGGCTGTGCATAATCGGAACGACCTGCCTTTTGCTTTAAGTATAATCAGTTCCTATCTACAGCTTAGGAAATCTTTGAAGACTTATCCTTTTAAGAAATACTTAGGTTAGAATTTATTTTTTCTCTGAGCTTTCTATTATTTTCAATTGGTGCTGTGGCTCCAGAAGAATATTCGGTCTTCTTTCATTTTGTTGTCCGCATTGAACTACTTAGGTACATGCGGCCTACAAGATCATTTTTGTATCTGTTATAGAATACTAGCACAAGGTCGGCATTGACGCACCCTCTTATACCACATCAATGGCAGGCATAAGTTGGTACGCCAAGAGGGGCATAATCGAACGGGGCGCCCAAGTTTTCATGAGGACGTGCTCGCAGGATGTCCCGGCGAAGGGGCGGGGAAACCCGTATTATCGAAACACAAGATGGGCGTCCATCTTTCGTTTCAATAATACGGTCGGGGACGCCCAAATCTCAACGTTTAGGTCGACCTTAGAGATGGTCGTCGATAATGGAAACCGAGGACGCCCATCTCAGACACGACCAAATACAAGCCCTTTGGTCGTGGGAGGAGCCAGCATTCGTAGTGCACTGGTCCCCCCTCACATGTCAGGACACCAACCGGGCACCCTAGGGGGCACTGCAGTGGACTTCACAAATTGCTCCCAGGTGCATAACTCCCTTACCTTGGGTGTTGGGCCCCCCAAAACCCACTCCCCACAACTGTACAACACTACCATAGCCCTTACAGGTGGAGGGGAGCAGCTACATGTGGGTACAGTGGGTTTCTGGTGGGTTTTGAAGGGCTCACGTGCAGGACGTCAGACTCACAGAAACAGAAGCCTGTGCGGCTGCATTGGTGATCTGCAAGGGCAAGCTTCTACATGGAATGTTGCTAGTGGAGGAGTACCTAGTGGTTAGTGCAGCGGACATTGATCCTGGGGAACTGGGTTCAATTCCCACTGCAGCTCCTTGTGACTCTGGGCAAGTCACTTAACTCTTCATTGCCCCTGGTACAAAATAAGTACCTGTGTATACTATGCAAACTGCTTTGAATGTAGTTGCAAAAACCACAGAAAGGCAGTAAGTCAAGTTCCATTCCCTTCCCTTATTTATTTTTTAATTGTTTTTTCCCCTCATTTTATTTATTTATTAGGATTTATTTACCACGTTTTTGAAAGAATTCACGCAAGGCGATGTACAGTAAGAATAGATCAAAAATGAACAATAGGCAATTACAGTAGTAAAGACATTCAAATAACAATACAAAGTACGGCATAGTATACTACTTATAATGTCAACACAATACGTAATAGAACATTTTAGCTGACAGTGAACGGTAAAGCAAAGATGGAACATATAGATAGGAAAGACAGTAAAAAGAGTTAGAAAGTAAGGTGACTGATTTAAAAAAAAGTTGCTCATGAGGTCAGAGAGATGGTTAAATATTATCTCAGCTAGGGTAGGAGTGGATAAACATGTCCCGCTGCAGTATGTGCAGCCCGAGTCAATCCTTGTGTGTGTGAGTGAGACTAACAAGTTAGTTACTTCTTCCATTAAAGGCCTGGCTGAAGAGGCAAGCTTTCACCTGCTTCCTGAAGTAGAGATAGTAACAGCTCCAAATAATTCTACCTCTGGCCTCCTCCCAAGTGTAGAAAGTACTGCTGCCAATATCTCCTTACCAGAGGAAGGGGTGGGAGAGCAAACCAGCACAATCAAGCTTTATAAAACAGCCCCAGGCAAATTCAGCCCTCACAATTTACTATCCCAGTGTCTGAAGAAAAAAAAAAGATCCTCAGACCACTTCCAGACTACACAGGCCCACCTCACCACCATCTGCTGGAGACTGAGAAATACTGGCTGACATCATCTAACCAGTGGTTCTCAGTCTCCATTTGCTGATGGGAGAACACAAGCCCACCTGTCTGGAATGGTCTGGAGGAATAAAACCATTGATTAGTCAACCTTTTTTGCATACCAAACCAAGCATCCAGTCTTAGTCTAATATTCTGAGATTATAAAAATGATGTGCAATGGGAAAGGAAAGGGATCACCATTGGCTAATACCACCCACCCTTTGATGATGCAACTACACATCCCTCTCTGGTTAATTGCCTGGGGTTGGGGTTATTAAGAGAAGTCATACTTTTTCCTGTGGATCCCAGTGAAGCTTCTTTGCAACCTCGATCCCACCGGACTCGCTGTACAAAACCACTGAGGAGAAAAACACTGGAGAAAACTGTCAAGGAAACATTCAAAGCACTGAACAAGTTGGATTTTGCTTTTACTGTTCATACACCACTAAATTTGATCCAGGGCGTTTATAAAATGTATATGTTTATTTTCCAGCCAATCTAGGGTTCTTCAAGGTTGCTAAAAGTCAGTGTTTATCAGTGTGTTTACACTGTGGCAACTTTCATTGGGTGAATTTATGGTTAATTGATGGTTAATTCACAATCCCTTACACTCACAGTCCTGCATTCTCAGGCCTTCCTCACCCTCCGGTCACAGCTCTGTACCCACAATCTCTCCAGCTCACCTCAGCACTCAATCAATCTCTCTTGCTTAGCATTCATTCACATACCAGTTCTACCTGGTGTTCAGGTGCTCAGATCCCAGCAATCAGCTGCTCAACTGTTCCCCTTTATCTGCTGGACCCATATTCCAGTGTTGGTCATGTGAGTATAAGAACTCCGTAAGTTACATTTCACTGTCAGCAGACTAGCTATGAGTCACACACTTGGTTTTTCTTTAAACGCTTTGGGGTCCTTTTGCCAACCTGCGGGAAAACGGACCCTGCACTAGCGGTGGGGGCCGTTTCCCCCAAACGCCAGGGCCCTTTTTGCTTCAGTGGGTAAAAAGCCCCCAAACATGGCCATACGATAAGAGAACTCGTACCGTGTGGCCATGCGGCGGGGAACCTTTACCGCCACCCACTGAGGTGGCGATAAGGGCTCCCACAGTAACCAGGCAGCAAGCAACGATGCCCGATTACTGCCACGCAAGCCATTTCAGTGTGGGGGGGGGGGGTCTTTTTCCCCCTGAAACGGCGAGCGCTCAGGGCGGAACTACCGCCTGCAGCCACACTGGGCCGGCGGTAGTCCCGATTTAGCGTTGGGCTTACCGACATTTTTAAGACCCCCTTTATTAAGTTTGGTGTGAGCTGCCCAGCTAGAGTGGGCTGAATTTGATACGATACTTTGCTCTAAATGGTGCATTTTTCACTGGAAAGGATACTGATCACCGCACTAAGTCCGCACCAGAGTACAATCATCAGTCGGACCCAGAAGATCTGTTTGCCATGTATGTGTGGCTGCATCTTATAAGATAGGATGGTCTGAATGCTGATGTATAACGCCCCGAACCCGAAGCTTAGAATTCCTCCCAGCACGTGAACTTGAATAAAAACAGTTTTCTGAGGATAAGAAGGGTAGGGGAAAAACATACATAGGAAAAGATGATGATGCAAAGAACATGCAAAAACTTGTCTAGCGCCAACACACTCCGCCCAATGTTGCAAGATCACAAAAACAAAGCCATCCCTGAGATCTTGCCAGGTACTTGTGACCTGGGATACTGGACAGCCAAGACCTGTCGCTTCTTCCTCTTTAACATCAGCAAAATTTGCCCTTTCCTCTCTGAACACACCACCCGAACTCTCGTCCACGCTCTCATTACCTCTTGCCTTGACTACTGCAACTTACTCCTCACCGGCCTCCCACTTAGCCACCTATCCCCTCTTCAATCTGTCCAGAACTCTGCGGCACGTCTCATATTCCGCTTGAACCGATATACTCATATCACCCCTCTCCTCAGGTCACTTCACTGGCTTCCAATTAGATACCGCATTCAGTTCAAGCTTCTCCTTCTTACCTACAAATGCACTCAGTCTGCAGCCCCTCACTACCTCTCTACCCTCATCTCCCCTTACGTTCCAGCCCGAAACCTTCGTTCACAGGACAAATCCCTCCTCTCTGTACCCTTCTCCAACACCGCCAACTCCAGGCTCCGCTCATTCTGCCTCGCCTCACCCTATGCTTGGAACAACCTCCCCGAGTACTTACGCCAAGCCCCCTCCTTGCCCATCTTCAAGTCTTTGCTTAAAGCCCACCTCTTCCATGCTACATTCGGCACCTAACTCTTACCTTTCAGGAATTCCAGACTGCCCCTATCGGTCTGACTGCCCACGCGTCTTTTAGATTGTAAGCTCTTTGAGCAGGGATTGTCCTTCTATGTTAAATTGTACAGCGCTGCATAACCCTAGTAGCGCTTTAGAAATGTTAAGTAGTAGTAGTAGATGGACCTTCTGTCTGTCCCAGTATGGCAACGTTTATATCTTATGCTTAGGATTTTAAACGACGGAATCTCATTAGATAAACTAGACCCCCAGCATTCTATTTCCTTCCAGTCCAATTGTTTTATTCATCAACATTCCACATTCCATACACTTCAGCTTTATCTTTCTTCCCCTTGTTTGCTCCCCTCTTACCCTCCTCCCTCCTGGCCAGTGGTGTAGACAAACTCCTTCAGCCCTCCCCACCTCTCCTTACCCAAACCGTCTTACCCTCCTCTCTCCTAGCCGAGTGGTGTAGACAGACTCCTCCAGAGCCTTTCTCCTTTTCCTCTCCATCTCTGCCTCTTCTCGCCATGTTCTTCTCTGTCTCTCTCGCTTAGCCTCAGATTCTCCCACTTTTTTTCCGATGCGCATGCAGGGGCCGGTCTTAGCAATTACAGGGCCCTGTGCAGACCAGTTCGTTGGTTGGTCAGGGAGCCCCTCTCTAGCGCCTAAAAGGGCGCTCCTGATTGGCCAGAAACCCACCCTGTTAGGCGCCAGAGAGGGGAGGACTGGTTGTTTACCGCGCAGCCAAGCGGTAACGCTAAAGCCAACCGAGGGAATAAGGTGGGGCGGAGTTCGGTGAGACGAGAGTAACTTGATGCTGACATGTCATCATGTTGGGGCCAAGCGCGACCCCTGGAAGCGAGAGGCCCTGTGCGGTTGCCCCTGTCACCCCTGCCTAAGACCGGTCCCGGGTGCATGCGCTTTGCAAATCAAATTGTTTTCTCGTTGTTTGTCCCACCTGAAGTCTCCACTTTATTTCTAATTCTAACAGTTTTTAAATGTGTAAAAAAAAAAAAAAAGTGTAGTATTATTCTAGCACAAACCTGAAAATTGGCCACGACGCAAAGGCCAAAACAGCTTATCATTCCCAGAGCAAAGCCAGCCTTGTTCCACTTGGAGACGTTGACCTCCAGAGGATTCTGTGCTTCGACCTGCTTATAGCGAACAAACATAGTGGCAACACCTGGAACAGAACAGGCCACAGGAAGTCACGTTTCCGTCTACGGACAGAGACAAAACCCCAAGACTAAAGGCCGGAGCCTGCAGGTGTCCTTTGGCACACAGCAAAGTAGTTTTGTGGTTCAAAGGAGAACTGCTATTAGCCAGGAATGTAACTTATAAGGCCGTGGAAGGAAAGAGCTGCATGATGATTCAGCCATTTAAAAGTGATTTTCCAGTTTTCTGGCATTTCAGGGCATAGGAGCCAACTTTTCAAAATGATTGGGGGTGCTGAAATTCCTTTTTTTTTTTTTTTTTTACAGGTGGTGCATTTTCCCCTCTCCCCCCTCCATTCATATCCAGCAAATTTTTTTTTTGTTACATTTGTACCCCGCGCTTTCCCACTCATGGCAGGCTCAATGCGGCTTACATGGGGCAATGGAGGGTTAAGTGACTTGCCCAGAGTCACAAGGAGCTGCCTGTGCCTGAAGTGGGAATCCTCAGTTCCCTAACCACTAGGCCACTCCTCCACTGTTGCTACTATTTGAGATTCTACATGGAATGTTGCTATTCCACTAGATGTCGGCCCTTGCAGATCACCAATGTGGCCGCGCAGGCTTCTGCTTCTGTGAGTCTGACGTCACAGAAACAGAAGCCTGCGCAGCCTTCTACATGGAATGTTGCTAGTGGAATAGCAACATTCCATGTAGAATCTCCAATAGTAGCAACATTCCATGTAGAATCTCCAATAGTATCTATTTTATTTTTGTTCCATTTGTACCCTGCGCTTTCCCACTCATGGCAGGCTCAATGCGGCTTACATGGGGCAATGGAGAGTTAAGTGACTTGCCCAGAGTCACAAGGAGCTGCCTGTGCCTGAAGTGGGAATCGAACTCAGGACCAAAGTCCACCACCCTAACCACTAGGCCACTCCTCCACTCTCCCCTCCCCTCTCATCCATGTCCAGCGATTTCTCCTCTCTCCCCTCCTTCCCCTCCATTTCCAGTAACTCGCCCCAACCACCACCTGCCCCTTTTCAGCCCCCCTCCTCCAAGTTCCAGTCCCAACCCCAGCCTGACCTCTTCTCCCACAACAGTCCTCCATCCTCGCCTTCCTGCTGCCCAGAATTTAAAACTTACCTCAGTCCCGGCAGCAGTGAAAGCTGAGCAGGCTCGGCTTCAGCCTTCCCTTCTTTCTCAGCTCTGGTCCCGCTGTCGCGGAAACAGGAAATGAGCACGGGACCAGAAATGAGTGAGAAGGGAAGGCTGAAGCCGAGCCTGCTCGCCTTTCATGCTGTTGGGACCGAGGTAAGATGAATTTTAAATTCTGGGTGGCAGGAAGGCGAGGACGGAGGACTGTTGAGGGAGAAGAGGGTGGGCAGATTGGGCTGGCTGGGGTTGGAACCGGAACTTCCGACGGCGGGTTAAAATATTGGGGGTGCTCGAGCACCCACAGCACCCACGGAGTCGGCGCCTATGTTTCAGGGTACATCTTCATAGCTAAGCCAGTAAACACGGATAGAATAATGTTTATTTATTTATTTAATTTCAGCGTTTGTATTCCACATTTTTCCAATATGAATCGTTTCAATGTGGCTTATCAAACCTATAAATGGCAAGTGACCGACTCACCTGCAAATGCGCAGTAGAGACTTCCCTCTCTGTCCCGCCCCCGCGTCAAGACGTGATTACGGGGGGAGGGGGGCGGGACAGAGAGGGAAACTGCGCGGAAGGGGAGGGAGGGAACCGCTGACGTCGCTACTGCTCCCCCCCCCCCAAGGTAGCCGCTACCGCCCCCCCCCCCGGAGTCGCCACCACCCCCTCTTCACCCGGCCCGGGCCCTCTCTTCGTTATTCAACTTACAGCAGCGCCGAAACAGCAGCAAGCAGCTCAGCTTCAGCTCCCGTCGGCCTTCCTTCCCTGCCTGTGCCCCGCCTTCGCCGACGTGACGTCACACGAGGGCGAGGCACAGGCAGTGAAGGAAGGCCAACGGAAGCTGCTGCTTGCTGCTGTTTTGGCGCTGCTGTAAGTTGAATAACGAAGAGAGGGCCCGGGCCGGGTGAAGGGGGGGCGGGGGCAACTCCGGGGTGGGGGGGGCGGTAGCAGCTACCTTGGGGGGGGAGGGGACATGGGAGGTCTCAGAAGGAGGGGGGCCTTGGAGCTGGGAGGGCTGGACTGAAGGGGGCCTTCCAGCTGGCTGGGAAGAAGGCACGGGGGGGGGGCAGGGGGCCTTGGAACTGGGAGGGAGGGCAGGGGGGCCCTTACAGTTGTGAGGGAATGGGGCCCCTTACAGTTGTGAGGGAGAGCAGGGGGCCTTGGAACTGGGAGGGAGGGAAGGGGGCCTTGGGAGCTGGGGGGGAGGGCCTGGGGCCTTGGATGGGAGGGAGGGAGGGCGGGCAGGGGGCCTTGCAGCTGGGAAGGGGGGAGGACTGGAGCCTTGGAGCTGGGAGGGAGGGACAGAGGGGGCCTTGGAGCTGGCAGGGAAGGAGGATGGCAGGGGGCCTTGCAGCTGCAACGGGAGGGGGGCCTTGGGGAAAAAAAAACATTCCAATACGCGCCCGTTTTAACGGGCTTAACGGCTAGTATGTATATATTAGATTAATTACACTGAGTGTGAGAGGTTAGCTGCTGATATTCTAGGAGGATTTTGGCAAGTTCTTTGTCTGCTCACCGAGACGTTGGTGAAGTGTTTCTGTTCGATTTTAAAATGTGGTGGGGTAGTTCCTTTGGTGACTAGTCGAGTGTCCGTTGTAAGAAGGTTCGATTGCGGCTAGGGATGAGAATATCTGTGAGGGACTTTCATGGTTGTGTGAGCGATTCGGAGTTTCCCTCTGAATTTTCATCGAACAATTGTTTGAAGAAAAACGCTTTGAGATGTTTGCGAAAAATAAAGCCCCAAATAATACTTTTAGGGATTGATATTCATTTGGCGGCAGTCAGTGGGTTTTTTTTTTTTGTCTCCCATTAACTTTATCCTCGGATACTCAATGACGGGCAATGACCAGGCACTGCGTGCGCAGACGGTTAAAACGTACGCAGTTACGTGCGATGTTTAGCACTTAACCACATAAGGTGGACCACGTAAAGACAGGACTGTGTTTTAAGCAATTACATTACACAGTTAGATAATGATATCTAGCGCTTAAGTGCAGACTCTGCCTCCGGACAGCCCACAAAATAGCCGATTTCAGCCTAGGCGCTACCAGGGCATATCCAGTTAACTGGTTACCCCAGACAAGTGATTTAAACAGCCAGATCTCTTTCTGGCCGTTTAAATCGCTTTGCATTATCAACCCCTTAATATACAATGGTTTTTCACACTAAGATCAGTCAGATTTTCTCCTTCTTCTGAGCTTATAGCAAAACATCCAAGATAAACCAGCTGCTCATGTCAATTACATTACTAAAGCAGACTAAAAGCTGATCCTTACCTAAGAAAGCGGAAACAGTTAACATAACCCCAAAGAGGCAACTTTCCGGGGCTATTGATCCCGTGTCACTAAAAAACAAAACAAAAAAACAAAGAATGCGTGAGCACATCTGCCTTGTTCATATCACTGCTATATAGAGGGAAGGGTCTGACACTGACCAACCGCTCTGTTTCCCACGTTCTGTCTCACATTCCATACATTTTAATTCAGTCACAAACCGAACCGCACAGTTTCACTGTCTCATTAACCATACGCATTGAGGATCCCTCGTTGGAATGCATGGGAGGAGCTGAGAGAGCCCAGAGAGGAAGGAGGTGTCTACATTATTATTATTTTTTTTTTTTTAATTACATTTGTACCCCGCGATTTCCCACTCATGGCAGGCTCAATGCGGCTTACATGGGGCAATGGAGGGTTAAGTGACTTGCCCAGAGTCACAAGGAGCTGCCTGTGACTGAAGTGGGAATCAAGCTCAGTTCCTCAGTTCCCCAGGACCAAAGTCCACCACCCTAACCACTAGGCCACTCCTCCACTCCTATTTTCTAGTTTGATTCCCTTTTTGAAAGTTTAAAAAGTGGGAATCGAACTCAGCTCCTCAGTTACCCAGGACCAAAGTCCACCACCCTAACCACTAGGCCACTCCTCCACTGTTGCTACTATTTGAGATTCTACATGGAATGTTGCTATTCCACTAGCAACATTCCATGTAGAAGTCGGCCCTTGCAGATCACCAATGTGGCCGCGTAGGCTTCTGCTTCTGTGAGTCTGACGTCCTGCACGTACAGGACATCAGACTCACAGAAACAGAAGCCTGCGCAGCCTTCTACATGGAATGTTGCTAGTGGAATAGCAACATTCCATGTAGAATCTCCAATAGTATCTATTTTATTTTTGTTACATTTGTACCCTGCGCTTTCCCACTCATGGCAGGTTCAATGCGGCTTACATGGGGCAATGGAGGGTTAAGTGACTTGCCCAGAGTCACAAGGAGCTGCCTGTGCCTGAAGTGGGAATTGAACTCAGTTCCTCAGTTCCCCAGGACCAAAGTCCACCACCCTAACCACTAGGCCAAAAGGGGAAACAGGCAGACAAGAAGGGCCTTGATGTCTTCATCTGCTCTCAGAGGCTGTGTTTCTATACTCAAGAGGGCGTTAGTTGGCCGGAGGTGATCAGCACTTCTTTAAACGCCGGCCAAATTAGATCCAGATATTGAGTGCCAGCCTCTATCCAAGTACTGGCACTGAATGTTCAGGGACTTGGCAGCCTGCCACGAGTTACCCAGATACTGGCGATATTTGGCAGTGGTACCTGGATAGCTACATGGTTTATTTATTTATTTGTTACATTTGTATCCCACATTTTCCCACCATTTTGCAGGCTCAATGTGGCTTACATAGTACCGTAATGGCGTCTGCCAATTCTGGTATGAACAAATACAAAGTGATACAGTAGTAAAAATTCATGTGTGACAGACACATTGGGGAATCATAAGGAGGAGGTTAGGTTATGTCCAGTACGAGCTTTGGTTTCGTTATGTTGCAGGTACCCAGGTTTTTTATGTTGGGTCGGTGGGGTATGCCTTTCTGAACAGGTTTGTTCGGTTAACTTAGGACAGCCTTTTTCCTGTCTCAACTTAACCGAATACTGTCAGTGCCTGAGTAACTCTCGGCTCCGCCCCTAACTGGATATTGCTGCAGCAGTCAGTCAGGATTATTGGCGGTTCTGTTGGGTTATGTGCCACTGAATCCGTTCTAGGGACATGGTGGGCTCCTTCCCAGCTCACTAGTGCTAAATATGGACCTTAAAATTCTTTCAGTGCTAATAAAGCTTTAGATATTACAATTCTCCTAAAATGCACAACAATCAGGGTGATAGTGGAGGAGTGGCCTAGTGGTCTTGCAATCCAGAGGTGGCAGGTTCAAATCCCACTGCTGCTCCTTGTGATCTTGGGCAAGTCAATTGCCTCAGGTACAAACTTAGATTGTGAGCCCTCCTGGGACAGAGAAATATCCAGAGTACCTGAATGTAACTCACCTTGAGCTACTACTGAAAAAGGTGTGAGCAAAATCTAAATATGGAATGTTGCCACTTTTTGAGATTCTGGAATGTTGCTACTATTTGAGATTCTACATGGAATGTTGCTATTATTGGTGATTCTACATGGAATGTTGCTGAGTGGAGGAGTGGCCTAGTGGCCTAGTGGTTAGAGCACCAGTCTTGCAATCCAGAGGTTTCCAGTTCAAATCCCACAGCTGCACCTTGTGATCTTGGGCAAGTCACTTAACTCTCCATTGCCTCAGGTACAAACTTAGATTGTGAGCCCTCCTGGGACAGAGAAATATCCAGAGTACCTGAATGTAACTCACCTTGAGCTACTACTGAAAAAGGTGTGAGCAAAATCTAAATTAAAAAAAAATAATAATTAACCCCATACACAAACATGGTGGTGGTGGTGGGGGATCCTTAATTACGCCGACTCCCATTTTTTACGAAACACAATGAATAACCCTCAGTGACAAATTCAGAACATAGAACACGACGATGGCAGATAAAGATCCCATGGCCTAACTAGTCTGCCAGTGCAGAGAATGATGGCCCTTTGGTCTGTCCCAGTGTGGCAATACTTATGTACTTACATGTACTTACGTTCATTCCAGTACCTTTCCCCACTCCCCAGCCTGGTCTCTCTCTCCCCCATCTGCAAGCTCTCCCCACAGGTCTGGCATTGCTCCTTCTCCTCGCTCCTCCCCCACCCCCACTTTCAGCCAGGCCCTGGGTCTTCTTTTTGCTGCATCCCGCCTCCCTCGATGCAAATTCCTGTGGGTGGGATGTGGCAGAGGGAAGACAGTCTGTTTTCAGGCTGCCGCTAAGCAAACATCCACAGAAGGTGATCTCTCCACAGGAGAAACAAAGACAAACGTACAAACAGTGGATCCAAAAAAGTCCTCTCACAGTTGGTGTCTTCCTAAACAAGGTCTTTATTCAAATCAATAAAAACAACCCCACACAAAACGTGTTTCGGCCGTAAAGGCCTGCGTCAGGGGTCTATTGATCTTTGATGCAAAATTTCTTGTAAAGCAGATGACTCACAGTCAATGATAAGTTAACAGAGATATCGTGTGCAATACGCTGCTGCAACTATCTCGGTCAAACACAGTTTGCAAAACCAGAGGATAGGGGGGATGGAGAAAGGAACGAGAAGGACGGAGCAATGCTGGACCTGTGGGGAGGAAGATGCAAAGGGGTAGAGGAGGAGTGATGCTGGACCTGCAGGAAGGGGAGGGAGAGAGAGAGACCAGGCCAGGAGAATAGCGAGAGATGGGAAAAGACACTTGATCAAAGGAGGGAGGGAGAGATACCAGACCCTCAGGGGGAAGGTATAACTATCAGATCAGGTGATGTCAGAGGCTGGGGACTCTGGCACGCTTTATCGCAAGTGTCTCACTTGGTCCAATGGTTAAGCCAGCCCTGGTAGTTCAATATAATTAGTTCCAAACAATTTTATATCTTTGCCTGCCTTTCATTGTTTTACATTTTAATTAATACACAATCTCTAATCTTATTCTGTGTACAGAAGAACTTCATATCTCACTGAACTTGTATCGTGCGAAATTATTTTCTTTTCCCGTATTAATATACACCTCAGAGAGTACAGTGTGAAGCTAAAGATCAGTTACACGATTACTTCTTAGTGATGTTAAATTCCACTGCAGAGGTTGCACAATGTTTTAAGCGTACTGTTTTTAAACTCTTCTTAATACAAATGCCATCGATAAGAACCAGTGATCACATCTTAGCATTACCTTTCACTATTATGTTGGCCCAGCTTCCTCTAGCTTCAATCTCATTCGTGTGTGTCTTTGATCTGCAAAAGGCAAAACTTTCCTGACTGCCTCTCTGAAATGCCACTTAAAAAATTGAAAACAATCAGACCAAGGACCAGTCCTTGTAGCACACCACTGCTAAAATTCTTTTCCTCTGTGAACTCTATGCCACTCTCCTTCATCACCTCCTACTCAACCAGTTTCTAACCTAGTCAGTTTTAGACCTCTACCAAGGGTGTGCAGGTTGCCAGTTGTCTATGAGAAACCATGTCAAAGGTTTTGCTGACGTCTAAGTACCCTACATCTAGCACACTCCCTTGATTCAGTTTGCAAAGAAAATAATCACGTTCATCTTGACACGATCTCCCCATCTGCTTTCTTTTCCCCACTGCAACTCCAGTGGAAAGTGGAACCTCCAACTGGGCCCCTGACCTGGTACCTTCTGCCCCCATCCCCAGAAACTTAGCATTGTCCCCAGACCACCTGACTCAGCGATCAGCCCCTGATCTCACAGCACTGAGCCGGCCCAGGTTGGCATTTCAAGATTTGCTTACAGCTGCTAAGCGGGCTGCCAGCGTTGTCAGAAATAAACTAATAATAGGTTTAAAGACTTGGCCTACCTGATATATGGTACCAAGAGGTCCACATCCTTCACAAGGACGGCAGTGACATAGGAAACTATAAAAGTGGCTGCAGACCAGACAACCAGAGCCGAGGGGAAGAAACAGAGGCCCTGCTGAAACCACCACATGGCAAAGCCCAGAGGCGCAGCGCCAGCCTCCCTCCAACCTTCCGAACCTGAGCTGGGACACAAGACAGAGAGAGAGAGAGAGAGAGAGAAAATCCTGAAACTGTCTGAATACAAAAACCTCTGGGACTTCTACCCATAGCTTTGCATTTCCAAAGTCCAAAACAAAAGCATCCATCACAAACTGTAACTGTCTTTTACTCACACAGCTAAAACATCACTTGAGCAGGGCTCTCTTTTGTCTAGTCGAAGAGAGTCTGCAAATGTACAAAAGAACTTTCAGTTTCCATTCAGACACATGATCAGAAAGCTGTGATTTGCACAGGAAATGGCTTATTACGCCATAACCCCTCAGCCGTTCCAAAGGTGTCACAATCGGTCTCCTCTGTGCAGTTCCCCCAAGGTAAAATGACTGCCAGCTACAAGTTTCCAAAGGGATGCCCCCCCCCCCTCCAATGTGTCTTATATTTGCCATGTTTATACATTGAGCTCAGATATCTTAATGCACTTCAGTGTGGCTCTGCTACATACTAAATTCATGCAACTGACAAAACTGCAAGGCTGTTCAATGAGGAACAAGATTCAGTCAATACAAAGATAATGATTAGCCCAAGTCATAAAGGTACAAGAGAGGAGGAGGAGACGCCCTGCTGAAAGAGTTACACTGCGGATTGGGTGAAAAGGAAACACATTCGGGGTAGGAGGATGAGAAATAGGAAGCTCATCTGTCCCGGGAGGGAAATGAATTAGAAACTGATTGACCAGCAGAGGGAAGAAGATAGTGGTAAACAGAACTCACTTGGAAAACACAGTGAATAGTGGAGCTCCACAGGGATTGATCCTGGAGATGATTCTGTTTAGGGTTACCAAACGTCCCGTTTTCCCCGGACATGCTCTCTTTTTGAGGACACGGCCGGGCAACCGGGCTGGTTTTGCCAGCTTGCCCGTTTGTCTGGATTTGCGGACGAATGGACAGGCTGGCGGGCAGACAGGTGTCCTATTCTCCCCTCCCCTCCTTGATTTATTGATTTTGCTCACACCTTTTTCAGTAGTAGCTCAAGGTGAGTTACATTCAGGTACTCTGGGGGCAAGATGCACAAAAGTCCTCGTTAGAGCCGTTCCGTACCGAATCCCATGACGAATTGGTACGGAACGGCTATGCACGAAGGAAAGGGAATGCAAATGAGCTGCTCGTTGCAGCTCACTTGCATTCTCTAACCCTTCGTTAAAACCGTCGATAATCGGCCCGTAAAGCATGTGCAGAGCAGCCCAGCGTTACGCTGGCTGCTCTGCGCATGCCAAAAACGTCAAAAAAACAAAAACAAACACGTCCTTTATGGATGGCCTTGCCCCCTCCTCCCCGCCCAGCCCAAGGTCGCCGCTGCTCCCCGCTCCCCCCTGCATTAAAATCGTGACTTTTTTAGGCAGCCCCGGTCCCCCTCTCTCCCTCTCTTTCTCCTTTTTTTAGCAAAAACAGCTCCCGCCATCCTCCGCCCTCCCCCTGAGGTTGTCCCCGCTGCTCCCCCCCTCCACTTGAAACCGGGCCCGTGCAGCGCCTCTCACCTCTGTGTGAAGGCGCTGCATGGGCAAGAACAGCTGATCGCCTCCTCCGACGTCCCTCCGTTCCTCCTGGGCCCGCTCTCGTCTGACGTAAGTAACCTCTGTTTCCTTCCACTCAACCAGTTCCTAAACCTGTCAGTCACTTTAGGGCCCATACCGAGGGCACTCAGTTTATTTATTAGTCATCTATGCGGATCCGTGTCAAAGGTTTTGCTAAAATCTAAATGCACCACATCTAGCGCTGTCCCTTGATCCAACTCTCTGGTCACCCAGTCAAAGAAAGTAATCAGATTTGTCTGACAAGACCTGGCTCCAGTGAAACCATGTTGCCTCGGATCCTGTACTCCACTGGATTCCATAAACTTTACTATTCTCTGTTGCAAAAGTGTTTCCATTAATTTACTTACCACAGACGGCAGACTTACCGGCCTGTAGTCCCCAACCTCTTCCCTATGTCTGATTTTCTCCACTCCTCCAGGTCCTCGCCAGACTCTAGAGAGGCACTGAAAAGGCCAACCAGTGGAACTGCTAGAAGTTCCCTAAGTTCCTTCAGAAAGATATAAACAGAATGGAATCAGTCCAGAGGGCGGTCGGTGATCTTTTTTTTTTTTTTTTGTTACATTTGTACCCCGTGCTTTCCCACTCATGGCAGGCTCAATGCGGCTTACACGGGGCAATGGAGGGTTAAGTGAATTGCCCAGAGTCACAAGGAGCTGCCTGTGCCTGAAGTGGGAATTGAACTCAGTTCCTCAGTTCCCCAGGACCAAAGTCCACCACCCTAACCACTAGGCCACTCCTCCACTGTTGCTACTATTTGAGATTCTACATGGAATGTTGCTATTCCACTAGCAACATTCCATGTAGAAGTCGGCCCTTGCAGATCACCAATGTGGCCGCGCAGGCTTCTGCTTCTGTGAGTCTGACGTCCTGCACGTACGTGCAGGATGTCAGACTCACAGAAACAGAAGCCTGCGCAGCCTTCTACATGGAATGTTGCTATTCCACTAGCAACATTCCATGTAGAAGTCGGCCCTTGCAGATCACCAATGTGGCCGCGCAGGCTTCTACATGGAATGTTGCTAGTGGAATAGCAACATTCCATATAGAATCTCCAATAGTAGCAACATTCCATGTAGAATCTCCAATAGTATCTATTTTATTTTTGTTACATTTGTACCCCGCACTTTCCCACTCATGGCAGGCTCAATGCGGCTTACATGGGGCAATGGAGGGTTAAGTGACTTGCCCAGAGTCACAAGGAGCTGCCTGTGCCTGAAGTGGGAATTGAACTTTGGCATAAAGTATTATGGGGACAGACTTAAAGATCTCAATATGTTCTATTACGTATTGTGTTGACATTGTAAGTAGTATACTATACCATACTTTGTATTATTTGAATATTTTTACTGCTGTAATTGTCTATTGCTCACATTTGATTTATTTCTACTGTACACCGCCTTGAGTAAATTCCTTCACAAAGGTGGTAAATAAATAAATAAATATGTATACTTTGGAAAAAAGGCTGGAGAGGAGAGATATGACAGAGATATTTAAATACCTACGCTGCATAAATGTGAGTCTCTTTCAAATGAAAAGAAGCTCTGGAATGAGGGGATAGACTCAGAAGTAACCGAAGGAAATGCTTCTTCACAGAAAGAGTAGTGAATTCGTGGAACAGTCTCCCAGCGGAAGTGGTGCAGACGAAAACAGTATCTGAATTCGAGAGAGCTTGGGACCAGTACACGGGATCTCTAAGGGAGTGAAAGAGAAAGAGTAGATGGCATGGATGAGCAGACTGGATAGGCCGTATGGTCTTTATCTGCCAACATTTTTCTATGTTCTACAGTGCTGTTTTAATGTGTATAATCCTGACAGTAATGTTAGTACTATTACTGGGGTTCAATTTGCCATCTCCGAGTTTACCACATTGATTACATTTATGCTAATATTTGGCCAATATACTATTGTTGGTTTGTTAACAGAATTTGATGCCATGCTATACCTGTTGGGTATTTCAAAAATAAATAAATGAAGGATGGGAGTAACCTGCACAGCGGTTAGAGTCTTAATCACCTCACTGGGCTTAATCACCTCACTTTGGTCTCTACCTGACATCATCTACTATATTACTTTGTTAATTCCATTTTATCATTCATTGAAGTACAACTTTCACCAAACTGTCTAATGGCAAAGTAATACAGTTTTCTGGTCGAGATGGCTGAACTGTTACTCTGTGCAATCTTGAACAGGTCACTTAACCCTCCAATGCCTTAGGCACAAGCTTAGGAGGTCTTTTACTAACGATCAGCACGTTATGAGGCTCATTTTCAAAGCACTTAGCCTCCCAAAGTTCCATAGAAACCTATGGAACTTAGCCTCCCAAAGTGCTTTGAAAATATGCCTCATAGTGCCACAGGATTCAGATAACATGCGCTAATCTTTCGTAAAAGACCCTGTTAGATTGTAAGCTCTTTGGGGACAGGAATTCACATACTGTACCTGAACGTAACTTGCCTTGAGCTGCTGCTACTACTGAAAAGTCATGAGCTAAATGTCTTCCCTTTTTTTGTTCTCCACATACAGGGTACACAGTTTGCCTTTGAAAATTAGCTAACATATGTGGGTTCAAAAGTATCCCTGTTATGTGTGTGGGGGT
This sequence comes from Microcaecilia unicolor, assembly GCF_901765095.1. Classification (NCBI taxonomy): domain Eukaryota; kingdom Metazoa; phylum Chordata; class Amphibia; order Gymnophiona; family Siphonopidae; genus Microcaecilia; species Microcaecilia unicolor. The sequence continues at coordinate 18,944,653 of NC_044042.1, forward strand.
GGGGGGAGTGTTTGCCTCATGCCTTTCCAGTAGCAATTTCAGGCAAGTTACAGTCAGGTACAACATTTTCCTAAGTTTATACCTGAGACTTAGAGGTTGAAATTGCTTGCCAAGAGCACAAGGAGCTATAATGGGATTTAAACCTTGGCTTCTCCGCTTCCTGGGCTATCCTCTAGGCTACTAACCACTTTTTCAAGTACTTGTCCCCCCTTACTCCTGCAATGCACTTTCAAGAGCCCCTACTTGCAAAAGGGCAAAATACAGAAGCCTTGTGAAACCATTTAGCTGTACTGCCAGGGCAATTTTCACTTTATACTTATATATGTAAATTATTTTAAAATCTCTCCTCAGCATTATTTGTGATAATTTTCACATAAAGGTACTGGTCTGCCTCTTTTGCACAGAAATACGAATACTGTTCCACTCCTATCAGCAGAACCTCTACCAGATAAAAACATATGATATGGGCACTGTTTTGATTACCCCTCTCTAGACCTCCGGGGGACCCGTGCCTACGGAGATGAAGAGTGGGTTTCAGAAGGCTCATTTTAAGTCTGTTACCCAGGACCTCATCTTTCTGACTCCTGGTGTCTAAGTGTATCTTAGGGCATCTATTCTCTCACATAATGCACTAAGGAGTAGGAGCCTCCTTGCTTATGTGAACACATATTAACAGCACCAACTTTGAATATCCAGGGTCTTCAGCAGAACAGAAAGTTATGTGCCAGCAGCACCCACATGCTTAACCGAGCAAAGACAGAACTGGAGTGGAGGAATGGCCTAGTGCAGTGGTTCCCAAGGAGGCACCCTAGCCAGTCAGGTTTTCAAAGTATCCACAATGAATATTCTTGAGAGTGATTTGCACTTACTAAATAGCTACAGGTCAAGGACGTAGTCATTAGGTTCTGGTTATATCCCTATTATATGCAAAAAAAAAAGTTAAACTTCGGTTAGTCCCCGATGATAACCTACAGCCATCACGTAACCCTAAACTGGGGCAAGTAATGCTCAGAAACACCAGGTACTACAAATACCACAATGCAACATGGCGCAAACTTTGGTCACAGGCGTCCCGTATAGAAGGCGCAAAGCACCTCCCTCGAGACCTCCTTCGGTACTGAAAACTTCTTTCTGCTCACCACATTACTCTTCAGTCGCCCCGTTTTACCCCCCTCCCTCCTCCGGAGTCACTTCGCTTTGCTTTTCGTTCCCACTTGCTCCGGAGAAGTCCTGCGTCAGCGTCACTCTGCTGTACGTCACCTCTGCCACGCCCCCGTCCGAACGCGCCGACGCCGGTGGCACGTGGCAGCCGGGCAGCCATTTTTGATTTGGGAAAAGCCTACAGTCAGAGCCCAGGGAAGGGGAGGAAATTACCGCGGAACAGCAAATTCTAAAGTTTAGGTATATTCTATGGAATAAATCAAATGCGCACCCCTTATTAGGATCGAATTGGTTAAACAACAATTAAAAACCTCGCCTTAATGATTTTGTTGCCACAAAGTGATCAAGAAAGCGGTTAATAGACCTGGTTGGCCCTTTTAACTCACGTTTGAGGGTGGGGGAGGGCGGTCGATGATTACCCGGGGCAGTGGCCTAGAGGTGCAGGGGGAGGGCGGGGCTTCGTTGCCCAAATCAAACATGGCGTCCGAGCGGGGTCCTAGTCCCTGTCACGTGATAGCTCCGCCTCTCTCTCTCCTTCCACTTGCGGCGACAGAAGCAGAGCTGGCGAGCCGCCGCCGGAAGGCGTTCAGGTGGGAACCCGTCTATCTGTCCCCCCTACCAGGGTCCAGGAACGGCCGTTCCCCCGCGTTCTCTTCTTCCTTATCTGTAGTCTGCAGTCATGTGTGACGCCCTGGCCTTACCTGCGGTGACAGCGTCTTTTTCTTCATCCCAGGCCTGCTGTGAGAACGTTCCCCCCCCCACCCCACTTGCAATGACAGTGCAGCCTTCCTCCCCCCCCACCCACCCAGAGCCTGCAGTGACAGCACCTCCCCCCACCCCCTACCCCACTAGCAGTGACAGTGCATCATCTGTTCTCCCTCCGGCCTGCGGTGACAGTGGGTCCCAGTTCCCTACCTCAGATCTTCGATGATGCCCCCACCCCATCAGTCATTCTTAGTCAAGCAGTGACAGTGTGCCCCCCCCCCCCCCATCCCAGACCTGGTCATATTACCATTACTCCCCCTTTCCTTGTCTAGTGACAGTGTCTTCTTTCTCTCCCCCCACCCCCCGGGATTCTGGATCTCTCCCTTCTGTAGAAAAAGCCAGCATGTACCTTGGAGATACTGCAGGTAGCAATGGACAAGGTGAGGAGCTGCTGCCCTTGATGACACTTATTAGCCTCTTGAGAATCAAAAGAATTAATGTAAACAGCCGTCATGGCATTCCTGAAATATTCTCGAGGGAACAGCTAACTTTCCTTGTGCTTGAAGTGTGTGTTTTCTTCTTCGCACGGTTGCACCATTCTGCCCCCTTCCCATGATCTAGAGCAGCTAGCAAGCCTATTGATCGTGCGATAGCCAGGAGGCTTGTACCAGCGTGCTCCATCTCATCGGAAACTAACCAGCTTAGGACCAGCAGATTGGTTAATAGCTGGATACTGTCCAACAAGACCGCAAGGGCACAGGTGACTGGATATTGGGGCAGCACGCCTGCTGGTTTGGGTGGCTGCTTGGTTTGTTGCATGGTTTTGTGGTGAGATGTGATAGGTAGGGATCTGATGTGTGTTGCATTGGGTGTAGGAGCTTGGATTATCATCTGCTCAGGATGGAGGGTAGAACCAAAGAGAAGGACCGGTATCCTTTGAGCAGGCAAACTTTTATGTGGTTAGCAGCAGCTATATACCCTGTTTCCCCGAAAGTAAGACATCCCCTGAAAATAAGACCTAGTAGAGGTTTTCCTGAATTGGTAGATATAAGGCCTCCTCTGAAAGTAAGACCTAGCAAATTTTTGTTTGAAAGCAGGGCCGCCGAGAGCCGGACAAGGCCGCCCCCCCCCCCCACCCGAGGTCGCCGGGCCTCCCCTCCACCCACCGTCGCTCCCGGAACTAACCTTAAACGCCTCCTTTCACCTTCGCAGCTAGCAGCAGCAGGGCAGACCTCTCCTTCCTTCCGTGCCCCGCCCTCGCGGACGTTACGTCAGGCGAGGGCGGGACACAGAAGGAAGGAGTGGCCTGCCCTGCTGCTGCTTGCCTCGAAGGTGAAAGGAGGCATTTAAGGTTAGTTCCGGGAGCAACAGAGGGCGGGCAGGCCAACCCCGATGTTTCCCCAAAAAATAAGACAGCCCCTGAAAATAAGACCTAGCGCATTTTGGGGGGGCAAAAATTAATATAAGACAGTGTCTTATTTTCGGGGAAACACGGTAGATAGTGTGGATAGCAGAATATGGGCAAATTGTTTGAGCTTCTTGGCTTTTTCTAGCATCATCAGGTTTATACGGGGTACAGGCACTTAGAAAATGGTCTAGTATTTTTCTGTAGCACTGGCAGCATAGTTAATGCTTGTCACAGTGAATAATTAACAAATGTCAAATAGGTTTGGAAGTAAGGGAGTTGCCCGGTGTGCTTTTCGTTTACAGAAGAAAAGAGAGACCCATAAGAACTAGGAGGGTGAGAGATGTTTGTTTTTTGAGGTACTTGTTATACTGTCTTTCATGTGGAGATAGCTAAAGCAGTTTACATACTAAATATGAGAAAAGACCAGAACTACAGTAATTCAACAGAAAAGGAAATAGAAGATATAATATGTTTCATCTTTTGTCTGTATGTGAATATGAACTGTTGAGTTTGTTAGCGAGTAATGGTGGGCCTCTTGAAGAAGTGTCGGTGGAGTTGAAGGTGGGAAGGCCTGGCGGTAAAGCAGGAAGAGTAGCATAAATAGTGCAGCCCAGAGTGACCTGAGAGGACAGAGGAAAGAATATTCTGGGAGTCAAGGCTTTTAACAAGTGCTGTAGTCAGATTTAGTTATTTATTTATTAGGATTTATTTACCGCTTTTTTGAAGGAGTTCACTCAAGGCGGTGTACAGTAAGAATAGATCAAACATGAGCAATAGGCAATTTACAGCAGTAAAAATATTCGAAAACAATACAAAGTATGGCACGGTAGACTAGCAATGTCAACACAATACGTAATAGAACATTATTGGTAGTGAAGGGTGAGGCAAAGTTGTAACGTATAGATGGGTAAGAAAGTAGGAAGAATTAGAAAGTAAGGTGACTGATTTGAAGAAAGTTGCACATGGAGGAACATGTCCCGCTGCAGTATGTGCTAGAAGAACAGCTTCTTTTCATCAGGATTTTATCACCTGTGCTCGTTTGATGTGGGAATGACAAGGCAATGCTGGTCACAATCCACGTGAAGCTAGCAAGAGCCGTTTGTACTGCACAAATGTAAAAATAGGAATAAAATGATAAGGTTTTGAAAATAAAATACAATTTGGTTCTTCATGCTTGAAGTAGCTGTTAAAATGTGTTAAGTAACGTAGTAGATGACAGCAGAAGAAAACTAATTAACCCAGCCTAGTTGTACTACAATGCAAGGGTATAGTCTAGCTGCTAAACATAGACATTTGATGCCTTGTAGGATATCACCCCTCATAAAAAAATAAAAAAAATTAGAAAATGATGGCAGATAAAGACCATACAGCCTATTCACCCTATCCATGCAAACCAACTGCTCATCTCGTCGATCCATTCCTCCTCCTCAAAGATCTTCAGGAAGTATTTTTTTCATGGAGAGAGTGGTGGATACTTGGAATGCCCTCCCGCGGGAAGTGGTGGAGATGAAAACGGTGACGGAATTCAAGAATGCGTAGGATGGGCGTAGGGGAATCCTGTTTTGAGGGAATGGATCCTCGGAAGCTTAGCAGAGATTGGGTGGCAGCACCGGTGGTGGGAGGCAGGGCTAGTGCTGGGCAGACTTCTATGGTTTATGCCCTGAAAATGGCAGATACAAATCAAGGGTAGGCTCTCCACCGAAGCGGATGAACACAAAATCCCACGGGGTAAAGATACAAATAAACAAAGTGGGAAGCAGGGCCACCGAGAGACTGGGCCGTGGCCCTGCCGCCGCCCCCCTCTGTCCACCACCGGGCCGGGCCCCCCGAATTCAAATCATAGCGCCTCACGACCTCACCCCGTGTGAAAGCGCAGCAGCGGCAGTCTGCAAATTGCCTCCCTTCGGGCTTTCCCTCCCTGTGTCCCGCCCTCGCGCAAGTTACATCAGACGAGGGCGGGACACAGGGAAGGAAGGCCCGAAGGGAGGCGATCTGCAGACTACCGCTGCTGCGCTTCTTTCACATGGAGCGAGGTCGAGGTGAGGCGCTATGATTTGAATTCAGGGGGCCCGGCCCAGTGGTGGAAGTAGGGGGGGGGGGCGGGTGGAGGGGACCGCGGCACCGGGCCCCCCTTGGAGACCCGAGGAATTTTGTCCCCCTGCCCCCCCCTCTCGGCGGTCCTGGTGGGAAGTGGACCAATGATTCCAGGACGCTGAGGCTGTGATAATGTATAAAGGAGCAAACTTTATTGTAGACTCAAATCAAGGTCAGGTATACACATAAAGTAGCACATATGAGCTTATCTTGTTGGGCAGACTGGATGGACCGTACAGGTCTGTGCCGCCGCCGTCATCTACTATGTTTTGTTCTATGCTTTCTTAAATTATTAGCAGTGATCGCTGGTGACTCATGGGATTAAATTTAAAAACCTCACTGTGAGCCACAAGGTCTTACTCTGGCTCCCCTCCGTATCTGTCTCAGGTTCTGATTCCTTACTCCCTGTCTTTTGATCCCCTGCCTTTGGCAGATTTGACAAGACTTTGTTAGATCCCGTATTTTTAGTATTATTGACCCCTCTTTCTGGAACATCCTTCTCCTGTACCTTCGTCTGGAGCGCTCCTTCACGCACTTTAAAGCGATCTGAAAATGCTCCTCTTCCATGAGACTTTTGTCACTTGATTGTTTCATCTCTCCCGGGGTTTGCCTAGATGGTTGCAGCCTGGATCTGCAATACAGATCTTGTCCTTTCTACTCTACAATATATTGTAATTTTTCCTCTCCTTTCCCTTCTTATGTCTTACAATTTATATAGGAGTGGAGGAGTAGCCTAGTGGTTAGGGTGGTGGACTTTGGTCCTGGGGAACTGAGTTCGATTCCCACTTCAGACACAGGCAGCTCCTTGTGACTCTGGGCAAGTCACTTAACCCTCCATTGCCCCATGTAAGCCGCATTGAGCCTGCCATGAGTGGGAAAGCGCGGGGTACAAATGTAACAAAAATAAAAATATATTTGTAAACCGCTTTGGAAGGTTGCTAAAGCACAATACAAGAAAATAGTAAACTTGGTCATCAAACAATCCTGCAGGGAACAGCAAGCAGTGAAATAGATAATATACCAAAATCAAAAATAAAATTTACTTATCTAGAAAACATGCACACATCTTCCAACAAACTCTTTTAACACCTCCTTCCTTGTTTATTTTGACAGAACAGCGTATTCCGCACAGTGTTCAGTTCTAATGGATGAGGATTCCAGAGAGTTAGCACTTGCCAGGATGTGGTTGCCGTCTTCATCTAGCCAGCACTGTAGAAGATCGTACAGGATCCTGTACATCTGGCCTTCTAGATCTCGTGGCCTTGATGGATGGCGTCTTGGCATAAGGATGGGCTTAACCATCAGTCAAAACTTTATGGCTGCCTAGGGTCAGGGCCGCCAAGAGGGGGCGCAGTGCCGGCAAGAGATCCAGAGGCAGGCAGATGGTGCTGTTCCCTCGGTCTGTCTCTCTCCTTCTCCTGTGTGTCAGGACTTGGGTGATTGCATTAACGCGATAACCCAAGTCCCTGCACACAGGGATAGGAGAGTGACAGACTGAGGGAGGAGCAGGCACAGGAAGGTAGGGAAGGGGTGGCGGCAGCTGCAGCCCGTGTGTGTGGGGGTGGCGACCCTGCCCTGGGCCCTGCCCTGTCACTCGGCAGGCCTGCTTAGGGCAGCGATCTGTAGGTGGGTAGCAAAGAACAGCTGCAGTCAAAGCCACACAAATTCAACCATCACTATGTATCTGCAGGAAGGGGGGTAATTTTCAAATAGGCCACTTACCTGGCTAAAAGACTTTTGAAAATATCCCTCATTGATATGTGTTTATAAATATTTAAAAGTATGATGTCCAGTTAAGCGTTTTTATAGGATTGTTGTAGGATGATTGTGATTGTAGAGGTTAAGTATCAGTGTTCTTTTGGGGGAGGGGGGTGAAATTGATTGGCTAAGGACCTGAAAATTAATTGAGGGGAGGTGCATAAGGCTGATGATTCTCCTAGGGCAGTGATGGCGAACCTATAGCACGCGTGCCAGAGAGGGCATGCAGAGCCCTCTCTGTTGGCATGTGCGCCGTCGCCAGGGGCATAGCCACGGGCGGGCCTGGATGGGCCCAGGCCCAGCCACTTTCCCTCCAGGCCCGCCCACCCAACATCCCCTCGCATGTCTTCCCCGCTGGTGCTGATTACCTCCGTCGAAGTGACCGCATCTTTGAAAGCCCTGCCCGCCTCTAGCCTTCCCTTCGTGAGTTCGTTCCCTCAGAGTCAGTCCCGCCTTCTGACATCATTTCCGTGAGGGCGGGACTGACTGAGGGAACGAACTCACGAAGGGAAGGCTAGAGACGGGCAGGGCTTTCAAAGACGCGGCCGCTTCGACGGAGGTAATAAAAAAGATTTACATGCAGGGCATGGATGGGAGCGGGAGGGGAGGCAGGGGAGAGAAGAGAATCGCTGGGTATTGATGGATGGAGGGGGGGCAGAGGAGAGAAGAGAATCGCTGGGTATGGATGGATGGAGGGGGCAGGGGAGAGAAGAGAATCGCTGGGAATGGATGGATGGAGGGGGGCAGGGGAGAGAAGAGAATTGCTGGGTATGGATGGATGCAGGGGGGGCAGGATAAGGGAGAGAGGAGAATTGCTGGGGATGGATGGAGGGCAGGGGAGAAGAGAGTTGCTGGGCATGGGTGGATGGAGGGGAGGGCAGGAGAGAGGAGGGTTGCTGGACATGGATGGATGGAGGAGAGGGAAGGGAAGACAGGAAGGAGATGCACATGGATGGAGGGGAAGGGAGTTATCAGCATGCATGCAACAGCAAAAATCACATTAATTATTCAAAAGCATGCCAAATGCTTTTAAAGTTCTGTTATTCAGGTTAAATTGCCCTGTTGGCACTTTGCGATAAATAATTAGATTTTGGGTTGCTGTTTGAGCACTCGGTCTCTGAAAGGTTCGCCATCACTGTCCTAGGGCGCCTAATAATCTTGCACTGGCCCTGCCTGATCACCATCAATGTGTTGATTTCTGGGGACTTGTAGCCTGAAGGTTCCAGACCTCCTTAAGTCTTGCAGGTATCACAGAGCTGTATTTTCTTATGCTCTAGAGCCAGTGGAGAATGGGTTCTTTGCAGTTCTATTCCTACTTCTGTTTAGACTACGACATCAGACGAGGGTCATTTAGGCCCATCAGTTTATTGCTTCTCATTCTAGGAAGAATGCCACAGACTTGAGCCGATCCCAGACCACCTCCCGGGCAGTAGAGATCCTTGGCTTATGCCAGACTTTCTTGAGTTCCATCATTGTTTTTCTCTCTTCCAGCTCCGCTGGGAGTCTTTTCCATGGGTCCCCACCATGTTTTTCATGGAGAAATTTTGTCTGGTGTGATAAAGGTATAGAATAGGAAGGCAGACAAACAATAAGGCCCAACCAGTCTATCTAGTTTCCTTCCTGTAACCATACTGCAGGTGTCATATGATCTGGGCTTTGCTTTCTCTAAGGATCCTGTGTGCTCTTCCCATGCTCTGTTGAATTTCAGAAGTGGGCGTACGAGTCCCTATGAAACCTCCTCAGGATGTCGGCTTGTCTGTTTTCAGAGATAAAGCTGTTTGGATGTCTACCACATCGCATTTTAACATTATCCAGCTATTCGTTATTTTTTTTACCATGAGGTAATACTTTAATGAAGTTCTAAGGAGCAGTGTAACAGCGTCACATTTTGAACTTCTGTTATGTTGTTTTTTTACATTTTCTTTGTGGCCCTACAAGCGGCTTATGGTCGAGTACAGAAATTTAACTGTTTTCTGCTGCCATGTCTTCAGCCTCTTTTGTCTTGGGAAGAGAAGTAAAGTTGAACTGCCTTATCATCTGACATTGCTTTGAAATGCCGAGTGCTCAAAAACACTTTCTGATCTTGAAACTTTTCGAATTTTTTTTTCTCCCTTTGCCTCAGGACACAGTTTTTGCTGTTGGAGGTAGGGATATCATTTCACATTGTTTTTACCACAACGTCTTTGATGTTTGGCCCTGGCACCAGTGGTGTAGCCAGACCTTGGCGGGAGGGGGTCCAGAGCCTGAGGTGAGGGGGGGCACAGTTTAGCCTGCTGCTGACCCTCTCCCGACGACCCGTCACCGCCAGGTACCTTTGCTGGCAGGGCTCCCCAACCCCTGCCAACCAAAGTCGTCTTCAGCGCCGGTCTCCGGCGCGTTCGCTGTTCTGTTTCTGTGAGTCCTGACGTCCAGGATGTCAGGAGTCAGGACTCACAGAAGCAGATCAGCGAACGCGCCGGAGACCGGCGCTGAAGAAGACTTCGGCAACCCCCGCCAGCAAAGGTACCTGGCGGCGTTGGCGGGAGGAGGGACTCAAAAGTAGAGGGGTCCAGGGCTAAATCTGTGGGGGCCCATGCCCCCGTGCCCCTGCCTAGCACAGTGTCCAGTAACCTGCCTTAGTCCAGCACAGTGAGGTGGCGAGTGCCAGGCCTTTCCACACCCAAGTCCCAAAGAAATTTTCAAGCTTCCATGGCAAGCAAAAGGATATGTCTAGGACCCAGTGTGCCTGAATGTAACTCACCTTGAGCTACTACTGAAAAAGGTGTGAGCAAAATCCAAACTAAATAAATATCTGTTGTTCCTTGCTGCTTTTCAGGAGGTTCGTTCACAGCCTACCTAGCTGGAGAAAAACAGATGTGCTGAGCCCTGGTCAGGCACCTTCTATCATCTTTAAAAGTTAAAAAAAATTGAAATTATATGATACAGCCATTTAAATACTTAATATACAAACAAATCTCTTCCAGAGACAGGGAAGTGATGGAACTAGAGGACATGAATTGAGATTGCAGGATGGTAGACTTAGGAGTAGTATCAGGAAATACTTTTTCACAGAGAGGGTGGTAGATGCCTGGAATACCTTCCAGGTGGAGACAAAAACAGTGATTGAATTAAAAAATGTGTGGGATAGACACAGAGGATACGTTAATAGGATGATGGTGTCGGAATAAAACTTAAATGACCTCACGGCTGTTGAGGGGCCTGGAGCGATGTCCCACCCCCCTCTGCCTCCCTTCCTGCCAACCCGTTCATTGTTCTGCCATTGCTCTGCCCTCAAGGGTGGGGCCTGGAGCGATTTTGGTGGCTTCACCACCACGAGCCTTCGAACATTTTTGAAGGAAGTCAGGGCTTGGCTTCACTGACGTCAGTGTCCTCAGAACGTTGAGGGTGAGTTTTATTATAGTAGATATGATAGATATGATGTGTTATGAGTGCCGTGTATCTCCGTGGGGGAGCAGAAGACACTTTAAAGTCAAATTTAGCAAGTAAAATGTTAGCAATACTGTTGGATTATAGGTTTAATCATGAATTGACAGTGAATGTGACTGTTGAGCAGAGTGCATGAACCATGGAGGTCTTTATTTGCCCTCCCTCATATACTGTGCTACTATGTATTTTCCAGATAAATGAGAAGAAAGGTCTGGTAAAGCTTCCCGAGAATTTCAGTCCCCTGGGAAAAGCGCAAATAAGAAATCCATGAGCGGACACCATCGAGCAGCAAGGAAACGATGTGGGGATTCTCACCCCGATTCCACTCAGAGCTGCGGCTATGTCCCGGGAACAGGATGTGTCTTGAGCAAGCTGGTTGAACTGCCCACGCCGCCTCTCACCAGGCACCAGCTTAAGAGGTTGGAAGAGCACAGGTATCAGAGCTCGGGCCGGTCCTTGCTGGAGCCGTTGATGCAAGGTTTCTGGGAATGGCTGGTCAGAAGAGTCCCGGCTTGGATCGCTCCAAATCTTATCACCATCGTCGGACTGTTAATTAACATCATCACTACTTTGATTTTAGTTTATTACTGTCCGACTGCTACAGAACAGGTAAGAGACAGCCAGAAATGGCTGCAAAATCGAGTAGTGTTTCACATGTTCAGTTGTGGCACAAAGGATATTTTTCATCTAAGGAGTGTGAGTATTACAGTTTAATATGTTACAGTTAAGAACATAAGTATTGCCATACTCCAACCCATCCTGATCTGTCTTGCTATATACCAGCGGCCCGTCAAGCCCAGTATCCTGTCTCCAACAGTGACCAATCCAGGACACAAGTACCTGACAAGATCCCAAAAGTGTAAAACAGATTTTGTGCTTATCTCAGAAATAAGTGGATTTTTACCAGTCCCATCTCATGGTTTATGGACTTCTTTTTTTAGGAATTTGTCAAAAACCTTGTTTTTTAAACCCTGCTAAGCTAACTGCTTTTACAACATTCTCTGGCAATGAATTCCAGAGTTGCATGTTGAGTGCACAAATATTTAATACCGCTCTACCTGTAGAAGCTCAGGATGGTGTGCAATATATACGTTCTTAACAGTAATCTAATAGTTGTGAAATCAGTTAATTTTCAAAGTCTAAGCTTGTATTGGGCAGCCAGGTTCCACACTAACTGAATGCTTCACTGGGCCCAGTTGGCTATCGATCGTGGCCGAGGTTGGCTTCCTGTGTGCTGTATCTACTTCCCTTGTCCCTGTGGTGTTGGCAGTCAGCACTCAAAAAATGAAGAAGCAGGTGTGCGACACTGGAACCCAGTAATGGCCGTAATTACGAGTGGCTGGGTGCTTTTCTTTTAAACCGGTGAATTGCAGCTAATTCAGTTGTCATGTATGAACAAACTGTAAAAATAAAAAGAGGTCTGCTTAGACCTCTGGTCATCTCCCTCCCTCTGCCACTAAGGTCGCTTTTGGTATGCCTCTTTTCACCCATATATCGAAAGCAGGTTTATCTGCATGTTCTGATTGGGCCAGGCACTCTCCCCCCCCCCCCCCCCCCCCCTCTAATTTATTAATGGGGCACTTCAATATATGATAGCATTTTAAATAATGAGACCTTTTGGTGATGTGTGTCTCTGTGACTTCCGGGTCAGTTTTCTCTCAGATGCTAGTTAAACATTTCTGCTTTAACCTCGGTGACAGATAAATGAAAATCCATGTTCAAAGTTCTTCTGTGTTAAGGACATGATTGGATTGTTGGTCTGAGGGATAAGCTTTGTATCTGCTCTCGCCTTCCTATTCAGGGCCCCTTTTAGGTGGAGGAGAAAACTTTGGCCCTAGTAAACATGTCGATGACTCAAAGAGAGAAATTCTAGATGTTAAGAGAACAGAAAAGCCTGGGCCCTGTACATCCCATTTCCACGTGACTTTTAAAAATTATAGACGTTTATAAAAGCAACTGCGTTTGCCGTAGACACAACAAATGACATCTAGTGCAATTTCTCTCTTGGACACTTAGAAACTTTGTGTGCACCCCTCTATTTATTTATTTATTTAAATTTAAGGGCATTTTAACTTTCCTGCTGCCTGTTCTTTCTAGCAGTGTCGTGGGTAATGCCTTGACCTGTCCTTCTCCCTAAATGTTTTTTCTCTGCTCAAAGATGGACCAGTGAACACCCTCATTTAACAAAGACAGACCAGCGTGGCTTATTGATAAGGACAAGGCTGGCTACGTTTCTGCGAGAATCTTCCAATTCTGAAAGACCTGGGCATGCAGATGTTGGCTGGGACATGGGGCTCATTTTCAAAGCACTTAGCCTTCCAAAGTTCCATAGAAACCTATGGAACTTTGGAAGGCTAAGTGCTTTGAAAATATGCCTATTGGGAACCCTTTTACTAAGGGCTTACCGCGGGATTCACTGAGGTGTCCTGTCGTAGTTTCCCGCTCGGCGCGCGCTAATCCCCCACTAGAAAATATTTCTTTTATTTTCCAGCACAGGAGGCTTCCCATGGGCGGAGAGTAGGCGTGCCTGCACTAACCAATTAGCTCGGGAGGCCTTATCAGCTCCTGAGTAGGTGTCGGTAATGGCCACGCGCTAATGGGGAAATTAGCGCATGGCCTTTACAAAAAAAATATGGCAAGGCCTAGCTGCAAAGGACTAAAATATAAATCAACATATGCATCCAGTTTCTCCTATATAAGCGTGCAAATATGGAGTGAATTACCAAAATCCATAAAAACAACACACGACGTAATTTCCGAAAATTACTGAAAACCAACCTATTCAATAAGGCATACCATAAAGATCTATCCTAACTACGAGTAACAAAATTTACACCAGAATTATACAAATCGTAACTCTTTATTCCTGATTGTTCAATGTAATCTATCACGATTGACGTTTAATCCAATACCTTTTATTACTTATTATGAAAATGAACTTTCTTTATCTGACTACCTAATCCACTCTGCTACCTCCATTTTATTATGAATTTCTTTTTTCCGGAATTGGTGATCACCATTACAGAACAATGTAAGCCACATTGAGCCTACAAATAGGTGGGAAAATGTGGGATACAAATGCTATAAATAAATAAATTTTAGCACGGCTTAGTAAAAGGATCCCTTAGTGAGGGGGGGAGGGAGATGCCAGGCTCAGATTTATTCAAACAGAGCAGGAATGTGGCACGCTGGCAGAGCTGACTTAAGTACATACGTAATGTCACACTGGGAAAAGACCAAGGGTCCATCAAGCCCAGCATCCTGTCCATGACAGCGGCCAATCCAGGCCAAGGACACCTGGCGAGCTTCCCAAACGTACAAACATTCTATACATGTTATTTCTGGAATTGTGGATTTTTCCCAAGTTCATTTTGTAGTGGTTTATGGACTTGTCCTTTAGGAAACTGTCTAACCCCGTTTTAAACTCTGCTAAGCTAACCGTCTTCACCACGTTCTTCGGCAACGAATTCCAGAGTTTAATTACTCGTTGGGTGAAGAAAAATTTTCTCCGATTTGTTTTAAATTTACTACACTGTAGTTTCATCGCATGCCCCCTAGTCCTAGTATTTTTGGAAAGCGTGAACAGACGCTTCACATCCACCTGTTCCACTCCACTCATTATTTTATATACCTCTATCATGTCTCCCCTCAGCCGTCTCCTCTCCAAGCTGTAAAGCCCTAGCCTCCTTAGTCTTTCTTCATAGGGAAGTCGTCCCATCCCCGCTGTCATTTTAGTCGCCCTTTGCTGCACCTTTTCCAATTCTGCTATATCTTTCTTGAGATGCGGCGACCAGAATTGAACACAAGGTGTGGTCGCATCATGGAGCGATATAACGGCATTATGACATCCTCACACCTGTTTTCCATACCTTTCCTAATAATACCCAACATTCTATTCGCTTTCCTAGCCGCAGCAGCACACTGAGCAGAAGGTTTCAGTGTATTATCGACGACGACACCCAGATCCCTTTCTTGGTCCGTAACTCCTAACGTGGAACCTTGCATGACGTAGCTATAATTCGGGTTCTTTTTTCCCACATGCATCACCTTGCACTTGCTCACATTAAACGTCATCTGCCATTTAGCCTCCCAGTCTCGTAAGGTCCTTCTGTAATTTTTCACAATCCTGTCGCGAGTTAACGACTTTGAATAACTTTGTGTCATCGGCAAATTTAATTACCTTGCTAGTTACTCCCATCTCTAAATCATTTATAAATATATTAAAAAAGCAGCGGTCCTAGCACAGACCCCTGAGGAACCCCACTAACTACCGTTCTCCATTGTGAATACTGCCCATTTAACCCCACTCTCTGTTTCCTATCCTTCAACCAGTTTTTAATCCACAATAGGACTTTTCCTCCTATCCCATGACCCTCCAATTTCCTCTGTAGCCTTTCATGAGGTGCCTTGTCAAACGCCTTTTGAAAATCCAGATACACAATATCAACCCTAGGGAGGATTAGGTGGCAGCTTCTGAGGGACGGTGAAGAGTGAGAAAGTAGATCCTGACAACCAACAAACTTGAAACCTATCAGCATATTCATTTACCTGCAGGGGAGGGTAGCAGTTTTCAGATAACTCATTTACCTGGATAAATGAAAGAGGATTGTCATGGAGGTGGTTTTGTTGAGAGGGTCAGTGGCGTTCCTAGGTCGGCAGCCACCCGGGGCAGATCGCCGCTGCGCAGCCACCCCCCGAGTGCAGAGGCGTCCGTCCCCCCAGGGTGCAGCACGACACCCCCCACCTCCTGGTGCGATGACACCCCCCCCCCCCCCGGGCAGCCTTGCCAGATTGAAAAAAAATTGCCACACAAAACCCTGCCCCTGCCGTCATCAGCTCCATCCCCAACGTTGCTAACCCCGCCCACTGCAACCCGCAACGGTCAAACATTTCCCGCAGCGGGTTGCGGAAAGCCACCCAATTGGGCGGGAAAACCGCAACCTTGGCAACGGTGCCCCCCGGTGCAGCGGTGTCCGTCCCCCCAGGGTGCAGCACGACACCCCCCACCTCCTGGCGCGATGACACCCCTCAGCGCATCAAACCCCCCCTCCCCCGGGTGCAGCAGCGTCCGTCTCCCCAGGGTGCAGCACGACACCCCCCACCTCCTGGCGGGATGACACCCCTCAGCGCATCAAACCCCCCCCTCCCCCGGGTGCAGCAGCGTCCGTCTCCCCAGGGTGCAGCACGACACCCCCCCCCCCCCCGGCGCATCAAACCCCCCCCCCCCCCCATTCTTAGCTGCAGAGAGCAGCCGCGCGGCTGTCGGCTCCGCTGGCTCCCTCTGCCCCGGAAAAGGAAGTAACCTGTTCCAGGGCAGAGGGAGCAGGGAACCAGCGGAGCCGACAGGCGCGCGGCTGCTCTCTGCACCCCTCCAGCAGCGTGCACCCAGGGCGGACCGCCCCCACCGCCCCGCCCCTGCTACGCCGCTGGGGAGGGTTACAATGATTGAGTTGAAAAATGGGTGATTTTGCACACGTTAGCAAAGTTGAAGTTTTGACAACGGTATTATTTTCCCATTCTTCCTTGTGTTGCTGCATACGAGGTCTACATTGGACTCGGGTGAAGGCGCTCTGAGCTGCTGCAGCTTTTTGCACCCTTTTCAATAAACTTAACAGAAAAGTCTCTTAGTCTCTAGTCATTTGTGGGCACTGCAGCTGTCTCTTGAGCAAATCTCTGGCCTGGAGGCATCTTGGAAGTAGGTGCAGTCAGGGTATGGAAGGCCCAAGCCGTGTGCTGCTTGATAGGAGGCGGCATCTTACGTGGAAAGAAACTATTGTAGCAGACACGGTTGGGGAAAATTAGTAGTTAAAATAACGCCAAACACAGCCATGTTTTGCCTGACACGGGCTACTTCGGGGTAAAACGTACTGTAGGATAAATAAATATAAAGTCATAAATAACTTCAACAAATTCATATTCGGACAACATGGCAAACCGTAACACTACTACTACTACTTGACATTTCTAAAGCGCTGCTAGGGTTACGCAACGCTGTACAATTTAACATAGAAAGACAGTCCCTGCTCAAAGAGCTTACAATCTAATAGATAAGAGTGAGACAAATATAGGACAATCAAGCCATTGTGACATCACTGATGAGGTTGGCTCTTAGGCATTGGTGGAATGAGGCATTATGACATCACAATCTCAGCTCTGGATACCAGAGACAAACTCTTCACACTAAGGGGGGAAGTGGGCCAAGTATAGGACAGTCGAGCCATTGTGACATCACTGATGAAGTTGGCTCTTAGGCATTGGTGGAATGAGGCATTATGACATCACAATCTCAGCTCTGGTTAAATCACTGCTATATGTAATACTACTACTACTACTTAACATTTCTAGAGCACTACTAGGGTTACACAGCGCTGTACAATTTAACAAAGAGAGACAGTCCCTGCTCAAAGAGCTTACAATCTAATAGACAAGTGAACGGTCGGTCCGATAGGGGTAGTCAAATTGGGGCAGTCTGGATTCAGTGAACGGCAAGGGTTAGGTGCCAAACGCAGCATTGAAGAGGTGGGTTTAAGCAAAGACTTGAAGACGGGCAGGGAGGGGGCTTGGCGTAAGGGCTCAGGAAGGTTGTTCCAAGCATAGGGTGAGGCGAGGCAGAATGAGCGGAGCCTGGAGTTGGCGGTGGTGGAGAAGGGTAATGAGAGGAGGGATTTGTCTTGTGAGCGGAGGTTTCGGGCGGGAACGTAAGGGGAGATGAGGGTAGAGAGGTAGCGAGGGGCAGCAGACTGGGTGCATTTGTAGGTAAGAAGGAGGAGCTTGAACTGAATGCGGTATCTGATTGGAAGCCAGTGAAGTGACCTGAGGAGGGGGGTGATATGAGTATAACGGTTCTGGCGGAATATAAGACGTGCGGCAGAGTTCTGAACAGATTGAAGGGGGGATAGATGGCTAAGTGGGAGGCCAGTAAGGAGTAGGTTGCAGTAGTGAAGGCGACACACACACATACATAGATATAGAAACCATAATAAATAATTCTAAATAGTTAAAAAAACGAATTAAATAAAACAAGTCTAAATATTTATTTTTATCTTCTAGCCATGTCCGCTTCAACAGTTTCTTTCCTTTTGGATCAAGCAGATCTCCTGCCTGCTTGTTTCTTGAACATCTGAAATGGGAAATTCCAGGACCCCAAAAATGCAGATGCACTTATGCTGTGCTTTTATCATGATTGCTGTGGTATTAAAACTTCTTTTTTTTTTTTTTTTTTACATAAGCTGTCGAAAGTTGTGTAGGCCCTTTTGAGATACCCCTGATCCCTTCTTCAAATGAGATGTCTTGAAAGCGCACATACCAGCCGTTCAGACGCACAAGGTGTAAATGTGGAAGGGAACAGAAATTGGTCTCGGCCTACCGTCGGGGGCACCGGTGGGTGAGTTGTACAGGGCACAGCTGTAGCTTAGCTGAGCCAGTAAAAAGGATCGTAGTCTACAGAGATGCCCGGTTTCTTCTAGGGCTGATGTGGAGAACTGTGGTTCTGTTTACTCAGGAGGACACTTTGTTTTTCCGTTGAAAGTTGATTTTGGAAGTGAGACTAGCCCCAAACTTAACAGGTTATAGTCGGTCGTATGGTAACTGTCTCATAAAAAAGCTAATGGTACCACAGGAGCCGATATTAAGTCCGTGTTTGCAATTTTTAAAACGCCGGCTGCTGTGGATCAAAATGTTAAAAAAATTTAAAAACAAAACAGAATTTCAACGCCAGTGTCGCAATATCGGCTGGCATTGAATATCGGGAATTGGTGCTGACCGGCAGTGCCGTCTGGTTAGCAGTCTGAATAAAGTTAGGACAGCAAAAGCTGCCATCCTAACTATAACTAGATAGTAGTCTGTTACCGCTAACTGGATGACCTCTGGTTCTGTCCAGGCTCTACCCGTGGACCGCCCTAGCACCGTCTTGATAGTACAAGGTGCTCAGAGGGCATATTATCAGCACCTTCCAACCAGATAAGTGCCTTTTGAATATTGGCCAGACAATTTTTAGACTACTAGTAAAAAAGCCCCGTTTCTGATGCAGATGAAACGGGGGCTAGCAATGTTTTCTTCTGTGTGCATGTGGGAGTGTGTGTGTCCCTGCCCTCTGGCCTCTCTCCCCTCCCCCCTCTGAGTCCTTCACTGTTACAGAGCCAGCGATTTGATTTCGTGCTCTGCTGTTTTCCTTCACTGACTGTGTTACAGAGAGGGCGGGGCAGACACTCATAGGGAAACCGGATATCTCGCCCCCTTCACACTTCCGGCTGGAGGCTTCATAGAACGTTGGTGTTGCCTTTTATATAGAGAGATAGTAAAAAAGCCCCGTTTCTGATGCAGATGAAACGGGGGCTAGCAATGTTTTCTTCTGTGTGCATGTGGGAGTGTGTGTGTCCCTGCCCTCTGGCCTCTCTCCCCTCCCCCCTCTGAGTCCTTCACTGTTACAGAGCTAGCGATTTGATTTCGTGCTCTGCTGTTTTCCTTCACTGACTGTGTTACAGAGAGGGCGGGGCAGACACTCATAGGGAAACCGGATATCTCGCCCCCTTCACACTTCCGGCTGGAGGCTTCATAGAACGTTGGTGTTGCCTTTTATTTAGAGAGATAGTAAAAAAGCCCCGTTTCTGATGCAAATGAAACGGGGGGGGGGGGGGCTAGCAATGTTTTCTTCTGTGTGCATGTGGGAGTGTGTGTGTCCCTGCCCTCTGGCCTCTCTCCCCTCCCCCCTCTGAGTCCTTCACTGTTACAGAGCCAGCGATTTGATTTCGTGCTCTGCTGTTTTCCTTCACTGACTGTGTTACAGAGAGGGCGGGGCAGACACTCATAGGGAAACCGGATATCTCGCCCCCTTCACACTTCCGGCTGGAGGCTTCATAGAACGTTGGTGTTGCCTTTTATATAGAGAGATGAGGAAAGATGCCCATCGGCTTTTGCCTTCTAAGAGTTTTTATACACCCAGGGATGCCAAATAATGAAGTCTTTCCAGTAGTGCACTAGGGTGTAAATGTAGAACAATTTAGGTACAGTATTGCTTTGTACATTGGGGGGGGGGGGGGGGAAGCAGAATTTGCCTTCTTTGGGAACCTCTGAAAGGATACAATCAAGACTGCAGGTAATATGAGTACATTGGGCTGAAAATTTCTTTTCACACAGGGTTATAATTATATGTACAGGTTTCACAGCATGCGTACGTTCAGGTGCAGGAAGGGGTGCACAGATTTCTTCCTGCTGTTTGAACCACTTGGCTTCTCTTATCTTAAGCTTGACTCTCATGAAAGCAGTGATCAGGATCGGTGCACTGGTACCGAGGCCCTGATGAGTTGGAGAAGGGGCATAAAGAGTATCGGAGTGAAAAAGGCTTCAACCGAGTGCGACTGGTCTTTCTTCAACTAGAGAGCTGCACGGTTCTAGGAAACCCTTGGGAATCTTGTGGGTATGGCTTCCGGGTCTGTGGGATTCTAGCGGGGATGGAAGAAGTTGCTGCAGGTCTCCCACGGGAGTGTAGTCAAAATCTCTGGCATTCCAGAGTGAGGCTCGGAATGCACCAAAAGATGGTATCAGAATGAGGCTCGGAATACACCAAAAGAGGCTATTGGAGTATCAGAATGAGGCTTGGAATACCCAGCGAGGCAGCTGAAACACCAGACTGAGGCTTGGAACACTTGTTTCTGCACAAAGTTAAGAAATACCTACTTTCAATTAAGAAAGAAATGTTGTTTTTCCATTGTTTTTAAATGTTTATACACTCTAGAATCTGAAGGAAAGTTGGGTGGGGGAATTGCAGGGATGGGTTAGATTCCAGTGGGGATGGGTGACATCTCTGTTTTCAACCCTGAATCCTTCGATTATTAATAGCAGCTAAGAATAACTCGGATTTAATTTGTAATTTGAAAGTTCTCTGTGGAAGGTGGCTCAGACCTACGAGTAATTGTTTCAGAAACAGCGACCTAGAATTTATTTTTTAAGAAAAGCCTTTCTCTCTATAACAAATTGTTTTCAAATATGCTTTTTATTTTCCTTTGACCAGATAAAGCAATTCATGTCCCAGTTAAAGTGGATGCCAGGGATAGGCAGCATTTTCCCCTCAGACAGTAAAACACTGAAGCACGTTGTGCAGCATCTGATTTTTGTCTCCTGACGCTTCCGTTTTCTCGTGTCTGATCATCGTTCTGTGTTGTTTCTCTTCTAGGCGCCCGTGTGGGCCTACATTTCATGCGCTCTAGGCCTTTTCATTTACCAGTCTTTGGATGCCATTGATGGGAAACAGGCCCGAAGAACAAACAGCAGCACCCCCTTGGGAGAGCTGTTCGACCATGGCTGCGACTCCCTTTCAACAGGTATTCTTTAAACAAAGTGGTTCCCAAACCCCGTCCTGGGCGAACCCCAGCCCATCAGATTTTCTGGGTATCTACACTGAATATGCACAAGGGAAATTTGCATACAGTGGAAACAGTGCATGCAAATCAATCTCTTCAATATTCATTGTAGATATGATGAAAACCTGACTGGCGGAGGTGGTTGTGCCAAGGAGTTTCCATAAACCTTTGACTTTCTCAAAGGAGAAATTAGTTCATGTTGTCAGTGGCGTTCCTGGGGGGGCTGGCACCCGGGGCGGATCCGATGCGCCCCGCCCCCCCGGGTGCAGCGTGAACCCCCCCCCCAGCCGGGTGCACGCTGCTGGGGGGGTGCCACGCGCGCCTGCCCTCAGTTGGGCCATGCTTCTCTGCCCCGGAACAGGAAGTAACCTGTTCCTGGGCAGAGAAGAAGCATGGACCAACGGAGGACAGGTGCGCGCGGCAGCCCCCCAGCGGCGTGCACCCGGGGCGAACCGCCCCCACCGCCCCCCCCCCCCCCCCCTAGGAACGCCACTGCATGTTGTGTAAAATCCTCAATTAATCCTCACTCATGCTACAGTTGTAGGTCTAGGTATATTTCTTCCTGATATTTCACCTTTCACGTAGAGCAATCAAAGCAGTCTAATAATTAGCGTAGTGGACTGAGAACCAGGGGAACCAGGTTTGATTCCCACTGCCGCTTCTTGTGACCCTGAGCAAGTTACTTACCCTCCACTGCCCAGGTACAAAAACTTAGATTGTGATCCCACTAGAGACAGAGAAAGATACCTGTATGTAATATGTAAATTGCTTTGGTTGTGCTACAGAAATGCAGTAGATCAGATTCATGACCCAAGACTGCTTAATACGCTCTTCCATGAGTTCATTGTCCTGTCCCAGCTGAATGACAAAAAACGGAGAGCATATGATTTCATGACCTTTGTGTGGCTCGCAGCTAGGAGAGATCCGTAATGCAGTGAGCGGCGGTATGGGCAAAGAAGGGCAATTGCTGGAGACAGAGAGCAGTGCAGGCCTTCAGACTTAAAGGGAAGACAGCTGAGACACATTCTTAGCTAGAGCGGTGCAGGCAGGGGCGACTGGGCTGAACACCCAGTGGTTTCATGTGAGCCTAGGGCTGGGAGTACTCCAATGTTTTTCCTTCTTTCAAAGCAGTAGTTCTGAGAGCCACAAACTGAGTCACACATCAGGGTAATTTGAAACATCTAAGTCTGCTGGATTTTTGCACTTTCCAGATGATGAAGGTTCATTTGGGACCAGTTTTTGGCTCTCGGGGACTAGATTTGGAGCCTGTCTGAGGATTTGTTTCCCGTAGATAATGATCAGGAGAAAAGCTTAAAGCCTAAATATACATTGGGGAATGGACTGTGACCCAGGCCCCCATTCATACCCGTGCTGAGCGTGCCCGAGCCACTCTGAACCCACTCTTTTACGTTCTTTTGCACTGGTGACGCAGTCCGATATGAAACGTATTATTGCTAAACCCCTGTATCTTTCTTCTCCCACCCCCCAGTCTTCGTGGTCCTGGGAACGTGCATTGCCGTGCAGCTGGGTACCAACCCCGACTGGATGTTCTTCTGTTGCTTTGCGGGCATGTTCATGTTTTACTGTGCGCACTGGCAGACCTACGTCTCCGGCACCCTGCGCTTCGGCATGTAAGTACGGGAGAAGGGAGTGACGAATGCTGGCAGTTTATTGATTTGGATGAGAGGGGGTGGGTTGTGCTCTGGTGTTTCTTTAACTTTGAAAGTGGAAGTTTCTATGTCCTAACTTTTGCCTCGGAGTTGAATTTGGTGGTTACTTGTTTTTGAAGTCCAATGTACTGGATTTTGTACAGTTTTCATTTTGTTTTGGCTGTATTGTCATCTCTGAATTTAATGAAGCTTTCATAAATTTTAAAAAAAAAATGGCTTTTACAGACTGCTCAGAGAAAGTTAGAATTAGCTAAATGAGAGATGCAATATAATTAAATATTTTATAAAACATCAAAATACATTCTCAAATATGAATACAATTAAAATATAAATTGCAATCAAAACTCAGTTTGATGCTTCATATGGTACTCGCTTCCACACCAGTTATTGCTGGGAGAATAAATGGACGTCTTCCTCCCCAGCTAATCCCAGGAAGTGTAGGCGATAGAAGCCCGTTTATTTCAGTGACTAAGTGGGCCTTTTACAAAGACAAGCTAAAAATAAGCGTGCGCTAAACACTAGAGACGCCCATATATTCCTATGGGCGTCTCTAGCGTTTAGCGCATGCTCATCAAAACCCATCTGTTCAAGCAAGCCTACCCAAATGACCCAAACTAATCCTATGAACCCATCTACCCATCACATATCCACTTATATTTTCTCTATCAATACTCTGTAATCCATATTATTATGTAAGCCGCATTGAGCCTGCTTTGAGTGGGAAAGCGCAGGGTACAAATGTAATAATAAATAAAGACCCACTGATTTTCCTCCAATGTGGGTTTTCGTTTTTTTTTTTTGTTTTCTTAACTCGGCAGAAGGGTCTTTTTGGCTTGAAAGTAGAGAAAGTGGCAGATACTGCATAGTAGCTGAACCTTGCAAACTTGATTCCCTGCCAAGGATCCTGTGTGAGCCTGTTTCAAGCTCTGTTGCTATTCTCTGCCGTTTGCTCTTTCCGGCTTCTCCTGGAACATCTGAAAACCTACCTGAACGGGTTTCTCTCCTCCTTCTCCCCTTGCTTTTGTCCTTCCGTTGCTGCACTAATGAAATATGCCATCCGTGTGTTGCCTACTGAACCATCCCATCACTCTGGGGCCCTCTGTTCACATCCCATGACCTAAATGAAAAGCAGAACTCTTAAATTGATGAAAGGTTTATTAAATTCAGAGATGAAAATGCAGCCAAAACAACGCAAATAATCCACTTACTGTGTGAGAAAATGCCAGTTTACCTGTGTCAGGCTTCTTGGCAAAGGGGGGAAAAAGATAGATGGCTGGGATGGCATGGAATTACCAGGCCTTTTGCCACTCAGATCATTAAAAAATCAAGATGTGAAGCCATTGAATGAAATGAGCTGGGCTGGCTTTGGTCCAGCTTCCAAAAGACAAGAGCTTATGACGCTAAGACCAGTATCATCATTGATACCAAATGGGGGGGACGGGACACATCAGTCACATAGGAATGGAGGGTGCCAAAATGCAAGTCATTGGCCATGGCACTATTTTGTTATCACAGTATGTGGTTTCTGTTGTTCTGAGCATCTACCACCCTCTCAGTAGACTGGCATTTTCTTACACAATAAGTGGATTGGATACTTTCCCGCCCTCTCAGCTTTCCCTCTGTGTTGAAATATTTCTTTCCTCCCTGCCGCTTCAGCGGAACGGTCTCCTTTATTAGCCAAGACACATAATCTGCAATAATTACAGCCACTATTTGCTTTGCTCTTATTTCACATGGTGATCTTGCCAAGTCTTAGGAGTTCAGGCTAGGTGGTTTTCAAAATAGCACACTAAAATGACAATTCGTATTGTAGAAAATCTTTAGCATTATATCTCTTAGTTGAATGTTTTAATGCTTATTAGGTGTATCATTAGTATTATACTAACATTGTATTATATCTCTGGTATTTGAATTCTGAATTTAGTGCTGTTAAATGTGTATATTTTTGATTCACATTAATTCTGTTATTAGGTTTCAATTTACTGTTTTCAGGTTTACCTCATTTATTGTATTTTATGTTTATTTTTGGCTGTTTTACTATTGTTACGCTGTTAACAAAATTGTAAGTTTTATGTTAAACTGTGAGAACAGTGGAGAAAAAAAGGAATCCTCTCGCAGATGGTATCCAACAGACGTACAGATTTTTAAAACATCAGGGGTCTAAAGAGAAAATGCAAAAGAAAGATCTAAAACATATAAATGAAAATCTAAAACGTATTAAAAAAAACATATATAATATACAAAATACTTTGAAAATTTAAATTATGCACATAGATAAAATAATATATAAGGAAAGGGTTTCCTATGTAGGAATTAAGTAAAATCTTACATATTCCCAGAAATATCATCAGATAAAGTCTCCTACCCTGTTTCCCTGAAAATAAGACATCCCCTGAAAATAAGATCTAGTAGAGGTTTTGCTGAATTGCTAAATATAAGGCCTCCCCCGAAAGTAAGACCTAGCAAAGGTTTTGTTTGGCCCCGATGGGACATGGACACAGAAACCTTAATTTTTTTTGCTGCAACCCAAAGACGATATAACATAAAAGAAATGCAAGAAACAAGACTGAGGTGGAAAATCTATCATCCAGCAGACTCCTACCATCCTCCTTCACGCTTTTGTGAAGATCAACTACCGGTAAGTGAGCCCGGAAAGAAAAGAAACATCCCCCTTGCAGAAATAATAAAAGAAAAGAAAATGAGTAGCCGAGCCCTTTCGGTGCTGCTCCATCGCCCAAGGGCTAAGTCAGACTAGAAGGATGGAAAGTGTTGCGAATGTACAGGAGGAGCGCATAAAGCGCCACCAACGGGGAACGGAGCTACCGTAGAATTTTTTTTAAACGTTTGTAATACAATAGGGATGATCCTGCGCTCTAAGCCCTCTCGCAACCTCCTGAGACCCCCCAGCCAGAGCAGCCGGAGCAGCCCGGCCCCACATTCCATTACCTTCCCTAGTTCATACCCCTCCTCCATTCCCAGCCCGGCCAGGGTGGCTCTGCTCCGCTCGAGTCCTGCGGTCACTGTGGGCAGATAGGCGAGCCACGGCCTACTCCTGCAGGATACCGCCCCCCACTTCAATACTGTTCCCGACCGCCACAGTCCCCCTACTACTCCCGAATAAGACATCCCCTGAAAATAAGACCTAGCGCATCTTTGGGAGCAAAAATTAATATAAGACACCGTCTTATTTTCGGGGAAACACGGTATTAGACAATATACATTTCAAAACCATTTTCTGTACTTGATGCAGGCCGGTAGGGTCGAAACACGAGTCGTGTCGGGTCTCCTTTACTGTTTTTAAAATTTTGAAGTTTGTTGGACACCATCTGCAAGAGGATTCCTTTTTTCTCCACTGTTTTGCCTGGTGAATTCCATTCGTGGAGTTTTTTTTCCCCCTTCTGTTTGTGACTCTTATGTTAAACTGTACCTCCTGTACATCGCCTTAGGTGAATCTCTTCAAAAATGCAATTAATAAATCCCAATAAATATATATATACACACATACATACAATGCTTTGTATAAACCAGGGAAGCAGATTGTTTTTAATCAGCACTGTGGAGCTCCAAGTTACTGAGAATGCAAAAGGTGGGAGTATAAGCCAGGCTATCCAAAGCCTGAAACCCGGGTAAACTTAAAATATATGACGTTTAATAGTTTAAAACAAATAATAATAAAACAATTGTACATAAAAAATAACTCAAATGACTCGACATAACATTATGTTTCGGCCGGATGGCCTACATCAGGAGTCTATAAATAAAAACAATGAAAAGTTGAGGTTAAAAAATACAATCAAATGCCAAAAAGGGAAACGTATAACAGATATATGAATAAACAACAAAAAAAAATAAATAATTTTAAATCATGCTAATATAAATGCATATTCGTTAAGCAATAATAATAAACATATGATGCATATTATAAGCTGACAACAAAGGGATAAATCAAAAAAGAGAAGGTATGAAAACGGAGAAGATATGAAAACACAGATGCCATATACTCTCCGAACAATGTGGAACATAAATGCCATAAAGCAAAATATATGAAAAACACAGAATTACATGTACATTCATAAATATTTATGTGACATGAAAAAAACTTACCCGGTTTTCAGTCTTTGGATAGCCTGGCTTATACTGCCACCTTTTGCATTCTCATTTCACGCCCCGTGGGATCTACTGAGTTCTCCACGTAAGTGGATTCTCTCTAGCTCCAAGTTACTGAAATTTGTGATGGGAATGTCTAAAGAAAAGCTTTTGAAATCACTGTAAGCAGTTGTTTGAATCATGAAATTTAACTCGGAAGACAGAAAAGGCTTCGGTATAACACAGCCAGAGAATTATGTTTTACAAGAGGGATTTGGGATGAAGAAAGGGTCCGAAGAAAGGCCAGGGTCTGTAGCTTTTTTTCTGGTGTGAAGGTCAGGTTATTTTGTTGGAGCTGGCTGAGGCAAAAACGGTGGGAGGTGCAAGGTAACGTGTGGAGGGTACTTTCCATCACAGTTTGAGAACAGGCAGAAGCACACAAGACCTCAAGGAAGCTGCCAGGTGAAAGAAAAGCTGTGTAGCACATTACTTGTAGCCCTCCGTTAAGAGTAGTCGGAGGTCCCAGGAGATTCTTATGCGCTTAAAAAGCAAAGAAGTCAAGAAGCGGGAGCAGGGTTGACTTTTAAGAATCCAGCAAGAACAGGATATGAGAGCTAAATTTGCAGCCCTTCAGGCTCTGAAAAATTAATAAAACTGGTGCTATTCTGAGCTGCCTAAGTAAATTATGTCACGCTAAACTCATTGTCAGGAGCATGCTCAGTTTGCTCAGAAGTGCAAGCATGTAGCTGTGTGTTTAAAAGGGTGGGGGAGGGGGGAATAATGACTTTTCTGGCTATAATTCTGAAAGTGATTTGGCCCTAATTGGGCTAGTTTTGACCTGAAGGTATGCTTAGTAGAATAAGAGGCGGTGATTGATGGACACTGAGATAAGCAGCGGGGGGGGGGGGGGGGGGGGGGGGGGGGGAACCAGGGGTAGGAGCCCTCCAAAGCTGCCCCTGAACCCGCCAGCTACAGTCTCTCTTCACCCTGTCAAATTTTCTCTCCCTGATGTGCAGAGTCGATGTTACAGAAACTGAGCTCTTTATCATAGTGCTCCATCTGCTCACAGGAGCTCTGGGTCCCCAGTTCTGGAACAACACGGTAATCCTTCCGCCAGCGCTAAACCTAGGTGTCAAACAGTGAATGGCATGTGCACAGAGCCCAGCCAGCAGCCGTGGTAGGCACAGAGCATGCAAGAGGGGATCTGTTTCCAGGTTTAACATGAATAACTTGTGAATCCATGTAGGAGATACGCAGGGGCCTTCCAGCCTTCGAGCAGCCTTCAGTGCTCACCATGCTCCAAAACCCTGAACCTTTTCAGTATGTATCTGTTTAGGGATTTGTGCAAAAGTGAAGCAATTGTGAGGTGCACTGTCCGTGCTGGGAAGGACTCTGGGAACTTGAAGCATAAAAGAGCAATTAAAACAAACAAACAAACAAAAACCCCACCTCACTCTGATTTTGGAATGCAAAAGCAGGAGGTCAGTCGTTCAGCTATCATTTATCTTGTTTAAGGGGGTAATAATGAAACCCTGCCAGTCATTTTTTAAAAAGTGAAATTGCCCATGGAGTTTATCTTTAGGAGTTTGGGCAGACTTCAGACGTGGATACAAAAGATTTCAATACTTTGCACCCAAAAGTATGTGTGGGTTTCAAAATGGAATTCTTGTACCTGCCCCAGCATCAGTCACTACACACAGATCTAGCTGCATTCATGGGGTGGGAGGAAGGGGTCAGTCCAGGCATAAAACATTTGAATATTGCCGCTTTAGGGATCAGTGCAAAAGTATCATTTTGTTCTGCAGCCACCTTCAGCAGCTCTTCTGCCCTTGTTTCTCCGAAGGGGAAGGATTCCAAACTGGAAAAGGATCCCAGATTTGGTTGTGATTAGTTAAAATCATTAAGGCCCATAGGAGCCGACTCTGTGGGTGCTTGAGCACCCCCAATATTGAGAATTTGCTTGTATGTGTCCAGGGAAGGGTTAGTTCCACTGGGCTTAGCACCCCCAATAATTTTGAAAAGTTGGCTCCTATGTTAAGTCCCAAGGTGGTGCGGTATTAGTGCATTAACCCCTCAGCCCTGTCAGGAAGGGACTTTCTTAACCAATAGGTAAAGACCCTGTGTTTGGATGAGAATCCTAGCCAGAAAGAAACCATGAAGCCAAGAGAGATGGAGCCCAGATATCCTGCAAATGTTCTGAACCTGTGCAGTATCTAGAGAAGGACACGGGGATAAAATCTCATTCATACGAAAAGCGAGTGATGGTCTTTTAAGAAGATGGAAGTAGTGCAGTGTGGAAGACATTTGTTATCATGCACATGGGTTATGAAAGCTGCACTTTCATCATACGCAAGAGGGAATGGAATTTTTTTTTTGTGCAAATATTTTATTAAGGATAACGTCTCATACAAACATTTAGCAGAGCCAGTTTTTCCAAACGGAGAGCTAGTACAACATATGGAATTTATTCGTGGTGACTAGGTGAGGATGGGGACAGACTTTGTCCCCGTGTCATTCCCTAGCAGTATCCCCTTTGTTGTATAATCTTGCGTGTACAATTTTACACTTTAGATTCTATATATCACGTCTAAAAATTTAGAAAAAAATCAACGCTGAAACAAAATATGCTTATAGAATAAACCTGAATTTGTGCGCGGTTTATAGACTATGCGGAGCGCCCATCCGTGTGACTAAATTTAATTGCGGGCGGTTACGCCAAGTAAAACTTGATGTAAATGCTGACGTCTAAATGCCCACGACACGCCCATGGCCCCTTTTCAACTACGCAGCTTAGAATTTACGCGCATCACGTTATAGAATACACACAGAACTAAGTGCAAATTCTAATTAATGCCAATTAGTAGCAATTAAGAGGCGATTAGTGGCACTGGCTTGCTAACTAAGTTGTGCATGCAAATCCAGAATACGACTGGATTTGCGCAAGCAAATTAAGTTGTGTTGTATAGAATCCGGGCGCGCACAATTTATAGAATATAGTTACGCACATAACTGACAAATTAGGTGTTAATTGGTGCTAATTTGCAGTTATGCATCGAACTGGACTTGGTATTCTGTAATCTAACTCTATAGCACATAACCGCAAGGGGAGCGTAGACACGGGTGGGTCAGGGGTGTGCCCAGCACCTACACACCAAGGTTTTAGAATGCCAACAGTGACGCATGTAACTGTGACATTTAGTCATGGACATTTACACCAGCCGTTGACATGCTGAGTTACGCTAGTAATAGCCAGTATAGAATTACAGATATGTCATGCAAGGTTCCGCGTTAGGAGTCACAGACCTAGAAAGGGATCTGGGAGTCATCGTTGATAAGACGTTGAAAACTTCTGCTCAGTGTGCTGCGGCGGCTAAGAAAGCGCACAGAATGTTGAGTATTATTAGGAAAGGGATGGAAAACAAACACGAGGATGTTTTTTTTTTTTTTTTTTTTTTAAACACGAGGATGTTATAATGCCATTGTATCGCTCCATGGTGCGACCTCACCTCGAATATTGTGTCCAGTTCTGGGCGCCGCATCTCAAAAAAGATATAAAGGAATTGGAGAAGGTGCAGAGAAGGGCGACAAAAATGATAAAAGGGATGGAACGACTTCCCTATGAGGAAAGGCTAAGAAGGTTAGGGCTCTTCAGCTTGGAGAAAAGGTGACTGAGGGGTGATATGATAGAAATCTACAAGATAATGAGCGGAGTAGAGCAGACAGATGTGAAGCATTTGTTTACACTTTCAAACAATAATAGAACCAGGGGACACAAGATGAAGCTAGAATATGGTAGATTTAAAACAAACAGGAGAAAGTTTTTCTTTACTCAGCCATGTAGTTGGACTCTGGAACTCGTTGCCGGAAAATGTAGTGACAGCAGCTGGCCTTACGGAATTTAAGGGGGGTTTGGACAGATTCCTGAAGGAAAATCCATTGAACATTATTTTAAAAATATATATATATTTTTTTTTGGGGGGGGGGTGGGTTGCCGGGTTCTTGAAGCCTGGATTGGCCACTGTCGGAGACAGGATGCTGGGCTTGATGGACCCTTGGTCTTTTCCCAGTATGGCTGTGCTTATGTACTTAGCATGCAAACAGCTCAATGCCTAATTTTTGGTGACCTATAGAAAATTACCCTCTATAGCAATTGTTCCCAACCAGTCAGGTTTTCAGGAGAAATATTTGCATGCACTGTCTCCACTGCATATGAATATTCATTGTGGAAATCCTGAAAACCTGACCGGCTGGGATGCCTCCAGGACCAGGTTTGGAAACCCACTGGTCCTGTATGTTGATGACGGTCTGCTTACAGCTCTCAGTCTGGTTGAGATACCCAGGCTTCCAGTTATCAGAGTGAGAGAGGGGTTTTGTTTTGTTTTTTACTTGCTCTTGAAAACTTTTAAAAAAATGCTGATTGTTTTGTCTCCTGCTGGTTCTCCCTTCTCACCGTTTTGAACATCCTGTGCATGACGTTCGACTGCTGTTGGGCTTCAAATAATCGCTATGAAATTGTTTTGCATAATCCTGCTTTTTTGACTTTTTGTATCTAATCAGAATTGATGTGACTGAAGTTCAAATCTTCATAATAGTCATGTATTTGCTGTCAGCAATCGGAGGAGCAGCTTTTTGGCAATCACTGGTAATTTATTTGATAATTATTACTCGACTGGTTTACTTGTGCGCCTTGTCTTCACTGAACCTTCCGATTAGTTCAAACCAAGAGTTGTGCAGGAACAGTATTAAAATCCAGCTCTGGTGTCCTGTTTTGTTACACGTTGTACCACAGAGAGAGGATTCGGTACAGGGCACGGCCTCTTTTCATTTGTCTTATCATGCCACAATAGGTTCTGAAATCCGATGAGTTCTATTCATTCCAGGCTCATTCTTCTCTGCCCTGTTGTTACAAAAGTAACTCCTAACTTCGGACTTTGCGAACCTGTCTTGTAGACCCCACAGCCAGTTGTGTTTTCAGGATATCCACAATGAATATGCATGAAGTACATTTGTACACGCTGGATGCTCGGAATTTGTGAACTGACTATGCATGAAATAAATGTGGATATCCTGAAAACTCAGCTGGCTATGGGGTTCCCAGGACAGGTTTGCCTCCTAACCACTATACCTCTATTCAGAAATCTAGACTGCACCAACTTGACATTTCGTCCTTTAGATTGTAAGCTCCTTTGAGCAGGGACTGTCCTTCTTTGTTAAATTGTACAGCGCTGCGTAACCCTAGTAGCGCTCTAGAAATGTTAAGTAGTAGTAGTAGTAGTAGTGGAGGAGTAGCAGCCTAGTGGTTTGTGCAGTGGAACATGGAATGTTGCTATTACTTGAGATTCTACATGGAATGTTGCTATTCCACTAGCAACATTCCATATTTAGATTGTAAGCTCCTTTGAGCAGGGACTGTCCTTCTTTGTTAAACTGTACAGCGCTGCGTAACCCTAGTAGCGCTCTAGAAATGTTAAGTAGTAGTAAGTAGTAGTTGTAGGTTTGGGACACTCTTCTCTAGCCCCTCTCCGTTTCAAATACAGTATTCAGTCTTCTGTGCACCCTCAAGGCACGGGGGGGGGGGGGGGGGGGGCACTTGACAAATTCTTAACTAAGATTTTTCTGCTTTTAAACATGGACGTGCGGAAGCATTTTTTAATTCTTTATTTATAAGTTTCAAATAAACATTCACTTTAAGTAAATGCAGGAAAATCAGGAATTCAAAATATAAAGGGAAAAGAAAATTCTTGTCCTTCACATGGTCAAGGATCACATGGAAAATAAACATTGTTACTTAGTCCACACTATGGATCAAGATACAAAGTAATGAATTATAAGAAAAATTTAAGAGCAATACACTCTCCATAAATTAAACTTTTGAGAGGACAGAGTCCAGTACCCTACCAGCGGTTTCAGCTCCCTACAGGGGTTTCCAGGACTGCTTCGCCCCCGCTTTCTTTAGCAAGTATAAACTTTTTCAGTTTTTCTGGTTCATGTACGGAAGCATTTTTAAAGAGGGTGGATCATAATTCCTAAAAACATCAGCATGAATTTCCCCTACTAGGACTGAAACATATATTCCATTTTTCAGGGTTGGTATGTGTAAGACTGTTCTCTTAAAATAGTCTTTTATCTGTTGTCATTTTCTCTGTGGCCTATCCAGGCTGCCCATCCATATAAACGAGGATTGTCTCTCTTAAGGTCTGCCCGTTCTTGCTTTGTTAGTCAAGAGGACTTTTCTATGTAAGGGGGCATAAACCATTGTATTGGGGATGTGTTACCGTATTTAAAGTAAATAATCATTAGTCACATTTTTGTTGATAATCAAAAATTGCAATTATAATTTTCTAATAAATTGATTAGAAATAAATCCAGATCCTAAAAGATCATACTTAACCATTGGAATAAAACCCCAGCCCTAAGTTAAGGACTGTGTCTTGTCAATTAATGATTGGGCTGATAGTTGAATTGTTGCGGTATCCTGAATATTTGAGATCTTATGATCCTCTGTATCATTCTCCCGTGGCCAGGCCCTCACTATTTTGTCAATCTCCTTCCTTCTCCTAAAAATCCACCTAAACTGGTCTTTTATCATTAATACAGTACAACAGGAGAACGTCTGTCCTGCTACTTTGCAATTTGCTTACTGCGGATTACAAAAAAGTTACAATTTAAACTTAATACTCGTTACAGGAAGTTCTAGAAATAAAGAACGTATCTGTGATTACTCAATAATAGAACCAAATGTACCCATTTCAAGCCAGACATTTAATATATTTTCTAAAAAGATAGGATTTCAAAAGTTTCCTAAATCTGAGATATGAAGTTTCAGTCCTCAGAGAAGGAGGCAAAGAGTTCCAGCACTTGGCTGCTTGATAAGGAAAAGACGCAACAAAAAATGTTTAAAGCGTATCTTGAATGCAGATTTTTCAAAGACCATTGACTCTTTGGTAACCCTATCGTAGGGGGGTAACTCAGGGCCATTCATGAATTATTCTGAATATTATAGTACACAACTTATATTTACAACAAGCATGGACAGGAAGTTTACATAACAGAGGAGTATTTCTTTCTTGATAGTTCATACCAAAAATCATTCTAGCCGTGGCATTTTGTAATCGAAGAATTTTTCAGTACAACCGACATGTAATAAATTACATTAATCAATGGAAGATAAGAATCAAGCTGAAAGCAATGCTCGACTCTTCATTGCCAAATTCTGAGCCTTCTGAGAAAGGGGATGGGACTTGATACATTGCCAGGAACTTATTTTTGTATCTGGGGCAGTGGAGGGGTTAAGTGACTTGCCTAGAATGACAAGGAGCTGGTAGTGGGAATCAAACCTGGTTCTCAGGCCACTTACGTTAACCATTAGGCTACTCCTTCACTTCAGCAAAGGACACTTTCTGTTGCATATCCTTAGTTAATTCTCCGGGGAAATATAGATTCAGTGGTGGTGTTTAGAGAGAACATTTTAATAGTTTCCTTTTGAAGAGCAGCTGTATTCACCACATCCCCTGTAACATTTCATCAGAAACTGCACCCACCCTCAGTAAGAAATGGCCTTCCAGCTGCATACATTTGAAAAGGATTTAAGCTGTTCAAAAATGAAAATGGGGGAGGAACACCAATATTGTCTGAAATAGATATTTAAAAACTATTTAAGGTTTATTGAAGACAAGGTTGCTATATAATTAAAAGAAAATGTCCGTTTTGCCTGAGCTTTGTAATAATTTGTGTTTTTGCTCTCGTTAGAATTACTGAAGTGGTGACATCTTTCAGCCATGAATGAGAATTGGTTTCCTCTAATTGCGCAATATGAAAAGATTAAGCATGGAAACTATTTACAGTACTTTTTTTTTTTTTTTCCTTTAAAGCATAATCCACGTGATACAATTTGATCAGTTTGCAGTTAGCCTGCGTTAATTCAGGGCGGTCAGAATACGTTTCTGCACACTTACGACTTCGGGGTCTTGGCTACTTCCAGATCTGTATATTTGTTAGTTTAAAGTTGATTTAAATCGAGGCTTGCCCAAACCTGTTCCGGTTATGAAAAATGAAGTGTGTGCCTGCAGTCTGCACCATGGCCAGAAGATGTCACTACTGGCCCAGGAACATGTTACCTTGTACAGCGAGACCTCAAATGGAAGCTCATATTGTCCAGCTGCAGTTTAAATTCAGCTGCTTTCTTTTAGGATTCTTTCACGAGGTAAATCCTTTTTACCAAACAATGTATGACCTAAAAGGAATAAGTGACCTGTTCTATTAAGACTCTACAACTTTCTAACTAGGACAGCATAGGCTGACAGTATGACATAAGGGATTATAGCACAAAGTGTCACATCCTTCTGCCTCCCCTTCCCTAACCGCTGTGTGAAATTTAGCATGTTCCTTCACCTCCCCATGCTCCGAGGTCAGTGGTAGATTCTTCCTAACCTTTTGCACCATGTTGCACAGTGACAGTAAGAGAGATCTATAGGCTGTTTCCTAAGGGTCATTTTTAAGAGGTTTTAGATGGTGTCAGATGAATGATACACAACATATTTCTCTAGATATTTAAGGGAGTATATTTTGGGAGAGGGGAGGAGAAGTGGAGAAGACACTACAGGGAAGAAAGTGCACCTTAACCTTATGCCGAATCAATCGTGACATTTTTTTTGTTCTTATCCTGATCTTAAAGATTCCAGTCCTGAATATTCAAGTAAAAATCTTCCCTGCTCTCTGCACTGTCGCCGGGACCATCTTCTCCTGCACAAATTATTTCCACGTGATCTTCACCGGAGGTGTTGGCAAGAACGGATCAACCATAGCAGTGAGTCCTCTTTCATGCCTGGAACCTCTCTCAGCCGACTGCTTTGGCACCTTTAACCTCTCTCAGCTCTAGAAAATTCTTGTGTTATGTTGCTTGAAGGTTTCTCCTTTCACCTGCCTCGGCACACTGAATGAGTAAATTGTATCCTGTAGTGACTGTAATGCTTGAGTTGGGAAACTATAGTTTTGTTTTGTAGATGGGAGTTTCATCACGGTTTTTTTAAATGTTTTGTTTTCCGTCTTTCCCCCAGGACATAAGAACGTAAGTGGGACAGACCAAATGTCTATCAAGCCCAGTATCCTGTTTCCAACAGTAGCCAATCCAGGTCACAAGTATCTGGCAAGATCCCAAAACAGTAGAACAGATTTTACGCTGCTTATCCTAAAAATAAGCAGTGGATTTTCACAAGTCCCTCTTAATAATGGCTTATCCAAACCTTTCTTAAACCCTATTATGCTAACTGCTTTTACCACATTCTCTGGCAATAAATTCCAGAGTTTAATTACAAGTTGGCTGAAGAAATATTTTCTCCGATTTCATTCAAATTTACTACTAAGTATCTTCATTGCATGCCCTCTAGTCTTATTATTTTTGGAAAGAGTAAACGAGTGATTCACATCTACCCATTCCACTCCACTCAGTATTTTAGAGACCTCTAATAGGCCAGGTTGCTATGAGGAACTGTTGCCACATTTTAGAGCTGCCCTCTCTGAGATGCCATCCGGCAGAGACTGGCACAGTAGCAGCATCCGCTTTCCTTCTTTCCTAAATCCCAACCACTGCAACTTCAGACTGCATCTGCCTTAATGGACAGAGGACCTGAACACTGGTCCCTGTGCTGCATACCGAGTGGTACACCGAGTCCCAGAATCGGCTCATATAAGCAGCATTTCTAGCCATGAAGTTTCACCCCATCCCCATTTTTACTGTGGTTATTCAAATGCTCTTTCCCCTCTACCTACGCTGACCGTGTGATGGGCGATTCTATAACAGGGCATCTGGAAGGAGTGTGCATTATAAAGGAACATAGGCACTGAACTTTGCATTATAGAATACTGACCTAACAGATGAAATAGACCTAGAATTGAGGTGTGAGCAGCTGTCAGTGTTGTGTCCCTAAATGTCGGAGATATGCATGCAACTTATAGTATTACATACGTTCTGCCCAGGCTCCGCCCATGTGCACGCCCCCTTGCAAATACGCACTGTGTACAATAAGCATGTATTTACGTAGGACTTTGGCCCCTTATGTGCCGTATGTACCATTATTCTAAACATTTGCAAGGATAATTGGCATGTGACTGTTAGTACCTGTTACAGAATTACCTCCAATGGGTTCCGATATTCAGGAGTAGCCGGGCTGCCTCCCATGGCCGACGCTGAGCCTGAGTATCCATTGCTGGGCCATTTAGGGTGACCAGCACTGAATATCTGGGTGTTTTTTGGCTCGTTAAGTTTAAACTGGCCAAAAAATATTGTCAGAGAATCACTTCATCACGCGATATAACCAGCTATCCGCTAAGCACTAACCGGCAGTGTTCAGCGGGAGATAGCCGGCTATTTCCTGCCGAATATTGCCAGATAGCCGGTTAAGTGCCATTTAACCTGCCGGGAGGCATTCCTGGCCAGTTAAATGGTTTTAAAAATTGACTGGAATACGTCTGGGCAATACAGGGAACCTTTTGCCAGGGCACATCTCCTCCAAGATCATGTCTGTGTCATTTGAAATGGGTGGAGGAGGGCATTTTCCTTCCTCCCCCGAGTTATTCCCCACCATGAGGATGGGAGCAGCGAACCAGGAAGGTGACAGTACAGGGTAAATTCTCCGATTCAGCTCTGTTGCCCCTCCCTGCATCGATGGTTTACGAATGCCCAGCGGTACACAAAAGGCAGTTCTCAGAATAATGCCCCACAGCCAAGCACGTCACTACTGTGAGAAGACAGAATTTTAGAAATGTATTCAAAATAGGGAGTTTGGGAAGTACAAGTGAGATCTGTTGCCCTCTAAAAGGTATGTTGTATGGAGGAAGAAATTTAAGGTGATGCCATAGTGAAATTGGGAAGCTAAGATGGTTTTCTTAAGCTCTGTCAAGCTGTGATTGCTTCAGTGGATATGCCGGGCTTATGGGAGCTGAGGGGGTGGGGGTGGGGGGTTCCAAGAAAACAGTGGTTTTGCTATGTTGCGGTGTTTGATTTATGTTGAAAATACTAAATTAAAATAGAAGAAAATGTAGGGGTTTAAACCCTTTAGTGTCCAATGTTCCCGTAATAAGCCATATGGGAACAGATTGATGGGAACATTGGACACTAAAGGGTTAAGCCCCCCCCCCCCCTCCCATTTAAATGCTGTGCAGCTGCCTTTGGCAGTTGGTTTAATGGCAGCTGATCAGCATTCGTTATTCATTTAATTCTTACAGTTACCATTTTTCCTTTTTATTTATTTCTTTTTAGTACATTTATACCCCACATTTTCCCACTAGAGCGGGCACAATGTGGCTTACAGGGTTACATAAGCTTACAACTCAATGACGGTAATGATACAAATAGACAGAAAAACGGGTAGAACATGAAGATAATAAAGGGTGCATGACGAGGTAGAACAGGTGTAGTCAATATGAAGAAGGTGAGGACTTAATGCTATTGGTTGGGTAAGCTTTCTCGAATAAAAATGTTTTTAAAGATTTCTTAAAAAGCTGGTGGTCGTCAATCTCTTTTAGATATCTAGGTAGGACCGTTCCCGGACTTTGGGCTGACGTAGGAGAAGGAAGAGAAAAAGAGTAATTTTTAAATAAAGCCTGTGTATATAAAGGGCCACGTTATAGGCGTGTTAGCGCGCATTAACGGTGTATGCGCGCTGATTGTAGGCGCGTTAAAAACGCAAAGGCACCTTAGTAAACAGGTACCTGCACCTCTGTTCTTTCCAGGGCACTAGTGTCCTGTCCCCGATGCTTCACATTGGATCTGTGATCGTCTTAGCAGCTATGATCTGTAAGAAATCAGCCGTTCAGCTCTTTGAGAAGCACCCCTGCCTCTACATCCTCACTTTTGGATTGGTTTCTGCCAAAGTAACAAACAAGCTGGTGGTGAGTTTGTGTGTTGGTTTTTTTTTTTTACAGGATTATTGGCCTTTTCCATGTACATGGGAAGTAGAGGAGTGTGGTAGCCGTGTACATAGGACAAACCATTTTTTTTTCCCTGTCTTGTCTTCTTGTCCCTGTCCCCCCCCCCCCCCACCCCCCTTTTCTAGATGTCTGGATTTATGCTGACTGTACACCCTAGTTCACTTACGTACAAGGATTAGCATATGGAAAGTGTGCTTTCATATTCCCTGCTAGGAATAGGCAACTCTGTTTTTCAGGGTAACCAAAATAATATTAATAAGTGAGTTCTCAGCACAGACACGGCGAGGAACATTCAACTGTGGCGATCCTGAAATCCAGATTGGTTTATGATACTCTGGAACAGTTAATTGTTTATCTCTACTGTGAGAAGAAAGAGGCAGCGTATGTTTTAACTGTTTTAGTCTATGTTCTTCTACAAAGATCTTTATTTCCCTTACTGTAAATTGAAACTATTGCTAAAATTTATTTTGCATTAAATTGAACTCTCACTTGCAGTGGCATTCCTAGCCTGGATGACACCCGGGGCGGATCGCCGATGCGCCCCCCCCCCCCTCCCCCGCGAAATGACCCCTCCCTCCCCCCCCCTGGTGAAATGACACCTCCCCCCCCCCCCTGGTGAAATGACACCCCCCCCCCCCCCCGGGTGCACGCCGCTGGGGGGGGGGGGGGTGGTTCCACGGCGCGCACCTGTTGGCTCTGAGTTCGCTAACTTCGCTCGTTCGCTGCAGCTCCCTCTGCCCCGGAACAGGAAGTAACCTGTTCCGGGGCAGAGGGAGCTACAGCGAAGTTAGCGAACTCGGAGCCGTCAGGCGCGCACCGCGGCACCCCCCAGCGGCGTGCACCCGGGGCGGACCGCCCCCCCCCCCCTCTTGGTACGTCACTGCTCGCTTGTCAAATACAGAAGAAACAATACTCAACCAGGTTTCTGTGGAGCTGGCAGTGTAGTCAAGGAGTTGGGGTGATGAGGTAGCAGTTCTTTGTTCTAATCCCACTGCCACCCTTTATCACCCTGAAAACGTTACCTAACCTCTCTGTAAACAGCAGGGGGACTGGGCACCCTGTTTTTCTGCTTGGGCAGGCCTATACCTATAATCAAATTTAGCCAGTTAAGACAAAATCATTTGATATTTACTAGGTGTGATCTAACAAAATCGGAGAGGGTCTTGCATTGAGTTTCAGATCCCCAGGTTCTGGCTGGACTCTGCTGCAGCCAGCATGTGTGAAATGAGTTTGATGTAACCCTTTTTCTGTCCTAGGTTGCACATATGACAAAGAGTGAAATGCACTTGCATGACAGTGCCTTTACTGGACCAGCGCTGCTCTTTCTGGACCAGTATTTCAACAGTTTTATCGATGAGTATCTCGTTCTCTGGCTGGCCCTGGTAAGTTGCACGTAAATTAGCTGGTGTAAAGGGCCCCTTTCATCTAGGTCATGAACATTTTATGTTTTCATGGTGAACAAGTCATTCTCGCCCCTTCCTAAATATTTAAACACTGCAGTCAGGCCCAGATTATCAGAAGCAAACACGGGATCTACAGGCCGTTAGTCCTGGACCAGCGCCTGCGTTTGTTTGCACCTGAGGATCGGAGTCAGTGAACACATTTCAAACGCTTTCCGGCTCTGACCACTAATTGCATACAAGCGAGAGGCTCCTGCATTCCTACCTTATGATCGGTGGGCAGTGTGCCAAACGAGGTCACTGCACCCGCTACAAAAACCCTATGCCAGCTCCGAGCTGGCATTAGGGCTTTCCAGCAAGGGAGGAATGGGGAGACCAACAGAAAAGGTTTGAGAGGTCCAGGATTTTCTCTTGGACCTGTCACAACTAGGCCTGCCCCCCTCTCCCCAAACACAAAGCCTGGAGGGCCTGCCCCCCCCCCCCGCACTAAACACACACACACACACAAAAAAATACCTGGTGATCCAGTGGGACTGATAGCCCCCAACACTAACAAGACCCTCGTGGTTCAGTGTCGAGTTATAGAATTAACCCGATCATGCCAGGACAGTCAGTAAAGGTTTTCAGCGGCGTTAGCCGACTAATGCTGCTGGAAATCAGGGGTTACCCCTGACGAATGGCACCGATCCAAGTAGGAGTTTCTGAACATCATCCCACTGTGACTTTAGACACTTGTACGGCAACAGATTCAGGTCCTGCTGGTCTCACGCCATCTGCTCACTGCCAATCCTGACACTACTTGATCTCCTTAGCCTCTGCCCCTCCCCTTCCAAATCCCCCATTCCCTCAGTTTCTCTCTTAACCAAGCTTGAGTTGTGTTTATTACCATATCTGCTGGTAGGAGACTCCAAGCATCCATTAGTCTCTCTCCAGCAAAGTATTTCCTCTGCCTCTCTTCCCCCCCCCCCCCCCCCCCCCCCCCCCGAAAAACAACCCTCTTGTCCTTGAGCTGCTCCTCCCTTGAAAAATGTTCATCTGTGTTATTGAAGCTGAAAGTGGAAGAATATCCACCGTCTCCTTAAACACAACTTTAACCGAGTAAAGTTTGGTGTGAGAAGAACTGTACAAGCTGTGATTTGAAAACTTAAAAAAAAAAAAGGAGTCGTCCTACCTACAGCCTGTGCCAGCCTCAGTGGCGTACCAAGGGGGTGGGGGCGGTCCGCCCCGGGGGGTGCCGTGGCGCGCCTGCTGTGAGAGTTCGCTAACTTCTCTCGTTCGCTGCAGCTCCCTCTGCCCCGGAACAGGTTACTTCCTGTTCCGGGGCAGAGGGAGCTGCAGCGAACGAGCAAAGTTAGTAAACTCGCAGCAGGCGCGCGCTGCGGCACCCCCCCCCCCCCCCCCAGCGGCATGCATTTGGGGGGGGGTCCGCCCCCCTAGGAACGCCAATGGCCAGCCTTCAACGTCCTTGAGGTCCTTTTACAAGCATAGTATCCACTTTATAAAATCCCCAAGCCTTAGCAAAAATCTAAGCATGAAAACAACTTTAGGAAAGAGTTGGGGGGGGGGGGGGGTGGATAATGTGAGTGAAAAGCTTTTTCTTTTTCTTTTTTTTTTAACATTTCACAGCAACGTCCTAGATCCCCCAGTACTAACCTTGCTGGAGTTAGGATTAGTCAAGTGCCTCGATCTGAAAGAGCAAAACTGGTTTTGCCAGATAGCGACTGTTGGGGTTAAGCTCTCTTTCCGTCTTTCTAGATCCTGTCGCTGGTTGATTTGGTTCGTTACTGTGTCAGTGTCTGCAACCAGATCGCCTCCCACCTTCACATCGAGGTGTTCAGAATTAAGAGCCCCGCGGTGCTGTCCAATAACCATCAGTAACCCACACCGGAGAGGAGACGTGGCATTTTCTAAAGCAAACGAATGTAAATTGGGAAAAGAACCCAGGGATGGGGAGAGAGACAAGTAAGCAGGGTGAGGAGAACAAAAACCTAACTTATAATCAGTGCTGTGCAGGTGTAGTCTGCACTTCTATTCTTTGTTACTGGTAACACTCCTGTAATTATCCTTCTGTGAGAGGAATTAAAACGAATCTGCAGCTAAATCTACCCCCTAACACCTACCGATTGTGCACCTCGGAGAGCATGCGTGGAACTGTGGCATACCTTTGTGATTAACAAGCCAGCGGTAACCAATCCCTAACAATGCATTTTAACATAAAAGTATTGAAAAGCCAAATATATTGTTTTGTTTTCTTTTAGTTTAAACACATCAGTGTCTTTGTTTTAGTGAGGAGCCTGGCTCGAAGTTGACAGCAGAGCTAGACGTTACGTAGGTTCGTGTGGCTGAGGCCAGGGCGTGGAAAGGCCACGTTTTCTACAAAGCTGGCCCTGTGGGTGCAAAGGGTAGCAGCCTCCCCTCCCAGCCCCTCTTTAAGCTACTTTTGGTACTTGGAAATGGAAGTGATTTACATGTAGAGGAGCAGAGGAGGGAGGTTAAGTAACACCTCAGTCAAAATCTTCTAACCTTAGGTTTCTTTTCGGTGGTGCTGACGGCATGCAGTGTACCGTGTGGTCAAGTTTACTTTTATTTTTTTTTTATTTTTTAAATGGAATTATCTTTAACTCAAAGCCAACTTACTGTCTCACTTTAGTTGAAAGACTAATTTTACTGTTCAATTTTTGTAAAGAAGTCAAATTTATTTCTGTTCTTTAATAAAGAAATTCTGAAAACCATCTGCTCAGGCTGTGGTAGTTATTGGATTATTAAATCTCAGGTTTCAGCTTTATTTTAAGATGCGGTGACTGGGCGTTGGTGCTGTCTTTACACAGCCCAGCCCTTATCTTTCAGTGGTACAATAAAGTTACATAGCACAAGGCTGTTCTGGGAGGCACAGTGTTAAAATGTCATTGCAGTGGAATGTGCTGTACCTGCTGCCAGAGCCTCAAGTTCATGTTACACCTGGGGCAATGCTAAGCACCTGGCCAACATCGAATTCTGCCGGGGCCTTGCTTGCTCTGATCTACTCGCCTTCCTCTTGCTACCACAGTGGCAGCAGGGGAGGGAGAAGGGATACCTTTTTATTTGAACATCACAGGCCTTCGTATAGCCCTGCAGTTCAAATAAACAGTGGAGCCTAGGATGGCAGAGGAGGTGATCGGCCTTGGTGGCTCTCATCTACTCGCCTTCCTCTTGCTACCACAGTGGCAGCAGGGGAGGGAGAAGGGATACCTTTTTATTTGAACATCACAGGCCTTCGTATAGCCCTGCAGTTCAAATAAACAGTGGAGCCTAGGATGGCAGAGGAGGTGATCGGCCTTGGTGGCTCTCATCTACTCGCCTTCCTCTTGCCACCACAGTGGCAGCAGGGGAGGGAGAAGGGATACCTTTTTATTTGAACATCACAGGCCTTCGTATAGCCCTGCAGTTCAAATAAACAGTGGAGCCTAGGATGGCAGAGGAGGTGATCGGCCTTGGTGGCTCTCATCTACTCGCCTTCCTCTTGCTACCACAGTGGCAGCAGGGGAGGGAGAAGGGATACCTTTTTATTTGAACATCACAGGCCTTCGTATAGCCCTGCAGTTCAAATAAACAGTGGAGCCTAGGATGGCAGAGGAGGTGATCGGCCTTGGTGGCTCTCATCTACTCGCCTTCCTCTTGCTACCACAGTGGCAGCAGGGGAGGGAGAAGGGATACCTTTTTATTTGAACATCACAGGCCTTCGTATAGCCCTGCAGTTCAAATAAACAGTGGAGCCTAGGATGGCAGAGGAGGTGATCGTGGCCCAGTGCACAGCTGTTCACCTCTTTTCGCTCCTATTGAAGCAAGGAGGGAAAGATGAACAGACTGAAGAGAGAGGGGCATTTGGACAAAGCTGGGTGTACTATCCTACAGTTGTGAGAAGTCACTGGAGCCAAGGTGTTGTGTGTGTGCACTCATGGAACATGGAGGTAGATGTCATAGCAAGCTGGGGTCATGTGGCATGAGGGGTGGGGGGTTACTGGAGATGGGCCATAGATAGGGCAAAACCAATTAACCTTTAATAATAGTTTATAAACACTCATCTATTTATTGTGACTTTTACTTATTTTACTGTTTCTCTCTTTAAAATTTTTTTAATTAAAAAAAATGAGGAAAAAAAGCCTCAGCAGTCACAGGTTAACACTGTGAAAACCGGTCACTGTTCGTATAACCCCGTAAACCACTCAACTTGGACCACAGCACCTTCTGACTGAGACCAATCATCGGCCAAAAACCTCCCAAAAATGTTTTAGCATTCTTTCACAATCTTGCATCAAACACACAATTAAGTGCCTTTTTTTTTGCTGTGTGGGCAGATATGTGAACACTTAGATTATGAAAGAACTATGAAAGATTTTTGGCCAATGATTGGTCTGAGTCAGAAGATTCTGTGGTCCTCAAGTTGAGTGGGTTACTGGGTTATATGAACAGTACCCGGTTTCCACAGCGTTAACCTGTGACTGCTGAGGCCTTTTTTTGCCTCCTTTTTTTAATTAAAAAAATTAAGAGAGAGAAAAGAAAGAGAAACAGTAAAATAAGTAAAAAAAAAAAAATAAATAAAAAAAAGATTCATAATAGATGTGTTTATAAACTAATTATTAAAGGTTAGAGGGG
This sequence comes from Microcaecilia unicolor, assembly GCF_901765095.1. Classification (NCBI taxonomy): domain Eukaryota; kingdom Metazoa; phylum Chordata; class Amphibia; order Gymnophiona; family Siphonopidae; genus Microcaecilia; species Microcaecilia unicolor. Next base: position 18,989,279 of record NC_044042.1, read on the forward strand.
GTTTGAGCTGAGCTTATCGTGGAACGGTTCAGTGTTTTTTTGTGACCATGGACAGGGGGGCAAACTCTGAAGCAAGATAAATACTGTGGTGAGGAAAGAAAAAGAGGTGAGAGTAGAATTGAGAGGTTGGGGAAAAGAGAGAGGATAGAGGGAAGGGAGAACCTTAGGGACAAAATGGAGTGGGGAAATTCTGCTTAAGTTCACAAATTAAACTGCAGAATTTTAAAACATGGGGCACAGAATTCCCATAGCAATCGCATTTGCTATTTGGAAGACAGTCACTACCAAGTTAGCCGTGGGAATTCATTCAACTATAGCCACAAAAACTAAAGTTTTAGCTTAATCCTAAACCTTCAGTAGAGAATGGGCCAGAATGTTGGTGATGGACCTAAAGTCAAATAAAATACTTTTTTTTTTTTTTAAACCGTTTGGAGTTCTTGATGCTTTTCCTGGGTATGAATTCCAGAGCAGTCTATTCTGACTGCCCTTCCCCCCCTCTCTCCCTCCCCCAAGTCTCACTGATTTGGTCCCATTTGCTGTTCTTCCACCTGGCATCTAACATTAGAAGACTGGTTTCTTCCACAGGCTATTACAGCCTGAATACAGTGGCACATCTGAATAGCTATAGGCAAGCAGTAGAAGGTATAAAGCATTTCAATATTTAGCATTTGCTTAATATACACAACTGATGGGCATAAAAGTCTGTATTTAAAGCATCCTTTTAATCTGGCAGAATATTTTAAACTGGTCTGATATCACAGCATGTCCTTTGCCAGATTCTCAATTAGAATACGTAAAATCAAATAGCTTGCGATATTTAATGAACAGCGGACCCTACACGGGTCGTGTTTTGGCTGACAAGCCTTCATCAGGTGCCCTCTTGTTTCCTCTTGGATGGATTGCCGCTGACTTAAAAACAATTCTATAAAATGATATGTGTATACCTAACTGCTAGAGTTTAAGCAGGACCCCTGATTAGGGTTACCATTTTGTGTCCTCTGAAAAAGAGGACATATGTCACGCCCCCTACCCCGCCCCCGCCCCGCCTCATGTCCCGCCCCCGCCACGCCCCCTTCAGGTCCGGGTTTCGCCCCTATTCCCCCCCCCCCCCCGTCACATAGTCCCCTCCCCCCCATCACATTCCCCCCCCCCCCCTCACTTACTGGTGGTCTAGTAGAGTCTTCTCTTCGGGGCAGGAAAGAGCCCCCTCTTTCCTGCCCGGAGCGCTGCCTGCCCTTGCCTGCTGCATCCTCGGTATGGCTGGGGATTCAAAATGGCCACCGAGAGTTGAAGCGGCCTCGCGAGAGTTCAACTCTCGGCGGCCATTTTGAATCCCCAGCCAGACCGAGAAAGATGATAGACAGGGGAGGCAGCGCTCCGGGCAGGAAAGAGGGGGCTCTTTCCTGCCCCGAAGACGTCACTAGACCACCAGGGAACATGGTAAGGAAGGGGAGGGGACGGGAGACCAGGTCACCAGACCCACGGCGCCGATCACACGCCCACCGCACGCACGCGCCTGCTCGCACCCGCGCCCATGTTTGTCCAGAAATCCAGACAAACGTGGGCGAGGGCAAAATCCGCCGGACGCCCCGGACATGCCCTCAAAAAGAGGACATGTCCGGGGAAATCCGGACGTATGGTAACCCTACTAGGGTTACCATTTTGTGTCCTCTGAAAAAGAGGACACGTCACGCCCCCTACCCCGCCCCCGCCACGCCCCCTTCGGGTCCTCGTTCCGCCCCTCTATTCCCCGCCCCCCGTCACATGGTTCCCCCCCCCTCACATATTCCCCCCCTCACTTACTATCTAGCCCTGGTGGTCTAGTAGGGTCTTCTCTTCGGGGCAGGAAAGAGCCCCCTCTTTCCTGCCCGGAGCGCTGCCTGTCCTTGCCTGCTGCATCCTCCTCGGTCTGGCTGGAGATTCAAAATGGCCACCGAGAGTTGAAGTGGCCTCGCGAGAGTTCAACTCTCGGCGGCCATTTTGAATCCCCAGCCAGACCGAGGAGGATGATAGACAGGGGAGGCAGCGCTCCAGGCAGGAAAGAGGGGGCTCTTTCCTGCCTCGAAGACGTCACTAGACCACCAGGGAACATGGTAAGGAAGGGGAGGGGACGGGAGTAGGGTTACCACGGCGCCGATCGCCCGCCCACACGCACGCGCCTGCCCGCACCCGCGCCCACGTTTGTCCAGAAATCCGGACAAACGTGGGTGCAGGCAAAATCCGCCGGACGCCCCGGACATGCCCTCAAAAAGAGGACCTGTCCGGGGAAATCCGGACGAATGGTAACCCTAGCTGAAACACAGCCTGTGTCGGGTCTGCCTTTCATTAAACATCACGTGCTGCTCAGAAAGAATAAATCACTTATCTGATGAAAATGTAAAAATGAAAGAAATTTCAGCAAAGCATATACAAGACAATGCATTGATTCATAGCAGATTGGAGTATTTTGAAAATTACAACAGGAGGCTTAATTTGCGTTTGTTGAACTTTCCAAGAACTTTAGTTTATTCCCCTTTGGAAATTTTCAAACGATATTTGATGGAAAATTTGAAATTTACAGAAGATAAAATACCTCCACTCAATAAAGTATATTATTTGCCAGCAAGAAAATTGCAAGATGGCCCCCAAGAACTACCACAAATAGAACCTGATTTAAATGTTTCGGAATTATTAGAATCTTCTTTGACTGAAATAACTGAAAGACAAACTCTTTGGGTATCTTTTATTTTTCAACAGGACCTGGAACTGGTTAGAAAAACCGCATTAAAGCACTTACAAACCCCATTTTATGGGAAAAAAGTACTAGTCTTTCCAGATGTCACTAAACAGACTCAGGCTAGAAGGAAAGAGTTTTTGGCAATAAGATCCGCAACATTAGCTTTGGGAGCCTCTTTTAATCTCAATTACCCATGTAAATGCAATGTGAAATATCTAGGGGTTAAATATGTATTTTTTGTTTCTGAGCACCTGAAACAGTTTATTACACAGAAAAAGGTTTTATAATTTATGTTGGAGTTTAGTAGGTCTGATTAGCCTTGGAAAAAGAGACTAATGAAAAAGTAAAAATGCGCGGTATATACTGTTAAGCCTTTACCTCTTATTTTTGGAAGATATTTGAAACTAATCTCCTGAGTAGTATTAAGTTCCAGCCCCTTTAATTTGGGGTCTAATACAAGTTGATAATCTATATTTTCCTTACTTAATTTTTTCTCTAAAGAAAATTGCCTGTAACCTGTTAAACTGCTTTACTTGTTCAAGATACATTCTTGTAAATTAATGAAAACGATAAATAAAGAATTAAAAAAACATCACGTGCTATTTGATTTTACATATTTTAATTGAGAATCTGACAATAAAGTACTTGGAGAAATCACCCCGACTGGACATCTGTCTAGTCATTTCCACTCTTGTGTTCTCCATTGAATCAGTGTGGGGTTGTTGTGGTTTTCTTTTGTGCTTTTTGGACTTGATCACAACATAACACTTAATTATTTTTATTCTGCAG